>NW_006285779.1:5988962-6011295 GCF_000327345.1 Myotis davidii
CCCCACCCCAATCGGGGGCAGAGCCCACCAGTCAATTGTCCATGGCCCCTCCCCGCTGATTGGGCCCCAATTGGGGCCGGGCCAGCAGGATTCGGATCCTATCCGTGTACTAGGCCTCTAGTTTAATAATAATAAGCTATATAATTTAAATTTTAATAATAGCCATGTTTAACAATCAGTTTGCAAAATTCCTGAAATTATAACAATCATCTCTCAGTCTAGTAGGAGATGCTCCAATACACCACTGGTTGTGACAATCCTTTCAGAATAATTCAGACACACAAAAAAGGAGCATCCCCATCTTGTGGACTTTCAAGATAATGCCAATTCAATTTAAAGCCTTGTGTTGTTATAAATTTATTTTGTAAATGTAGGCATGAAAGGCCTTTAACATTGGGATAAAAGCTGGCTGTATTATGCAAGTTTTAAAATGTATCTTGGATTAAAATTTTCCCACCTAAGTATTTACTAAAAGCACTTGATCTTTTCTATCTTTTTTAAAAAACGTATTTTTATTGATTTCAGAGAGGAACGGAGAGGGAGAGAGAGATAGAAACACCAATGATGAGAGAGAATCATTGATTGGCTGCCTCCCACACTGGGGATCAAGCCCACAAGCCGGGCATGTGCCCTGACCGGAATTGAACCCTGACCTCCTGGGTTCATAGGTCGACACTCAACCACTGAACAACACCAGCCGGGGTCTTTCTCTCTTTTAAAAACCAGTTTTAACTTTTTCACAATGTTCTAAGTGTTTTTATCAGTTCCATTTGCTTCTTATCTGTAGGGAAGAATCAATTATTTAGGTTGTATTTTTCAGCTAATTTATCCTGGATTAGTCATCAGCATGTAGTTCTTTTCAAAATTACATTTTCTAAAAGGGATAAAAATTCAGATTCCTTTACAATAGTGGGCAGTTAATTGCTAAGATACGCCTTAAAATATTTTAGGCCAAATCATTTTTTCTAACTATACTTCTGAACACTGAAATCATATATGAGCTCCTGTCCAATTGTTTCTACAGTTTCAAATTCTCCTAGAGAGAAGTATCAGTAACTTCCTTTAATTATCTTTCTGACCCATCTTCCTGAGTAAGTGAACAAGTCAAATCAGGCTTTTACATTTCCATAACAGAATGTCACCACTGTCCACATTTGGTATCTAAAACATATAGATCCCTCTTCAATCAACAATAGGGAATACTGACACTTAAGGCACTCAATGGATAATTCAACCATGAATTGATTTGATCCAGTACTTAACAAAGTTCACTTGAGACATCTGATATTTGAAACTGCTGAATGGGCATGTTAACTATTCATTCTTCCAGAACAAATTCTCTAAGCTCTATTACTTGTTACCTCATTAGAATGCATAACTAAACCATATATTTGTCTTAACTCTTTATTTGGAAATAATTTCTAATTTATAGATAAATTATAAAAGTAAAAATGCCGCAATGAGCACCTGTACACCTTTACCCATATTTATCTACCGTTAACATTTTATACTCCACTTGTTTTACCATTTTTTCAATCATGTATGTTCCTTCCCCTTTTGTCTCTCTTTTCCCCCCTCCCTCAGCCCCATCCTACACACACACACACACACACACACACACACACACACACACTTCTCTTCCTGAAACTTTTGAGGACAAATTACAGACATCATGGCCCCTACCGCTAAATATTTCACAGTGTATTTCCTATAAATAGGCGTATTCTTACATAATTATACATTATAAATGTGAGCAAATCTAACATTGATACCTTTATCAAATCTAACATAAGTATTCCAATTTTCTCAGTTGACTCTGTCATTTCCTTTATAGCATATTTCCCTCTCCAATACAAGACCCAGTATAGAATCAGGCAATACTTTTAGTTACCATGTCTGTTTAGCCTCCTACATGTTAGAAAGTTTCCATAGCTCTTCATTGTCTTTTATTATGACACTAGAGGCCCCATGTACAAAAATCTGTGCACTTGGGGGGTCCCTCAGCCCAGCCTGTGCCCTCTTGCAGTCTGGGACCCCTCAGGGGATGTCCACTTGCTGGCTTAGACCTACTCCCCAGGGGATCAGGCCTAAGCTGGCAGTCAGACATCCCTCTGGCAGACCAGGAGCCCTCGGGGGTTGTCCACTCACCAGCAGGAAGCAGGCCTAAGCTGCAGTAGGACATCCTTAGCGCTGCTGAGGAGGTGGGAGAGGCTCCCGCCACCACCACTGTGCTGGCAGCCATCAGCCTGGCTTGTGGCTGAGCAGAGCTCCCCCTGTGGGAGTGCACTGACCACCAGGGGGCAGCTCCTGCACTGAGTGTGTGTGTCATAGTGACCAGTCATTCTGCTGTTAGGGTCAAATTGCATATTGCCCTTTTATTATATAGGAGGACTGACATTTTATAAGTCTAGCACCCCCTAACCCCCTTTTTAAAATTAAACATCCCTCATTTAATGTCTGCCTGCCAGTTCCTAATTATTAGATTGAGGTTATACATTCTTAGCCACATAGGTGATCGTGTGTCCTTCTCAAGGCATCACATCTGGAGGCATGTGATTTCCATCTCTCCTTCAGGGATGATATTAACTTAGATCACCTGGTTAAGGTACTGTCCAATTTCTCTACTATGCAATTACTGTGTATTTTCTCCCTTGCAATTAATAAGCAGTCTGTGGGGTAACACTTAAAAAGCATGTAAATATCCTGCTCCTCATCAAAATTCCCCTAGATTTTACATACACTAATGATTTTAATCTGATCCAAAATTTACTATGATGGTTGCAATATGAAGATTTTGCAACTCTACAAGTCCCTTCACATTTACTAGTCAATGCTTGGCATTTTTTCAGAATGCAAAAGTAAACCGTATATCTTACCTCACCTCAGAAACTAAGATCCCCTGAGTTAAGACTCCATGTTAAAATCTTAGCTTTCATAATTGGTTAATATACCTGAAGAATATTTTCTAACTTTTGCAAATGGACGATAAAAGTAATCATCACCTTATCCAATGTCCCATTGTAAAAAGAAGGGAAAAAGCATGCATGTCTCTCAAAGTCATATGCCCTTTAACAGACAGAGCATAACATGTCTCTTTCTGCTCTTTTCCAGAAAAAAACAAAATTTAAGTTTGGAGTTCAAACACAATGATTAATCCATCCCAGATGGCTGGTAATATTTATTTCTCTGTCCCTTTTTAAAGCCATCTCAAATTCCTTTGGGAAGGAGACAAGGCACAATCAATTCATACATGTTAATCAACATGTATGTGAGGGCATGAGAGGAAAACATTTTGTGGAAATCTACTTCCAACTTACATTTGTTTGAACTATTAAATATTCTATAGAACAATGCAATGTTTCAAAAGAGGTATTCAGAGTTCTGACACTGACATCCCCTTCAAATGACTTGCAAAATTATGCAATAGAAAGATATTTATGTAAAGTATACAGTAAAATGCCAACGTAAACATCGTGAATGCAAGGTTCAACAGTTAGATTTTCAATTCAAGATGACAGATGAAGCACACATATGTACCTTTCCCCACTAAAAATTGATCCACATTTATATGGGAATTCATTTTATAATAAATGTGGAACTTCAAATCAATGGAAAAATATGGAATATCCAATGTCAGGAAACTGCCTGGCTTGCTTACCAATACTTTACTGAGGATTTTGCTTGTATATTCACGTAAAATCAGTCTATCATTTTCCTTCCTAGTACTGGGAATTACATGACTGGGTTATCAAGGTTACTATAAGACACATTATATAAGTCAAGAATTTATGTATAAGGCTAGGCTTCACCTTAAATGTTTGGTATAAGTCATCTGTAGCACTGCCTGGGAATAGTAATTTTTGTTGAAAATGTTTAATAATAATTTACTTTCTTTAATGTTAAGGTCCATTGAAATTTCTTCTTCTTGAGTCAGTTTCACAAATTGCTCTAGAAAATGTCTTTGATGTAAGTTTTCAAATATATTGATATAGAAGCTGATCACAATACTTTCTTAGCATTCTAATATGAGTACTTGTCTAAATATCTAAAGTTAATCATTATTTGTATCTGTCTCCTAGACAACTGTACAATTGCTTTTACTTCACAATCTCTTCCATATGTACTCTTAGTTTTCATCCTAAAGTATCTTTACACTGCTCCCATCTTTTAATACATTTTTTTCTATTGTTACTGTTTAAAAAATCTGTTTTTGTCAGTTCGTCATTGCTTTTTGTAGATATCTCTCATTCTTCTCTGATGAATCTCAAGATATTATCTTATGAATGTGGTGTTCTTAAATGTCTACTATGTGTTTAAGCATGTGTTTAGTATTATTAGTTTTCTACTAGGGCAACACTATTTGAATATTTTTGCTATTAGTCTTTTACCAGTTCTAGTCATTCAGGGTTATATCTTTAAATTCATCTTCAATATCACCAAATTTCTTTTCATATTTGTCTATTCTGCATTTTGTCCTATCCAATCAGTTTTTAAATTTTAATGACTAAGGTCCTATTTGTCCCTTCCACTGCACCTGATCATTTTGGTCTTATTAATTTTATAATTAGATTTCATTTTTGTTATAATACTAAGTATTTACTATTTAATAGTTTTACTTTTTGGATTTCTTGAAAATTAATTCTACTGCCTCTTGTATATCTGACTTTTGCTTAAGGCATTGTCAATTTTTTTTTTAATAACTTTGAGTAGTGTGCTCCACATCAGTGGGACTTTAGCAATATCAGTGGGAATTCCATACAGTCAGACTACAAGCTTTTCTCTATGTAGTGGCTCTACATTAATGTTAATTTTTAACTCTGAGGTATTCTGGACCATGCAATAAGTATAAAATATGAAACAAACTCACATGTGAGTAAAACAATAGCTACAAAATCTCAGGAAACTTTCCCCTTCAGAAAAAAACAAAATTTAAGTTTGGAGTTCAAACACAATGATTAATTCATCCCAGATGGCTGGTAATATTTATTTCTCTGTCCCTTTTTAACGAACTTACAATACAATCCATTTTTTTGCATAAAAGTATGCGTGTGATCCTCACTGATGTGGCTCAGTTAGTTGGTGCATCATCCACATACTAAGGTGGAGGGCTCAATTCCTGGTCAGCGCACATACACCCAGGGTGCGGGTTCAATCCTTGGTTGGGACATGTGTTGTAGGCAATTGATCCATGTTTCTCTCTCACATCTATATTTCTTTCTTTAAAAACCAATAAAATAGAAATGTATGTGCATGTACATGAGTATGCAGTCAAATAAGGACTGTAGTTCAGGGGTTAGAATCCCAGCCCCTTGACTAGCTCTGACTTCAAATAACTTTATTGTGGCAAAATTTATTGCTCTAAGCCTTAGTTTATTCAAAACAAAAGATGAGGACAGTAAATTTATTTCATAGGCACACTAAATAAATAAAATAAAATAATGCATGAATAGAAATTTTCCAGTCATTGTAAAAGTGTCAATAAATAAAGGCTGGCTATTACTTAAATAGGCAGTTGAGTTCCTTAAGTTACAAGTTTGCACAGGGAATCAAAAGCCCTTATAATATAGTACTATTCAAAATGTGCCATGATTGCCTACAGAATTCATTTCTACTTGACACTAACATCTACTTCAACTATGTATCCTGGCTTTGCCCATCAATCTCTAACAGTCTAATGTTATACCCAATAATTATATCCAATAATACAAAGTAAACACAATGCAATTCAATTCTGAAGTAAAAATACAAAACTTGAAAAGAATGCAGGATTTCATGAAATCTATGAAAATACTATTGAAGGAAGTGTTCATCTCATAGCAAAACCCTTGGGGAATAAAGATCTGGCAGAATCAAACCAGTGAACAACTGAAGAAGGGAAAACCCAAGAAGGATGATGACAGAATAGGAATCAAGGAATAAAATGCCAAAAATTAAGAAAAATCTCTTGAGAAACCAAGAACGTCCTCAACAGTTTTGGTAAAATTGATGCACTAGGCTAGTCTACTAGTATATGATAAATACTAAAAGAAAAAAAAATCAAACAAAGTGTGAAGGATGCTATTAGACTGTCACATAATTTTAGTGGAATAATTATACCAACATAAACTGATGAACAAGGACTGATTACCAAGAAGGTGCATCATTCTTTGTTAATTCTAAGAATTAGCACAGCTGTAATTACAACCTAAATCTTTCATGAATAACTATAAAACTTGAGTCTTCATTTTAAATAGGCCCACTCTAATAAGTATTTTCAAAGTACTAATTTTCTCACTTAACAAGAATTTCTCATAAATGTATATTCCTAAGGGAAGAAATGCTATTATCTAAACTCTTAATAGTAGTTACATCTGAGGGAGCAAAAAAATGAGGGAAAAGAAGTATTAATTTTTATAGCTATATCTCACTATTGTTTGAATTTGTTAACATAAATGTAGCATTATTGCAATTAAATTTAAAAATCATTAAAATTTAAAGACCTGCTATTGTTTTAGATTAAGAGGCCATTACTATAAATTGTTGTTGGAGAAAGCAAAGGCAATGAAATTGGTGAACGGATCGTAACTGGACAAAATCACTATAAACAGGAAAATGATAAATGAAGAAAAGAGCGATGTCTTTAATATACTTGATTGGACAATAAAACAAACAGTACCTAAATCACTTGATGTTGGAAAGACACCTTTAAATGTTGCAGAATGCTGAAGCAATCTCTACTTTTTGATCAAGAATGATCTAGAACTACATTGTAGCCACTAGGCACTAGCCACACATAGCAACTGAGCACTTGAAAAATGACTGTCTAAATTGAGATGTGCTGTGCATGTAAAATACCCCTAGATTTCAAAGATTTGGTATATCCCCCCAAAAAGTAAAATGCCCCGTTAATATTTTTTATATTGCCTATATGTTGAAATGGTACTATTTTTATATAATGGGTTACATGAAACTATTAAAATTAATGTCATGTTTATTTTTATATTTTTATGTGGCTACTAGAGAAATTAAAATTACATATGTGGTCTACATATGTGGTTCGTGTTATATTTCTAATGAAATAGTGCTGGTCTAAGATCTTGCCACATCCTTAATGCCACAAGAATAAACAGTCTACTTTTTCTCTTGTGTCTTGCCTGTTTCAGATTTTTCCACTTTTATCAGATTTTTCCACTTTTAGCACAAGGGAATATGCCAAAGCAAGAAATCAACTAAAGCATGAAGGTACAGATAAGCTTATCTCTGCACAAATATTTTAATGTTCCACATGTTCAAAATGATCAAAAAAATAAAGCACCAAAAGAAGTCTGCTTATGTTTCATAAATCAGAAAACAAGACATGTTAGACAACATTCCTATGTGGTAAAAGTTACCCTCAACAAATTCAGAACCATTTCTTCTAACTTAACTTTTTTTCCTGAAAAGAAGGCTTTTTATATATATGTTTAAAACTGTAGAGGGCCCGAGATTCAGATTTATTTCTATGTATATTAATAAAACTACTCCCTTTGTTTTACCATACTATCTTAAGAATTCTTATTCTCATTAGTCTATTTACAAACTAGCAAACCAAGAGATGCCAACATCCTTCAACAGTTCAGCAGCCTAAATGTCCAACTATAAAAATATATGAAAAGTAAATTTAACATGTTTATAATTATCTGTAATATACAAAATATATTACATGACACAAGTAAACCAAACGATTTCTAAGCACTAAAAGCTGATTACATACTTTTTAAAATTCTAGCCATCCCCTCAGAAAGACTCACTGTTCTTTTTTCCTTAATTTCATAGTTTGGTGAATGGTATCGCTAACAGTTATTCAAGCCAGAAACCTGGAAGTCATTATCCCTGACATTTCAATCAATTACCAAGCCTTGTTCATTCTACTTCTACACTGCTTCCAGTGATTTTCTAAAATACAAATCAGATTTGCTCATTTCCTAGCTCAAAATTCTTCAGTGGCTCTTTTCATGTACAAACTTTAAAGTATCTTGTATAGCATATGTGACCCCATATGACCTAGCTCCACTGCCATCCCTAGAAGTGCCTATCTGCCCAGCCACTCCTAATTTCAGATTTTATATTTCATCAATTCCAAGTCCTGGCAGTATTAAAAAACATGCCCAGCAGCCTTCTTACACCTCTGTGGTTGAAGGAATACGATTTCTCAGTCGGATACCTGCCTGACAGTCTCTACCTGTCCTTCAATTCTCACCTTAAAGGTTATTTCCTCTTTAACTTTGTAACTGAAGCCCCCTGATATATTATGGTCCTAAGTACCCACTATATACCTTTACATAACTACTATACCTTTATTAAAGCAATTATCATATTGCTTTGCATGTCCAGCTCCCTTCTAAACAGTAAGTTCTTCAATGTAGGGTTACTTTTTGTCATTGTATTTACAATACCATAGCACTGAATTTAGTACTAAATAAATGTTAAATCATGGCAACTTAGACTTCACAATAAATCATACACCCCAACCTTTAAGATTTGGGACCCCATTCATTGATTCATTCCACAAGCATTTATTAAATATCTATTATGTGCCAAGTGCTATCCAGGCATTGTGAACACAGCAATGAACAAAACAGTCTCTGGCCTCAAGGAGCTTACATTGTAATGGCGGAGACAAAAAATAAACAAACATATATTTAAACATATAATGCCTGATAATGATAAAGGCAATGGAGTAAAATGGAGCAGGGAAAATTGGAAGGAAGAGCATATGATAAAGTGGAGAAGAGCACTCTGAGTTAATACCTGAGCTGATACTTGAACTGAGTCAGTGAGTCACATAAATTATCTAGGGAAAAGAGAATTATAGGAAAAATAAGAGCAAGTGCAAAGTTCTGAGGTAGGACAAGCTTGAAGTGTCTAATAAATAACAGGAAAACAGGTGTGGTAACAGCAGAGAAAGGGACACAGAGGTCAGTAGGATAACTAAGGGCCAGAACAAGTAAGGCTCGAAGGCCAAGGCAAGAGCTTTTATTGTGAATGAGCTGAGAAATCACTGAAAGGTTTTAGCAAGAGAATAACATGATCTGACTAACCTTTGCTGAAGATCATTCTAGCAAAAATGTGAGACACTGACTATAAGAGGTAAGAGTAGAAGGAGGAAAATCTATCAAGAAGTCTAAAAACTAATAGACACGCAGCATGTCTAGGGTAGTAACAAAGGAGGTAACAAGTAGTGGTTGGATTAATGATATATTCTGAAAGCAAAGGTAACAAAACCTTAGTGTACTGACTATATGGGATGTGAAGAAGAAAAGAGACATGTCACTCAGAGTTTTGGTCTGATCAACCTGAGTGATCACAGTTACATTTACCAAGATGGGGAAGACTAGGGCAGGAAATGGGAAAACAGCAATCAAAAATTGTGATTTGAACGTTTTTAATTTGAATGCCTGCTGGACATCCTGTATAGTTAAGTAACAATTGGATATACAAATTTAAAGCGCAGTGGCGGTGCAAAAATTGGAAATAAATATTCAAGCCAAGAAACAGGACCATCAGGGAGTAACAAAGATAGAGGGTCAAGAGGATTGAGCCATGGTGGTTAAACTAAATCCGAAAGGTCACAAAGAAGAAATGTGGCCTGCAAAGGAGATTAAGGAAGAAAACAGAAGTAGCATCCCAGAAGCCAAGTGTAGAAAATATTTTTGAAAGACAAGAGTAATCATTTGCTTTAAATGTTAAAAGGAAGAACTGAGAATATTTTTACTAAATTTGATAGGACAGAGGTTGTTGGTGACATTGGAATGGCTTCAGTGGATTGGGGAGACAAATACCTCACTGAAATGGGTGAGAGAGCAGTTGAGGTAAGGAAGAATGATATAATAGGGAGGGAGAAACTGATGATGCAAGCAGAGGATAGAGAGGTTAACTATAATAAAGGCATATTTACTATTGTTTTCAAATACTGGAACAAAAATTAGCAACTATAAGATTAGAAATTCTACCAATTCCTGCTTTGTTATATCTTATGAGAAATGCAAGGGGAGTGTTAAGTAGAGTATGATATTCTGAATTCTCCTCAGGGCAGTTAAGGCATCTGAGCCTCAGGATTTACACATATATCAAGCTCACGTATGCAACATCTTTCTTAAGAGTTATTTTTGCCTTAGTGAAGTTTAGGATTCATTAAAGCCTGTACAAAATCAGTTCTTCAGTCATTTGAATCCAATCAGTCTAAGGAACAAAAATTCTGCTTCTTTAGTAATGCTAGCCTATATCTTTGTGGAGTACTGGGCAATCTTGTAAATGTAGCAGTTAAATATACTTTAAACTTTTATAAAGTGCTCAGGATTCTGATGACAAAATAGATTACAAAGTTCTTTATCTTGGGTCACTATGGGCTACTACCTGTGGGAGTCTCCAAAAAAAGAGATTTCTTTAAACAGGTTACCATTTTTAAAGATAATGGATGACTCAAATGTTTATAATAGAGGAAATCTAGTTTTAAAGAAAAAACAATAAAGTCCAAAACCCGAAAAAGATTTTTGTATTTTCCCTAACTCAAAAGCATCACACAATAAACCTTTTAATTAAATCTGTATTCTCATCTCACAGAGATAATCATTATTTACATTTTGCTGCATCTGCATCTAGACCAGCGGTTCTCAACCTGTGGGTCGCGACCCCTTTGGCAGTCGAACGACCCTTTCACAGGGGTCACCTAAGACCATCCTACATATCAGCTATTTACATTACAATTCATAACAGTAGCAACATTACAGTTATGAAGTAGCAATGAAAATAATTTTAAGGTTGGGTAACAACATGAGGAACTATATTTAAAGGGCCAGAAGGTTGAGAACCACTGATCTAGACTTTTTTATATTTTTTAAAAAGCTTGTGTATGAGATGTATCTCCTATGAGCACAGAATCCTGTATAGAAAGACTTTCTAAGCTAATTTTTTTTAATTGATTTTTTACAGAGAGGAAGGGAGAGGGATAGTTAGGAACATCGATAAGAGAGAAACATCGATCAGCTGCCTCCTGCACATCTCCCACTGGGGATGTGCCCGCAACCCAGGTACATGCCCTCGACCGGAATCGAACCTGGGACCCTTCAGTCCGTAGGCCGACGCTCTATCCACTGAGCCAAACCAGTTTCGGCTAAGCTAATTTTTTGTCAAAATTTTTTGCACTCCAGTTAAAAACATTTCACATCATGACACAGTACATTCATATTCATACCCATGTGACTGAAAAAAGTTCCATAAAATTTTATGCTGCTCTTTTTTTAAAAAAACCTATTCTAGTTCATTTTTAATTTAAAAATGTTTAGCCCTAACCGTTTGGCTCAGTGGACAGAGCATTGACCTGCAGACTGAAAGGTCCCAGGTTCGATTCCGGTCAAGGGCAAGTACCTTGGTTGCAGGCACATCCCCAGTAGGAGGTGTGCAGGAGGCAGCTGATCGATGTTTCTCTCTTATCGATGTTCCTAAGTCTCTATCCCTCTCCCTTCCTCTCTGTAAAAAATCAATAAAATATATATTTTTAAAAAATTTTTAGATTCTTATAATTTAAATGAATTTATTCAGTAAGTTGTTTCACTTGATTGTTTAAAAAACATACAAAAACAGCATATTTCAACATCAGAAACTTTCACAGTAGGGATAGAAAAAATGCTCTATTTTAAATGACTTGGAATTTTGGTTATAGAGCAAAATAAAAGAAATTTTAAAAAATCAAAAGATTAAACCACCTAACCAAGAGTCTTTAACAAAATAATAAAATTAAAAATACACTCAATTTCCACACTTCTAAGGTCCTCCACTCCCAATGTCAAGCGCATTCTGCAAATAACCACGAAATGTCTTTCCTCTGCAAAAGAGCATAACTTAACATATACTTGATCCAGCACATCACAGAAGTACTTGTGTATAATATAACATGAAAAATTATGCTTGGGCCGAAATCGGTTTGGTTCTGTGGATAGAGCGTTGGCCTGCTAACATGAAAAATTATGCTTGGGCCGAAACCGGTTTGGTTCTGTGGATAGAGCGTTGGCCTGCGGACTGAAAGGTCCCAGGTTCGATTCCGGTCAAGGGCATGTACCTGGGTTGCGGGCACATCCCCAGTGGGAGATGTGCAGGAGGCAGCTGATCCATGTTTCGCTCACATTGATGTTTCTAACTCTCTATCTCTCTCCCTTTCTCTCTGTAAAAAAAATCAATAAAATATATTTTTAAAAAAATTATGCTTGGACAGCAGAGAATGGCTTCATATTTTAAAATCTGCTATAGTTTTCTTAATGCATTCTTCCATAAATGAACTTGCACTAGTTAATACAGTGACATATTTCATACTTAAAAATGCAAAAAATTCCTACATCTACTTGGAGGTTTATTCTCACTTCTATTCAAACCAGGTTTATAAAATACTAGAGGCCCAGTGCATGAATTCGTGCACCAGTGAAGTCCCTCGACCTGGCCTGTGGGATCAGGCCGAAATTGGCTCTCTGACATCCCTCAAGGGGTCCCAGATTGTAAGAGGGTGGGTCTTGGGTGACGCACCCCGAAATCGTGCTCCCTCTTCTCTGGTTCTGGATGCACAACTGCCCCCTGGTGGTCAGTGCACGTCATAGAGAGCAGTTGAGCGGCCTTAGCATATAATTAGCATATCATGCTTTGATTGGTTGAACAGACGATCAGACACTTAGCATATCAGGCTTTTATTATATAGAGTATATTGTAATTTAAATTAACAGAATAAAGACAATTTGTGACATTAGGCCTATAATTGGAGTCTAGGCCTCCTCTTTAAAATACCTGGACTGAAGAAAAAAAAGGTTTTAAGCTAGGTATTATGTAGAGCAGCGATCGCCAACCTTTCGGACTACCGGTTGATGACTGCTGATTTAAAGGACCTCAAGTAGACCTTATTCAAAGGTCTGCAGAAAACATTCATTAATGGGAAGCAGAATGAGTAGGCAAATAGCTCTATTCAAACTGCTAAATTGCCATGTATAAAGTGAAACATCATGGCATACTGTGACAGGTTGCTCTCACCAACACAAAACTATATCACGACCTCCAAATTACTATTTTTTTCACACAGTACCTGCTTTTTATTGTTTCTGTCTCTTCACCACCTGTCACTTCTTACTTACTACTCTATCCATATCTCACACTAGATACAAAAACTAAATCAAAATGAATCAGACTTATACATAAGGTCTAAAACTATAACACTATTAGAAGAAAATACAGGAGAAAATCTTTGCGACTTTGGGTTAGGCAAAGATTTCTTAGATACAACACCAAAAGCATTATCCATTAAAATTTTTTACAAATTTAAAGACTTCATCAAATTTAAAAATTTCTGTTCTTACAGCATGAATGGACCTGGAGAGTATTATGCTAACTGAAATAAGCCAGTCAGAGAAAGATAAGTATCACATGATCTCACTCATATGTGAAATCTAATGAATCAAATAAACTGATGAACAAAAATAGACCCAATGGCATAGAAGCACAGACTGTTGAACCTCAGAGAGAAGATAGGGGAGGGTGGATGGCAAGAGATTAACCAATGAATTTGCATGTTTATATGCATATATGCATAACCCGAGGACACAGACAATGGAGTCATGAGGGCCTCAGGGTGAGGGGAGGGACGGAGTGGGCTGGAAGAGGTTAATAGGGGAAAAAGGAAGACCTATGTAATATTTTCAACAATAAAGATTAAAAAAAAACAAAACATCTGCTCCTCAAGATACCGTTAAGAGAATGAAAAGACAAACCACAATATATCTGCAAATCACATAACTGATAAGACTTTTATCCAGAATATATAATAAAACTCTCAAAACTCGATATCCAAAACAAACAACAATTTGAACAATACTTCATCAAAGAAATTATAAAGATGGCACCAAAAACTGCTAACATAATTTATCACTAGAGAAATACAAATCCATTTACATAAAACTGTGGAAAAGGCAAAACTTTAAGGACAAGAAATATATCAATAATTGCCAAAAGCTTAGGTTTAGGTAAGGCATTGACAATAAAGGGGCACAGATGAATTTTTGGATTGATGGAACTGTACTATATTTTAATTATATGGGTTACGTGACTATACGCTTTTGTTAACATTCACAGAATATATATCCTTAAAAAGGTTAATCTTACTGTATGTATATTATATCTACAGTCTTTAAATGAAAAAAAAAAATCCACATTCCCTAGAAATTCCTACCAAAATACAACTGACAGCACTGATTCTTTAATTTCTGATTACTGGCTTTAAAATATACCTATCCAAAGCCAGTGAGTAATTAGTGCAGCTTTAATGAAGTTACATTAGTAAGACTAAAGATCTATTTCTTTCTTAAAATTAGGGTATAGTCTTGCCTAATTTAATTCTGTAGTCATTACCTAAAACTTTCATGACTTATTCAACTTTGCATGAGTAATGATTGTAAAACTTACTCTCCTTTTACTATCAACTCTATTCCTACTCCCTATATAAACAAACCACACAATTTTTGCAATGCACTCAGAGATATATATAAAACTGTATTTTTCATCTGGATAATTTTTGTTAGCTTTGCTCAAATAATTGCATCATACCCCTCCCCAAGGAACTGACCTCCAGGTTGCTTCACAATGGACATTCCCTTTCACTTAGATCACATTCCACTTGCTAAGACCACTATCTCTCCCCAGACATGCAAAGAGAATTCTCCACCCAGAAAAAGCCCGCCAAAAGTGCTTTAAAAATCTGACTCCTGTCCCCGGGCGCTGGTGCCATTTGGTGGCTCAGCTCATCTGGCTTGCAGATGATGGAATAAATTTGTAATCCCTCACCATTTTGGCCTCGTGTGTTCCTCCTTCGGCAACCCTCACAATTTTTTATTCTGAATAGTCTAAAATACTCTGGCAAGTCCAAATGATATTAAATATGTCCAGATATAATAATTTTTTCTAAAACACACCTTTTTTTCCTAATTCCTTGCTCATAAAACTTAGTGACTTACCAGGGTCTACAAGATATAAACTAAGCTTTCTGGCATTCAAGGTTCTCCACAATTTGTTGTCAATCTACTGCTTCAGTCATATTTCTAACACTCTCAGATACAAATCCTCCATTCCGCACCGGATGGCCTCTCAGTCTAGTCTGTTCATGCCAACTTCTAAAATGCCCTCTTTGAATTACCTAGTTATACAATCCTAGTCACTACAAAAGGCTTATCTCAAATCCAGCTTTTTCCTTTAACTATTTGAAGACATTGATTTCACCCTTCTGTGATTTCTTTTGCATTAATTATCTTTGGTATTCATTTGTCATTATATACTATTTTATATTCCTATTTAAGTGTTTCATTTATAAATGTCATCTCATAGTCTATAATATAGTTTCTTAAGAGCAGATACTGTTTCTCAAATGCTTCTTGTATCCCCAGAAACACAACAGGTACTCAATTCAGAGAAAAAAATTAATGTGGAATTTTATTTAAAATTCATTTTAAACCACTTTAAATTTTAAATTAATTTTAAATTCATTTAAGGTACTTAACTTCTTGGAAAAGCTTATTTTATAGCTTGGGAAAAAATCCAGGAGCACTACACTTTTACTCCCTGAGATCTACCACTGAATCACATTCAACTTCATATTTCCAGAGTTGAATACAGTGTCTGATACATGCAAAACACTCAAATATTTAAATTTCATTTTCTAAGGTCTCAAAGTAAGACATAGAACCCTGGAGTTCTATCCCAATCCTCCCATGATTATATTAGTGCCTTGAAATGTTTACTCATGTCTCCTATTTGTTCACAGATTCTCCCCCAAAAAGACTACAAATATCACAAAGACGAAAACTGTGCCTTCTCCCCTCTTTCAAGCTTGCAGAGCAACTATCACAGTGCTGAGTTTATGCATAGAGGTAAGCAATATTTCTATCAGATTTCTTTAAAGTAACATAAAGGCAGCCTATATATACTTCTCTGCCCCATGTAAAAGCAAATTAGTTACTCTTCCTACTGGGAAGATTTATTTTTCATCATCTTTGGCACAAATTCTAGAATGCTATCTGCCAGGTCCCATGCCCCGATGAATATGCATCCACAAACAATTATGAAGATAGATAGCTTTGGGGAGGGGGCACTCTTTCATCAGGTCCCATTGCTGGCCTGTGGTTAGGGTGAAGGGTAAGTGGGGGAGGGGTGTGGCCCTATGATTAATCACTGCCCACTCTGCTTAGGGGTATTTATCACAGCCCACTGTCAGGTAAATCACTGGAAAAACACCTCTTCAGTAATTAATGTGAAGTGACGGATGGACAGCCCCTGGACCCATTAATCAGGAACATCAGCAGCCTACTGAGATTATGAATGTCAGGATGCATAAACTGCCTGTGGATCAATAGGCCCAGGAATTCATCCAAGGCACTAATTTCCGAGGCATCTCCGGTACATTAGGCTCCCTGGACCCCTCCCCCAATCTGAAATGAAAAGCAAGACTTCAGAACAAAGAGCAGGAGCTGAGTGAGGTCTGAAGTGGCCACTGCAAAAAAACAAAACAAAAACAAAAAACAACAACAAGGAAGCTGCCCCATGATTAGGGAAAGTACCAGGATAGCAACATAAGCATAGTACTATACTGACCAGGAGGCTCAGTACCCTGGAAAAGCAGGAAAACCAGGAAGACAACAGTTAAAACATCAGTGCTTAGAGCCTGATTATCCATTTTAGGGGTAATCCAGCTTCTTGCTTCTAATCTATTACTAATTTTCCTGTCCACATTTTCTTTCCCTTCATATTGGCACCACTAATATAGAGTAGAGAGAAGAGAAAGAAAATCCAATTTCTGCTACCTAACAACCTAGGTAAAAATTTCTACTTAAGAAGAAAATAGAATTTTGAATTATCCTTGAATTTAATTTAGTCTCATTACCATGACAAACTGGGAATTGCCAGCAGAAGTACCCACAGTGTCTTCAATTAAGAAAAGGTGGTCTTCCTGAAACATTTACAAAGCAGTCTGCCAATATACTATACAGGTTAAAGGTTAAACTGTGTGGTGGGATTCCAGCAAAATGAAATCACATCTTAATTCTATTTCTTCTCCAAGTCAAAAAAATTCTCCATCAACAGGGTCTGTTCAACTTGTAAAACAGTATGGAGCAGAAGAATTACTGTTTGGTTGTCACCCCAAGTTTAGTCAATTTTGTATGGGAAATAAGGCTGTGCTTTAGCCTCATATTGAACACTCTCTAGGCTGCAGTGACGGGAATGAGACTGCACTTGCTGCCACATCCCGCCAAACCCCAGTGCTGTGCTTTGTGGTCACACTCAGGCCAGGACTGCAATCCTTGGTTAGAAAGTGTCTCAGAGTTACAGCTGCCTGTTCCGCTAAATCTCATTTCATCCTACTGATGGATAGATGGACAGATGGCTGCTTGGTGAAAGCAGCATTATCAGATGGAGCCTCTGAATGATGGATAGCCCTCTTTCCACTTTCTCCAAACCACCATCGATCCAAGCCATATTTCAGTGGTCAGAAGCCCAGTAATATTACGACACACAATCAGGTTAAGTTACTTGCAGTGTAAACCTCTAAAACAGAAATTCTAACACCTCTGCTTTGCTGTCAAGAACTAGACTGAAAATGTTAGTTCCATTCTTTCTAGTTGCTAACCCAATGAATCCCAACAGCTCAAAGTCCAAAGGGAACACCTGGGCTCCATTCCTAGGAGCACTTGAAAAGCTAGTTTGCCTGCCAATTTTTTACTGGCCAGTTCTGTGAAATGAACTCTGCAGTAGTCGTGAGTGGACCTGTGAATATGTGTATCCAGTGAAGTTATTAGAACCATATAAACCACAAAGAGTTTGTCAGTGATATAATGACTAACCTCAAACATGTACAGCCTTGCATATACCAAGTGGACCTACCAACATCAAAGAGGGCAATTAAAACCAGAACAGATTAAAATTTTGTCTTTTGCACATAATCCTAAAATGCTATTTCTATCTAGTCTGCTGGCTGGCTTCTATTCTCTTGTGTACATATTAAATCCTAAGTACTAATCCTTCCCTGTTTTCACAAGCACACTTCTGCATCCATTTGCTCTCTCACCTTCTAGATACTCATTGCAGCTTGTCTATTTGGCCCGCATGCCCTCTTTGTTCCTTCCACATTAGCCTGTGCTCTCAGCAATTCAGAATTGTATAACTGGACTCTGTATCTAAGTTACTTCCACTCATGTGGTTAGAAGAAATGGACTCTGACTCCAGCTTTGTGATACAAGTTCCAGAACCCACATGCCCTATTTTTCTAAGCTCACGTATCCCCAAATGACTTCTCCTCTAAATGCTTCACAGTCAGCTATAACCCAAATCAGCTTGGCTTGGCTCCTAATCCTCCTCCTCTTGACTGACTTGCTGTCACCCTGAGCCTAATACTCACAAAGAATTTGTTTGTACTTGTTTGTGGGGCCAGAAAAATGCCTCAGTGTGTGGCAACAGTCAAGTGGAGTGGCCACTGTCATTCTTCTTGCTGTAATGGTAGTGTACTTTAATACTTTAATATTTATGCCTTAACAACACCTACAGCCCTGTTACGAGCAAAAAGAAAAGAAAAAAGAAATCATGTGCTATTTATACAATATACTACTTAATTATATATAGTAAATCAAGAACAGTACTGCCCTTCATATAAACATTAAAGAATTTTTACAGACTCTTAGAATTACATCACTGAAGTCAGAACTCAATGTCCTCAATTTTTTAATAAGAAAACTGAGGATCTGAGGTTGTAGCATCCATGGTTAGATGGATATTAAGTAGCAAAGCAAGACTGGAACCTAGATTTCAATTACAAATGCTGTGCTCATTCTATTATATTTCTCACAAATGTCATTTTCATCCATGGGATTTCAGAGGGAATGGGGAGGGTAATGACAGATGAGTGCCATTTGTGTGTGTGCCTGTGTGTTTTGGGGGAGGAAGGTGGTCACAAATAATTAAATTTGTTCATCCATACTATTGTGCTTGCCATCAAAGTTGCCCATGGGATCACCTGAGAGCCAATCACCATCTTAGAGAACAAAATTAGAGGAATCCCTGAAAACTAGAAACGTCTACTCTTCTTCTGTCTTTATGTATTTGTCTCAGTTCTATCTAGACGGCTGTAAAGAAAAGGAGCAGAAAAAAATCTGATACAAGTAGAATCAGAAAGCAAGATTTTCCACACCTTAAACTAAATGGAGAGAAGAGCAATGTGTCCTCTTTATTTCCAAGGATGCCACATTCTGGTCAAATGCAGAGCACAAGTTGACTGATTGGACTTCACCCTCTGGTGGCCAAAATGTGTCACTGCTCCATTTCCTGACTGCCAATTACCTCCATACTAATCTTTAAGCTTATAACTGAAAAAGACCTTTGAAAATTATGTTCTGCCCTAGCTGATGTGGCTCAGTTGGTTGGGCATCATCCTGTGCACTGAAGGGTTGCCAGTTCGATTCCGGGTCAGGGCACATGCCCGGATTGTATGCTCAATCCTCAGCAGGGGAAGAGGGGTTCAGGAGGCAGCTGATCAATGTTCCACACTCACATCGATGTTTCTCTCTCTCCCTCTCCATTCCTCTCTCTCTCTAAAAATCAATTTTAAAAAAAAGGAAAAATAAAATCATGTTATATAACCTCATTTTGGTTGAGAAATTTAAGACAGCTATTTAAGTGGTAACTTAGTAGTTTTATCACCATCATAGCTGGTTAACCAGTTTTCCAACCACTATGTGCGCAGGATATATTAGCTGAGCAAAGTTTAATCAGGAAGTTAATCGTGCTGCAAAAATCATCCCATAATACACATCAAAAACAAATGTGTTATCCACACCAATGCTCATCGTCATTAGTATAAATGATCAGGATGACTTTTCCATCCCATTCCCACAGCAATGTGTCTCATACACTGGACAAGAACTCTACTACAACTATTCTTAGCACCAAATAAAACATTTCTCCTAAGAATTAAAAAAACAACAACCCAGCACTTTCCCACAACAAAATAACTCTAGTTAGGTGAATAATAAGGATTGACAATTCTTTAAACTCTTATTTCTATATACTCCTTAAATTCATAGAAAGGTTGTTTATTTGCATTAGCCAAATACGTTTTAGAATAATCAATTTTTATACTCATTTGCAAGGCCAGTTAAAGTCAACACAAAGATCCTTTTATTAAAAATGGTCTTTTTATAGAGTTTCTATTTGGTTAAGAAAAATCTATTAAGCAATGCCTAAGAAAACAATGACATATTTTTCCAAATCTACTGCTGTGAACCATGTCTAATTATGTTTTCTGTTTCATTATGATTTGGGCCCTATAAGCAAAAGTGAATTAGTGGTAGAGTAGTAGTAGTATTAGTACAGAGGAAGAGAAAGAGGAAAAAAATAAACAGCTACCATTTAATGAGTACTTATGATGTGACAGGCACTGTGCTAAATGTTTTACATATATTATCTCATTTGATTACATTATAAGACTATGAGGTAGCTTTTATTATCCCAATTTTACAGATGAGAAATCTGAACCTTAAATAACTCAAGATCACACCACTTCTAAGTGTTGGTTAAGATTTCAAAGACCCTGCATTTAACTACTAGACTGCCTGATAGCAGGATGGTCTCTCACAATAATATATTAATTTCATAAGTATTCACACTTTGCTAGCAATCTGTATAAATGTAAAGCAACTAAAGAGAATTCAAAGACTGCTGCAGTAAAACAAGAAAACTAACAAGAATGAAAGAACTTTCATGCTTTCACAGCATGCCTAATGCCAATAACCTTCCAGACTTAAAAGTGCTGACAATAATAATTCACTATTGTCTCTGAAACTTCCTCATTCACCTTGCCTCACCCTCAAAGCCATATGGCAAAGAACTTCACCAGGTGTCAGGAGAGGACTCCATCTCTTC
Source organism: Myotis davidii (assembly GCF_000327345.1). Taxonomy (NCBI): domain Eukaryota; kingdom Metazoa; phylum Chordata; class Mammalia; order Chiroptera; family Vespertilionidae; genus Myotis; species Myotis davidii. Next base: position 6,009,912 of record NW_006285779.1, read on the forward strand.
TATTCCCCATAAGAATAATCTCTATACTTCTTAGTAGAATTCGCCCAACCATTTCAAAACATTATCCTTTTCTATGTCTTCCTTTTCTCCAGAGGCGCATGTGAACATGGCAACAATGACCAGTGAAATGCACAACTGAGTTCTTAGACTGGAATAAGTTTCAAATCAGAATATAGAGTATACTTTCAAATCTGAATGTAAAAAAACAAGAAACTTGTACATCAAATATATACTGCAGATGTTTTTTTCAAATTTAATCCTGAGCAAAATAATAGTTATAGTATCTTATTATTAATGTGCTTTGGACATTACAGCCTTTGTCTCTCTTCATGCAGTTGGACAAAGAATACACCTTACATAACTGGGAACAAACATTTCATGAAAAAAACTGATTACTAAAACAATGAAAGATACAGGATACATGATTCCAGTAGGATCTTAGGGGCACCAAAGTAGACAAACAAACTATAGCATGAAAAGGTTTTTCTTAAAACACAGTTCAAGCCCCCAACTTATTTTACACTCCACTGGCTATAGTTGTCATGCATCAGCACCAACTGATTTCATGCTTTATAGGTTGGGAAACAGTTTGCAGCTTAGTCTCTTTCACACTCCATTGATAAGGTAACCCCATGGTTCACCAAGTTTAATGTTAGCACCTATTACCATGAGCCACCTCAAAAGGCAGTCAGATCAAAGCTTTAATATAACTGAACAATAGCAATATAATATGCAATAGAAAGATAGAAAAGTCTGCTTCCTACTGTTTATCTACCTTGGGCAGGTGTTGGGGAATAGAAGGCTGGAGAGAGAAGAAAAATAATTCCCTCCTAAAACTTCTTCCTCACATTACACACCTAAAAGTTGGTCTGTGTTTCTAGATTTGCTTGAAATTAGTTCCTCTCCCAGATATATCCTGGGTTACACTCATATTCTATAGTAACAATGAAAGAGTTGAAATGGATAAGGCTTTGGGAGCTGTGCCTCAAACTTGACATGCATTAAACTTGATATTTTCCCCCTTTTGAATGTACAAAGTACAGCTAATAAATAACTGAGTAAATTTTGAAAACACAGGCTTAATCTGTGCTAACTAGTGTGTGTGTGTGTGTGTGTGTACACACATATGTATGTATGATATATCCAATCTAATAAAAGAGAAACATGGTAATTAACATATGTCCGCTACCCTTCCCATTGGCTAATCAGCTAGATATGCAAATTAACTGCCAGCCAAGATGGCAGCTGGCAGCCAGGCAGCCTAAAGCTAACATGTGGCTTGCTTGCTTCAGTGACGGAGGACTCAAACATTCCCCGCCTGCCTTGCCTGCCTCTGGGCTTGCAGTTTGAAACATTGTTACAAATATAGAAGCTAAACAAAAAC
>NW_006285779.1:6011916-6021334 GCF_000327345.1 Myotis davidii
ACTCCCCAATCGGCCCTGCTCTGAGCCCGACCAGGGGCTGCACCTAGGGATTGGGCCTGCCCTCTGCCACCTGGGAGCAGGCCTAAGCCAGCAGGTCGTTATCTCCTGAGGGGTCCCAGACTGCGAGAGGGCACAGGCCGGGCTGAGGGACACCTCCCTCCCCCCAAGTGCACAAATTTTTGTGCACCAGGCCTCTAGTATATATATAATAACTCATTTGATCCCAACTACATACTAAAAGGTAGCCATTATTATCTCAATTTTACAGATGAGATATCTGAAACTTATGTTACAGTTTAAGTGTTGGTCAGGATTTCAAAGTCCCTGCACTTAACTACTACAAATTACAACACATGCCTTCTAAAAAATGGGTTAAAGCAAAGCATAGCGTAGTTAAAAACAAAAACATCAAAGTACAATAGCAACAAAAGAGAATAACTGTAAAGAAGGTGGAGTCCCTGTTAGAAATATAGTTACAACTTGCTATCTATCTCTTCCCTCCCTGCAGCTATGCTAACAAGTGTAAAAGCCAAATGTGGCTGTTAAGAACCTAAGAAACCAAAAGACTTTAAAGCAAATTTCACTTAAAAGCAGGCAAAGAAAATATTAAATAAATAATAGATAAGATACTAATTAGAGCTTCAAGAACAAATAATTACCTGAGACTATAGTATCTTCACAACAATGCTCCTTTTAGGATCAGGAAGCCCGTACAGAGTGCTACAGGCAACTTTCAAAGCAGAATAATCTATTGAACAAACATGGCTGAGGTACTTAAACTGCATTCTAATCTATTATTCTTATGACATAAAAAGAAAGATAAATGTTAAAGGTTGGCAAAAGCTAACAATAGGTAACTGCATTTTCTCACAAACAAATATCAAGTGCACATACTGTTAGGGGTAGTGGAGATGTCAAGTAGGACTACAAGTAATAGCATGGTTTGAATCACATGCGTAATGTAGCCCCCCCCTCCATCCTTTAAGTTGTCTCTACCTAACTGGGAGGGTAAGAGCATTCTTATATGTTGTTTTAAGGTAATATGTAATTGCCAAATAAAGAGAAAAGCAGTAAATGATAAAAACCCAGAGGAGAGAGATCACTAAGGGACTAAAATGGTTGAAGATGTCATTGAGTAGGTGGAATTGGAACCAGACCTTCATTTTTTAATTTTTTAAAAGTATAGTTGGCATATAATATTATATTAGTTGAAGGTGCGTAACACAGTGATTCAATATTTACACTTACAATCACATCATTAGGAACTAGGCCTTTAGAAGACAGAGACTTGAAAGGAAGCATTCCAAGTAGAAGGAATAACCTAACAATATGCAGAGGCAGTAAGTCAGAAAGTGTTGCTTTGGAGGCAGAAATGATACTAGTACAGTGTCTCTAGATCTCCTCCATACCATCCCTTACTCCATTTGCCCCTTTATTTACCCTGGCATCTTTTTTAATATGGATAACACTGGTGTAAAGATGATAAGATAGCACATAATCTTCACACTGACATCTCTCTTATGCTTACTTAATACAATGGTATCAATGGCGAAGCAGTAACATATTTAACTCAAAAACAGAAACAGATCAACAGGAGAGATGTTCCCTGACAGGTTTTCCCTTCATCTCCATGAACTGCCTGACTTCATCCCGCAGTTCATAAAACCTCATGAGCATGTTCCTGTGGCTCAGCCACCGCACTTCACAGTTATAAACAAGATCACCGTACTCAGAGTGAAGATCATTCAGTAACTCCACAATGTGCTCCAAAACAATGTAATCCAAGTCTAATCCTATATTCAGAATTAGACACGATACCAAGGGGAACCATCAAACACATTTACTTTGTATAACCATTCTAATAATCAGAGAAAGAACTGAACCAAAACCTGCCCCACATTAAATTCTACTCTGCAATACAAATAATATCTAGAAACTCTTGCCTTGATGTCTGATGAAGACAGCTATAGTTGGTTAACTGTCTCTGAAACAATAAGTTGATGGTGTGGGTGTGTGTGTGTGTGTGTACACACATATATGTTAAATAAATAAATACATAAATAAATAACAGGATATACATTTGTCTGGGATAAAGGCCCAGTCATTTTAGCTCTAGATATGGTAATTGGCCTTACTACCATTGCAATAATGCCTTGAAAAGATAAGCCCTATCCCTAGTACTCTAACTGTTATAGTCTCATTTCCTGGCACGAAGTGATATTTCTAGTGTCTTTAAAATTTTTAAACTTATCCAATCTATACTCTCATCAAAAGAACACCTAATCTTAAAGTTTGATAACAGAATGAAACAAATAACACCTTGAAAGGAAAAGTGAAACACACTATTTCTACCCTACCAAAACCCCCACACAGTCTAGCTGTTGATTTCATCCTATTATCAGAGCTAACCAGAATAGGTTCCATTCAAATTGTCCACAGAACCTGAGCTGCTTAGCTCTTCTCTCATTTCTTCCCCTCTCCATCTCCTCTGTAACTTACACACAATCACCTCACTCTGCTGTCTATCTTCCCCCAACTGCTACCCTACAATTCACAGGCTATCACAGATTGTCAGCACTGCGTTTGGAGACTTGAGAAGTACTCTTGTGGGACAGTGCAGTGTGTTAGTACATCATTTCCCTGAACACAATGTCACTCTTTATAGCCAGTTGCAAATTAGTTTCCTCCTTAAAAAAAAATAAAGCTCCTAATAAGACAGGTACAAGGAGATTTTAAATAACCAAGATTAAAATTCACTTTGGTTTACTCTCAAGATCTGGGACATTTCAGAGTCATGCACAATGAAATCCCATGCCTCTACTCATATGAGCCATACAAACCATCTAAGAATATCTGAAGTGAGCTTTCTGATACTAACAAAAGCACAGACTACCAAAACCCTATCAAAGGAGAATTTTCTTTCCCTTTATCTGTACCTATGGCTCCTTATTCTTAAATTCTATCTGAGAAGACTTTAAGGTCAGCTCTCAGCATCAACATTTACTTCTCAATTGCTGTGCAAAACCTTATTTAAAATTCTGCAAATCACCAATATCACTTAATTATAGTTTCCATCCTTTCTTTTTTTGCCACGTGCTTCAGCAGCACACAAGACAATTATCTTCTGACAGATGCTGTGACTGACCCTCTTGTTACCACTAAAGCCTTTACCCTACACATCAGCTTCCCAGTTGCTACTGTCTACATGATAGAGTCAGAAGCTGAAATAGACTGAAAAGATCATCAGAGGATGTAGGTTAGAAAAACATCTCACAAAATAACAGGTCCTACCAATTTACTAAATTTTCTTTAAAATATTTTTAATTGAAAATAACACCTACAGAGTAATATTCAAAAACTGAAATCACTTTCACTAGCTATCTATTTTTCATTGCCAAGTTCTTGGAGAGATTCATTGTTTTCTTTGTTTTTTGGGTTTTTTTAAAATTTTTATTTGATTTTTGGGGAGGAGGAGGGGGAAGAGAAGGGAGAAAGAGAAACATCGATTTGTGGTTCCACCCATCCATGCATCCATCAGTTGATTCCTGCACGCACAACCAGAAATCAAACCTCCAACCCCAGCACACTGGGATAACACTACAACTGAGCTACCTGGCCAGGGCTTCATTACACTTTACTAAAAACTTAATTATCTATTCTTTAACCCAGGGGTGGGGAATGTCCATTGTATAAGGCCTGTGAAATCATTTTATCTGGCCCTGCCAAGGCATTAGAGATGAGTTAATTAAATGTTTGACCAAATACAGCAGGCTAGTTTTTAAGTTGATAATTTTGTATGGCCCGAGAATGATGTTATAAATATCCAAAGGCCCTTGGCAGAAAACAGGTTCCCCACCCCTGCTTTAACCCTTACAATAACATTGCATCTTTGCTGATCCCTATATGAACTATAGGAAAGCTAGAGCCTAAAAGAATGGATATTAATTTTCTGTTTTTCCAGTGGAGAGAGACTGAAGAAAGCAAAGCTAGTAATCCCACTTTGAGAAGTAATTCCATTATTTAACCAATCCCTGTTCTCTTTACAACAAACACCAAAATTAAGAAAGACCTATAAAGAAAATCTCCAAAGAGTCTGTCTTTTAGGAAATTGCCACTTTCAAACTTGTTTTACATGCATTACAACATAAAATGACGGAGAAGAAACAAAATATAAGCAAACAAATATTTAGAGTAAAAGAACAGTCTTTCTATAAAATATGCATAAGCCCTGGCTGGTGAAGCTCAGTTGGTTGGGCGTTGTCCTGAGCAACAAAAGTTTGCTGGTTCAATTCTTGGTCATTGCAGGCTTGATCCCTAGTAGGGGGCATGCAGGAGGCAGCTGGTCTGTGTTTCACTCTCACATTGATGTTTCTCTCTCTCTCTTCCCTTCTCTCTAAAAATCAATAACATTTTTTCTAAAAATACATGCATAAGTATACTTAGTTGACTTACCACATAAGTGACATTTATTTTTTGAGCAATAAAACTCTATAACAGGGGTGGGGAACCTTTTTTCTGCCAAGGGCCATTTAGATATTTATAACACCATTCGCGGCCATACACAATTATCAACCTAAAAATTAGCCTGCTATATTTGGTCAAACATTTCATTAACTCACCCCTAATGTGATGGCTGAAACTGCTTCTCTTGGGTGAGGCGTGTGATGTTAGCTGGTATTGATGAAGTTGCTACTCGCAACTGCTTTTCCAGGTTTGTGTAGATCAGTCTGGAGCGCAGTCGACTCTTTGTTATGGTAAGTTTTGAAAAGAACTGCTCACAGCAGTAAGTGGTTCCAAACACAGATGCATATTTCAATGCATGTCTCCTCAAAGTGGGAAATTCATCGTTACTTATGTAACATTTATAGAACTCAAGCAGTGGGACATTGTTGTACCTAGCTTTCAGCTCATCATTGCTTTGCAGCTGAATGATTTCGTGTTGTAGGTTATCAGGCACATCAGTTGGTTCTACACTGAATGGTGTAGCAAAGATGTTCAATTCCATTTGTTTACTTTTCACGTCCTTGAATCTTTCATTAAATGCCTCAATTAGTTTTGCACATTCACTAGCATATTCAAGTGTTGTAGAAGGCTTTTGTCCTTCCAGAGTGGGGAAATGCATTGTGTTATTTCTTTCCAGTTGCACTTTCCACAGCCTTAATTTAGCTTCAAATGATATTACCTCTGAAATCAGGGTACTGAGAAGCTGGTTGGGGCCCTGTAACTTGACATTCAACTCTGAAAGGTACTTGGTAATATCCACCATGAATGCTAGATCACACAGCCACTTGCTGTCAATGAGTTCCCTGACAGGTTTTCCCTTCATCTCCATGAACTGCCTGACTTCATCCCGCAGTTCATAAAACCTCATGAGCATGTTCCTGTGGCTCAGCCACCGCACTTCACAGTTATAAACAAGATCACCGTACTCAGAGTGAAGATCATTCAGTAACTCCTTAAACTGGAGGCTGTTAAACCCTCTGCTTTTGACAAAATTTATGCATGACACTACTGTTGACATTACACTGTTAAGCCGCAATGACTGTGCACAGAGACTTTCTTGGTGTATGATGCAGTGGCATATAATTAAATTACTTGGATCAAGACTAAGACGACTCAGTTCTTTCTTGACCAATGAAATTAAACCTTTTTGCGAGTCAACCATGGCTGGAGCTCCATCTGTAATAAGGCCACTTAACTTTTCAAAAGTTAGCTCAAATTTTTTCATTGATGAAACAAGTCTCTCAAACAAATCCTCACCTCTTGTAGTGCCATGCATGGCTTCCAGTGACAGCAGTTCCTCACGCGTGTCAAACTCTGCAGTTATCCCACGAACGAAAACAGCCAGTTGGGCAGTATTTGTTATGTCCGTTGTCTCGTCACAAGCCAGAGAGAAAAACTGGAAATCTCCTGCAGAATTCTTCAATGTCTTTTCAATATCTTGTGCTAAATCAGTAATCCGGTCTGAGACGGTTCTCCGAGACAAACTAACACTTTGAAACAATTTTACTTTGTCTGGTGCTAACAACTCTGCAGCAGCCACCATGCACTCTTTCACAAACTCTCCCTCTACATGAGGCCTCAGCTTCTTTGCTATTAGCTCACTCACTACATAACTTGTCTGAATAACGTTGTCTCTGTCACAACGAGGCTTAGTGAAAGCAGCTTGTTGTAATTCCAAACTCCGCTGAAGAGCACTGATTTTATCCAGACGCATTTGGCCTCCCAATTCACTGAGTTTAGCATGTTTTGAGCTGTAATGACGCTCCAGATTGGCTTTTTCCATTACTGCTAACATATCGCCACAAACTAGGCACACAGGTTTGCCTTTGACTTCAACAAAAAAATAATCATTTGTCCATTTCTCTTGGAAAGATGGACGCTCTGCATCAACTTTTCTCTTCTTTGTAGTCGCCATTTGTAGGATGTCACACCACTTAAGTTTTAATAACTATCCTGTGTGTGTGTTGATTATTTTGCTCTAACTGCTGTTCTAATCCTGCATTTTGGATTTGGAACATATGCAAAGTTCGTATCATCATGCCATCGACACTTGAGGTCTTTTCTGTGTGCTGCTGTAATTTCATTAATCTTCATCTGAGACTGTTTTGGGGAGGACTGTTGATGGTGGATGTGTGGATAAAGGTTGGATTGGAGTTATTGTCTGTGTCAACAAAGTCGACAACATCGTCTTCAATCATCAGAGGCAAGATCCTCAACATTGTGAGGAATCATCTCATAGCATCTCATCTCATGACTGATCGCCATAGTTTCGTGTTAACACTGTCCCAACATGAACACTCCCAGCCTGCCTGTCACTGACTGTCCTCTGAGTCACCACAATACAGACAGACAGGCTTAGGTCAGCAGACAAGAAGCTTTCATGTACTCCTCCGTGTCTTGTCTATCTTGTGATGGATGTTCCTTCGTTCCTTGCTTGTCCCTCAAAATTTACATTATTGCCCTGGCCTATTGCTCAGTGGTTAGAGCACTGGCCCACAGGTGAAGGGTCCAGGTTTGATTCCCAGTTAAGGACACTACCTGGGTTGCAGGCCCAATCCTGGCCCAGTTGGGAGTGTACAGGCGGCAACATATCAATGTGTCTCTCTCACAACAATGTTTCTCTCTCTCTCTATTCCCCTACTTCCATTCTAACAAAACAAAAAAATCAATGGGAAAAAATATATCCTAGGGTAAGGATTAATTAAAAAATATTTTTCATTATTATGATTCACTTAATATAAACGTCTGTTGCTATGAAAAAAGTTCCTACACCTTGAATTTTGAGTCCTGCCTGCGGTTGCCTTGGCAGGGCCAGACCAAATGATTTCAAGGGCCTTATACAGCCCATGGGCTGGATGTTCCCCACCCCTGCTCTACAACAAACAGACTCTGTCTGAAGAAAAATGGTACAAAAATTCCTTTCTGATAGATGCAGCAGCCTCACCTGGAAAATAATAATAATAAAAGTCATTTTTATAAAAATGTGTAATCATTTCTTTGACACTTGCCTGTGCACTTAACTTACATTATCTCATTTCGTGAATACTAAGAGTTTAACCCAGCATTTACCACAGATTTTGCAAGAAAAATACACACACAAAGTACTTTTTAGAAACTCAGCAACAAAACAGAATAAAGAAACGTTATCTTTCATTCTCGGTCTTCTGAGAACTGGTCTGAGGGGGCAGAAACACCAATTAACACTAGAAAGACCGAAATTTAGTACATACCTATATTGCCCAAAAGCAGTCAAAATGACTGCATTGTGAAAGAATAATATCGGAGCACTCTTCACTTATGTTCCTTAGCTTTTCCAATAACTCACTTCTATTCGACATTTCTTTCATGAATTTAGGGCGCAAAAGAAATAAAATAACTACTGCTTTCGGGCAATATAGGTATAACACATATATATATATACCGGAAATGAAGGAGGGGGAGGTAACTACAATTACTAATAAACGCATTTATATGTTGTATAAAAAGTCACCAAATTCTAAGAAATTCTGTCATTATATACATCATTGTTTTTCTAATTGAAATTAAAAAGCAGTCAAAATGACTTCCTTGGGCAATCTAGTGTTAACTGCCATCGAAAAAAAAATAAAAGAGGTGTACAAAACAAAATAATGCAAATGATCAAAAACACAAAAAGACATTCAACTTCCAGGCATTACTATAGTTCTTATAGGATGGCACATAGTGGATGCTCAGTAAGAATATGCTGAATGGAAGTTTGAATAGATGGATAAACAATAAGCATCATCAGTTAGCAAAGAAATAAAAAATAAATATATTCTTTAATGCCCTTCAAACTGGCAAAGATTTTTTTAAAAGTGGTAAGATCCTGTTTTGGTGACTGTAGACTGAAAAATTACATAGAATGAAAAATTATACACAACTTTAACATCCATCTATATGGGCCAGAGTAAATCAATTATGGAACATCTATATCATGGAAAACAATACAAACATTAAACAGAATAAAGTAGCTCTACAAATATTGACATAAAGATCTATAAACATGTTAGTAAGTTTTTTAAATGGAAAATTTAACAAGAAGTATACAAAACCAATAAAAAGAAAACATTCCTGTGACACAAATATAGATTTGAACAAATAGATATTCCTTGTTCTTAGAAAACTCAACACAACTCAACATCATCCAGATGTCAGTTCTCTCTTCATTAATTTATGAATTTAACATAATCCCAATAACAATCCTAATACATGCAAGCTTCTTTATGGCGACAGCTGCTACTAAAGTTCAACAGAAAAAACAAACATGTAAGAATAGCCAATAACACAGTAGAAATTTTAGAAGCTAGCCCTCGATATACTATAATTAAAACTGTAATAATGGTGCAGGAATACAGACTGGTACAAAAGAACAGAAAGTCCAGAAATAAATTCAATGGAAACTTAACATAGAATAAAGGTGGCATCTCAAAACACAAGGGCAAAATTGTACTTTTTAAAGAAAACATGCTGGGACCTTTTAAGTTCACACAATATTCATTTAAAAAAAAATCCAAATGAATCTGAGATCCAAACATAACTAAAATCATACAAGTACTAGAGGAAAATGTGTAAATTCCTTTTTATCCTGGGTAATGGAAAAGGTTTCCTAATTATTACCCAAAATTCTGATGCAATGAAAAATTGAACTACATAAAAGTCTAAACAAATACATACACCCTAAAGAAACAAAAGGCAACTGGCAAACTGTAACATACATCATTTATAACGAGCTAATTTCCCTAGCGTATTTTTTTTTATTCTTAAAAATTGAGGGAGGAAAAAACCTGATAGAAAAGTGAATAGAAAGACCCAAGAGCCCTGCCAGTGCGTCTCAGTGGCTAGACTCGCAGCCGTGGGCAAACTATGGCCCGCGGGCCGGATCCGGCCGTGCCGT
>NW_006285779.1:6021353-6024537 GCF_000327345.1 Myotis davidii
GGGAGAAAGAGTGGAGGGTTCTCTTGCTCTCCCCTCCGCTCCTTCACCAGCAGCAGTGTTAACATATATTAGTTCACACAAACACTCCATCCCCATGCTTTTGTTCCAGCCCTCCGGTCCACTTTAAGAACCCACTGTGGCCCTCGAGTCAAAAAGTTTGCTCACCCCTGGCTAGAGCATCGGCCCGCACACCAAAAGGTCTCGAGTTCCATTCCCAGTCCACGGCACATACCTGGGTTGTAGGTTTCCCAGGCCCCAAGGGAGGCAACCAATTGATAATTGATGTGTCTCTCTCATATCGATGTCTCCCCACTCCATTCCCCCTCCCCTAAAGATTAATGGAAAAAATATCCTCTGGTGAGGATTAACAAAAAAAGACACAAGACAATTCACACAAAAAAAGATATATTAAAATGACCTTCATGCATATTTTAGAAAGATGTTCAAACTCACTAATAAGTGAATATTAAAACTATATGGATACCATTTCTTACCTATAAGGTTAACAAAAATTAAAAGGTATAAAATAACACACTCTGATGGTAATGTTGTGGGGAAACTAACACTCTCATACATTACTGATGGGAATTCAAATGTGTATAGCCCCCATAGAAAGAGATCTGGCAATATTTTAAAACTATATATGCTTTTAAACTTTTGACCCAATCATCCCATTTTAGGAATTTACCCATACACTTCCAACATATAAAAAGATATATATGGACAAGGTTAGTCACTGCAGATTTGTCAATGCAAAATATTGGAAAAAGCATAAGAGAATGGTTAACATCCCACAATAGAGTACTATGCAACTGTAGGAGGAAGGAAAAGACAGAGGGAGGAAAGAAGGGAAGAGAGCGAACTCTATAAATTGATGTGGAATGGATTTCAAAGTATGTTAGGTGAAAAATGCAAAGTACAAAAGAGTATCTATCTATACTAGTACTATGGTTCCTTTTGTGTAAAAAAGAAGAGAAAATAAGAAAATATAGAAGGTAAGCGTAAACAGGGTAGAAAAGAAAGGATTTAAAAAAAATGGGTGACACTGCTCTAAGTATATATATTTTTATACAATTCTGACTTTTGGAAGACTATTAATATTTCACATACTCAAAAATAAATAAGATCAATTAGGATGAAGAGAAAAACTTAAAATGCAAATAGAACTGAACTGTACTTCAAATGACTAAGATAACCAAGCAAGGGAAAGAATAATATTGGAGAGAGAAAACTAATCCAAGTAACTTTTGAACATGGTTTTTATATTAGTAATGTCCAAAAGTAACATAATAGGAGCCACATAAATAATTTAATATTTTCTAGTAGCCGCATTAAAGTAAAAATAGGTAAAACTTTATTAATATATTTTATCTGATATAGCTTAAACATGTCAATATATAAACAATATAAAAAATGTTAAAATATTAATTCCTTATCTCATACTAAGTTTTCAAAATCCAGTATATATTTTACACTACGACACGTTTCAATTTATGTGGTTAGTGGCTACCCTATTGGGCAGTGGAGATTTACTAGTAGACTAAATGATTATGCTTTAGATTTATGCTAAAGGAAAAAACTACCAACAAATATTGAACTCTATTTACTAGGTGTCTTTCATACCTTTATTGACTTCAGAGAGGAAAGGAGAGGGAGAGAGAGATAGAACATCAATGATGAGAGTCATTGATCAACTGCCTTCTGCATGCCACACACCAGGGACCCGGCCCACAGCCCGGGCATGTGCCCCAACGAGGAATCAAAACATGACCTCCTGGTTCACAGGTTGATGCTCAAACACTGAGCCACACCAGCCAGGCTACTAGGTGTCTTTTAAATAATGGTATGAGCTAGCAATTCTTAACCTATTTTCTGATATTCTAGAATTGAGCCAGTAAGTAAAAACATGAATAATGGGGCTAGGTTTCTGTTAAGAGGAGTTATAAAGATAAAATGAAGGCTAGAATAAATTCTGTAGTGTTGGATTAGAATCAGTGGTGTAGACACAAACACACGTATTCCTATATCACATGTATCTATTTCCCAGATACCTGCTAAGAGGGCCTAGAAGTAATGACACACAGCAGCAATGAGGACATCTAGAATCCAGGTCTTGGCTTATAATGCCATTCTCTATTAAAAGCAACCAGAGATCCTTGAAAAAATAACTCATAATAAGGCTTGGGCTGGGAAAGTCTAGGATGGGCCTAGAACATCTTGTTGTGGTAGAAAGTAGAAAATTGTTAAAATAACAAGAGCAAACCGAAAGGAGACAGATCTTAGGGCTTCCCACTGGCCAAATCAGGGACAGCATCAAAATAATGAAGTAAAGTAGTGTTATAAATAAGCATAGGAAAATGATGGAATTTAAAAAATCATCATTTAGAAACCATCATGAAAATGATTCAGACAGAAATCACTAATAGATATTAAAATCAGTGAGTAAAAGTTCAAGAAGTAACAGAATATATTTATAGTTTCAAGTATTTTGTCAAAGATACTTCAAAATTACAAAATGTGAATGTAGTTAATTTCAGTTAAAATGAATAAATGGTATATTTTATGTTATATATATTTTATCACCAAAAAAACTATGAAAGAAAAAACAGTTACTTCACTGTTTTTTCTAGAAAACCTAGCAGACATTACCTTAATGAAGTCATAACATTACTTCTGTGGTACTCCTGTCAGAAATGGATAACCTGAATCCAATTATGAGAAAATATCAGATAAACCCAAATTAGAGGCATTCTACAAAATAACTGGCCTGCAGTCTTCAAAAATGTCAATGTCATGAAAAGAACAAAGACTGAAGAAATGCTAGAGATTAAAGGAAACTAAAGAGCTATGACAACTGAATGCACTTCATGATCTAAAATTTTCTTTTGCTATAAAAATACATTATTGGAACAATGGGTGAAATTTGAACAAGTCTATAGATTAGATGGTAATATTAAATCAGTGTTAATTTCATGATTTTGACAACCGCACTGTGGTTACATAAAAGAATGTCCTTGTTTTTAGAAAATGCACTCGCAAATATTTAGGTATGCCAGAGAATAGGTCTGTACCTTTGCCTCAAACAGTTCAAGACACACACACACACACACACACACACACACACACACACGAGAGAGAGAGAGAGAGAGAGAGAGAGAGAGAGAGAGAGAGAGAGAGAGAGAGG
>NW_006285779.1:6025213-6039038 GCF_000327345.1 Myotis davidii
AGCCCCTGGCAGTTCTCACCACGAACATGGAGTACCTGGCACCCCGGGTAATGCCTTAATTCTCCTTAGCAATCATGAGGGATGACTATAGGCACAGGCCATCATGGTAAGTGGTTAAAATAAGTTATAAATGTAAACACTTGACACAAGCAGGAACAAGAGAGGGAGCTGAGCTTCACAGCTAATGGAGGCGGAGATTAGCAGGCTCCTGTTGCTGGAGACCTCCCATCAGAGAGCTGAGAAAGCTTTAGGGATATGTTCTTAGGTACGTCAAAGATGGAGGGAGTTAGGTAAAAGCTGTGTGTGTACATGTGTACACACACACGAGAGAGAGAGAGAGAGAGAGAGAGAGAGAGAGAGAGAGAGAGAGAGAGAGGTAATATCTGAGATACTTGGGTAAATTTTTTGCACATTTTGTGGTCTGCAATAATGTCAACATAAATTAAACAGGAAAAAAGAGATGTTAAGCACAGTACTTGGCAAGTAATCTGCATAAATGATAGCTATTAGATGTTGTTTTGTAATCCAGAATATTATCTCTGGATTCTGCCCCCAAAAATTCTCAACTCAAGACATACACTTTTATGGTGGGAAAGAACTTGTAACAGCCCAACTGCAAGCCAATTATTAACATTACATATATTCTTTTCTAAGAGGCAAATTACATATTAAGGAGTGAAACAAATCTTTTGCCCATATTTTTGCCTCTGCACCAAGTTAAATGGTTATGAACTATCAGCCATTTGACTATTCCAAAAAACCATACCATCATATTCACAGGTTAACATGTTACTTGGGAACCTTACTAGATACCAGAACCTGCTGTTTCCCACAGTGCTTCTCTGCTTCCATATTTTTAACCCTCGTCAGAAACCAACTGTGTTTGACATTACAAAAAAAAAAAAAAGATACAGAAGGAACAACAAATATTTATAAAACTGAAGAGTGAATTTGAAGAATGGAAAACTATACAGAAGGCTAGCAAAAGACAGTGAAAAATGCACTCCATGAACTGGGAGCAACTGGTCCATGTTTTATTGAGGAGAAAATCCTCTCCAAATTCAGTCTTACTGCTGCTGAGCAACACCCTATAACTTCTCTTCTATCTAAAGCTCTGACAACTGGAATTTCTCTGTAATTCAATAAGCTCTTTGGAGTTACCCAGGCTTCATCCATCCTGCCAGGAACATCAGTGGAGAACTCTGTTTTCCCTACTACAAGCACATTTTGTGGTTGGTGGCATAGGAGTAGGGTTCTCTTTCAAGACATGAATAGTCTAGTTCCATTTCTTCTCACTTTTCCTATGAGTGGGAAGTCTGCAACAAATACATTTTCAACAGCTAAAAGTAATGTCTAAATTACAGTTCAGGCTAGTGGTTTTCAATGTCATCCTGCAAGTCACCAGTTTCATACATAATGTGAGGGCTAGTCCTATATAAAGTTTTGTAATTAAAAATATATACTTTTACTTTCAGTATTCGCTCATTTACTTCTATTATGTCTAATGAGCGCATGAATGCCGAACCAACAATATAGCAGTCTTATTCATTCTGGTGAGATATTTTGTGAATGGTCAGTTAATAGGAGCTAATGAGGACGGGGTCACAGATTCAAACATGTTGGCCAATTAGCTTTGCTGTGTTTCAGGATTCCATGGTCACGATCAACAACCTTAACCTTGGCTGAGGGAAGAAAAATACACTGATCATGTAAAGCATTGAGGGAATGAACATAGATGTATCACCAAAATTCATAACTATCAGAAAAATACAATAAAAACTGAAAATAGTAGTAACACCACCATCTATCTAAGCCTGGCTAGATTTACCGAGTTCAAACAATGTCTAAATTTTTCAGTCATGCAGGCTGGTATTATTATCCGTTTTACAGATCATGAGAAAATGAACTCAGAATGATTATAGGAACCAAAGTCACAAAATAATAAACAGCAGAGCCTAGGTTCAAACCTTGATCATTCTGACTCCAAAGCTTATGTTATTTTCACAATACCATACTGTCTCTCCAGAGCATGCCTTAGGGACATAGGACAATCAACAAAATGTTCTCATTCAGAACTATTCAGCACAGTCATCACTAACTGAGCTTCACTATGTACAGTTAGATACTATAGCTGAGAATGTGTCTACCTTCCAAAAACTTCTTTTAAGTAAGAGTCAAAAAAATAGTTAAAACACAAAAGGAAAAACACATTACAGCACACAAAGTAGATTTTAATGAAAGTGATCACTTACATTTTTGTATACAAATCTGTAGTGAAAAATATCTTACTGGTTCATGAATAAGAATGAAACTGACAAAGCAGAGGCCAGGGAATACATCAAAAAAGAGAGTAAGGAAACATTTCCTAAACATCTGAGTCTACTAACATCTTGTAGTCAACAGGTTGAAAGAATTTAAAATAAATATTTCATTTCTTAACCAAAAGACTCTGCTTTGACCAACAAGTCAGTTTTCCCTATTAGGTTTTTCTCCTAGTATCTCTAAACTCTCACTCCTTGCAAATACACACAAACCAAAGCCACCATCAGCATCAGTTACCAAGAGTTTCTGCCTTCAAAAAATGAAGTCACCCCTGAATGGATTAAAAAAAAACACAAGACCCTTACATATGTGGCCTGTATGAGACTCATTTCAGTCGAAAGACACAGACTGAAAGTAAAAGGATGTAAAAAAAATTATTTCATTAGAATGGAAACAAACAAACAAAAGTTGGGAAGAAATAATTATTTAACAAAATAGACTTTAAAAGAGGGGTGGGGAACATCCAGCCCACGGGCCTTATTATAAGCCCCATAAAATCATTTGTTCTGGCTCTGCCAACACATCAGGGGTGAGTTAATTAAATGTTTGACCAAATATAGCAGGCTAATTTTTAAGTTGATAATTTTGTATGCCTCCAGAATGATGTTATAAATATCCAGATGGCCCTTGGCAGAAAAAAGGTTTCCCACCCCTGCTTTAAAACAAAGGCTATAATAAGAGACAAATGAAGACCCAAGCATATCCACTTCTGGGCACATATCTGAAAACAAAACTCTAACTCGAAAAGATGTATGTACCTTTATGTTCACTGCAGCATTACTTACAATAGCCATGATTTGGAAGCAACCTAGGTGTTCATCAATAGATAAATGGGTAAAGAAGTGGACACACACAGACACAGGAATATTACTCAGCCATGAAAAAGAATGAAATCTTGCCATTTGCCAAAACATGGACAGACCTAGAAGGTGTTATGCTAAGTGAAATAAGTCAGAGAAAGACAAATACTATATCATTTCACTTACATGTGGAATCTAAAAAACTAAACAAATGAATAGACTCATAAATACAGAAAAACTGATAGTTGCCAGAGGGGTGAGGGGATGGGCAAAAAGATATAGGGGATTAAGAGATACAAACTTGTAGTTATAACATAAATAAGTCACGGGGAAGAAAAGCTGTCAATAACATCACAAAACTTTGCAGACGGTTACTGGACTTTTCGTGGTGATCACTTTGTAAGGTATATAAATGTCAAATCATTATGCTGTATGTCAACTATAATTTTAAAAAGCGTCACATTCAAAACAGAAAAAATGATGTCACCCAGTCTTCAGGACCCTACCCATTAAGATGAACGTTTAAAGTCAATTAGTCTGGCTTAAAAAAAAAAAAAGTTGGGGAGGAAGGCAAGACAAAACAATGCTCTTATAAAAGTCTGTCCTAATCAATTAATGGTCAATATCTAAGTCGTACACAGATCATTGTTCTGCTAAAATCTACCATGTGCAGACAGAAAACTACATTCTTACTACAGGTTATAAATGAAACATCATATCCCAAAAATCTTTTCACAACAGCATTTTGGAAACCTCTAAAAGTGAAAAGCAGCGTAATATAATCTTTACATAAAATGCAACTGCTTAAAAAGAAACAAACCTGCAATCTGAAAACTTACAGTATTTTAAGTTTATGGGTTAAGGATAGCTATCCTCGTTTTACAAATAAAAATAGGAATCTCAAGAAAATACTAAAGTTATGTTTTTATCATCATCATCAGTTAGAATAGTAAAAGAAGGAGCACTTACTGCAGGCACTACTAAGCTCTTTATATTCATATCTCATTTAATCTTTATAGACACCTTGCGAGGTAAGTGCTATTATCTCCATTTTAGAGATTGGTGAACAGTCTTAGAGATCAATTTGCCAAAAGTCACAAATATAAGTCACAACACCAGGACTTGGAACTCAAACTGGTTCGACTTTGTACATTGAACCGATTCCCTGCACTGCCAACCTCTTTGCTTTTCTGAACCACATTCAAATAGTTTTCCACCAATTATTTCAGAATAAATACAAGTTAAGGTTACCTAACTACTCCTCCTCCAAACCCATAAAAATTTTATTATAAAACCCCCATTCTCTAAAAGGGGAAGAAAACAGAGACCAAAAGCCACCTGCTTAGAGTCTCAGAACTCAACTGCCAGAAAAAGAAACAAAATTAGAATACTGGCTGTTTATATTCTGAATTCGAACTCTGAGGCAAAACAGACACCTGGCACACGTCCCTAGGCGAGGTGAGCATACCCCTCTCACGTGAGCTGGTATGCACACAAGGTGACGGGGTTTGTGTAGGAATCAGAGCGGGTTAGCACTGGGAGTCTCGGAGAGGGGGGGAAAGACACAGACCTGCTGAAGACAGGCATTAGCTGAGCACCGAATCTGAGATACTTGCACCTGAAATAATGTGACAACAGAACAAGGGGGTAGACAGGTGTGTCTGTGTTGGGGGGAGGGACGTGTCCAGATCCTGACGGACCTTAAAATCCAGACGAAGTTTAAAAACTGACTCCGCAGGTGACAGGCAGGGCCCTGAAACCAGTCCTCCCCAGGAACACGGCACCAGCACACGTGTGCGGCTCACCTTCATTTCTAAAGGCACCTGCTGCCACCTGTTTATTAACTCATTTCATCTTCATCAACAGCATGCCCCTGTTCCAAGTTTAGGAAAAAACACGAGTATGACTTTAAAATGCCACTGACCTGGACTTAACAACGGGAGGCTCCGGTCACATGGGACACGGGCTCTCTCACACTGGAAGGCGGGCGGGCGTGCGGGGAACGGGCTACAAGGACCACAGGCCCGGCAAGTGGAGACCTTGACGCCTCCCCCGGACCTCAGGCTCCCATCCTGGGAGTCTTCCCTTCCGCCACTCCGAGAGGCGGCTTTACTGCTGAGGAAAACTAACGCTCCGGCACAGGGTGTCCCGAGGGCCGCCCCAGAAAACCAGGAAGTGCCTCCTCCCGCACAGACAGCTCACTCCCAGCGCATAGCCCACGGCTCTCGGGCAGCGGAGGGAGGGGACTCACTCCAAAGGCTCGCACCCTGGACAGTGCTCACGGCCCGGGGTGTCTCCCGACGGCCTCTGCGGCCCACAGCCCCGGGCCCCCGAGTCGCCACGGACCCACTCAGTACCTGTTGAAACCCAGAAAACAACGTCCCCGCTACGGGGAGTTTTGGGGCGAGGGCCCTCAGAGGGCACGCACCCCCAGGCAGAGCCAAAGGGCCTCGGTAGGACGGTAGGGTCCCCCGCAACCCCAGTCCCTCGGGGGTCGAACGGTGGGAGCTGCCCAGTAACCTCCGCCCCAGGCGGGGGCCCGCCCTGCGTGTCACGTGAGGAAAAAATACCGGTAGCAAACTAAAGAGATAGGAACTCCCGTCCCAGGTGTGAGGGGAGAAGGGAACGCCACGAGCCCCAGCTCAGGGTGCAGAGGGAGGGAGGGAGGAAGGGACGGAGGGAGGAAAAGAGAGATGGAGGGAGGGATAGGGCTCGGGGAAGCTCGTTACCGGGCGCGCCGTCGCTCTCCGCTTCCGCCGCCTCCTCCTCCAAGCTCTGGCTCTTCCGTCGGCGCCTCGGGGGCGAGCGCCAGGCCTCGACTCCGCCCCGCAGCGCCGAGAGGCCTTCTGGGGGATGTAGTCCCGGGCCGTCGGCTGGCACGGGTCACGTGGGGGGGCGGGGCTAGCAAAATGAAGAGGTGGAGAAGGTGCTTAAGCTCAGCTCTTACCCTTCAGCTCAGCTACAAAGGTACTCGAATCTCTTCCCATCCCACTCAGTCATACCATCCCTCTTCTTCACAGCCAAGTTTCTTCAAAAATATAGTCTAAATTCGCTGTCTCCACTTCCTCCTTCGTCCTCGGCCTCTACAGAAAATGTCTTGTTGCCAAATTCATCAGAGATCGTTTCAGGTCCTCTGACTTAAGCGTTAGGCACCATTTGACGCTGTTGGGCATTCTTTTTCACTTATTTTCTGACACTAGTCAGGTTTTCCTTCTTCCTCTCAGGCTCCAAGAATTGTTTTTCTAACACGTCTCATATATTAGTGTTCTCCAGAGTTCTTGGTATTGCACTGGGGGAAGGGAGGCTCCTGCCCCTCCTCTCCTGAGTTGGATGTTTGGATTCCCAACTTCATAGACTGACCCCTCCTCATCCGTGTCCCACAGACATTTCAAAAGTGAAACTCCCACCGTCAACCTAGATTCCTCCCTCGCTCTCACTTCCTCTACCACCTATGCCCAAATAGTCACCAAATCTACCTCCCAAGCATCTCTTGAACCTCTTCCTTCTTCACACCCACTGCCAGTGATTTAACTCAGACCTGCATTATTTCTTACCTGATTACTCATGCATGGTCTTCCTCACTGGCCTCAGTTCCTTAGCACCTCTATCCAATCCTCCCTACTACCATCGGGCCCATATATGCAAAGGAACATTTTACTCCTGTCACCTTTTGGGTAAAATCTTGTAAAGGATCCACTTGATTAAGTTTAAGAAGGTGAACAGGGGTGAATCCTTTGGGGTGGCTTTTGCAACATATGGAAGTCAGCTCTACTATTTCCCACCCTCCCCCATACCGTGGTTGGAAGGTTCAGAGGAAGATTATAGCACACCCTATTGTGAGGTAGGTAAGCAGGGGCATTTTTTTTTCCAAAAATTCCCCAGATGATTCACTTATTCAACAAGGTTGTATTTTTGCTGCTTAACAATAACAGCAAGCAAGGCAGTCCCTGCCCTTGTGGAGTTTACAGTCTCTTGGAAGAGACAGATATTAATCAAATGACTCCATACCAAAAATGAGACCCAGCAATAACAACAAAAACCCACAATTACCAGCTGTGGTAAGAATTATATAGGAAAAGTAAGCAGTCTTTCCCTTTTCCTCTGCCCAGGCTGGGAATCGGTTTATGCTCCTCAGCCTATCAACATAGCCTGTCAGGAACTAGTCTCCTTCCACTCCCTCCCTTACACATCTAGATTTACCAAACTGCTGTATTGCATTCACTCTCTCACTTTTGCACAAGCTGTCCCTCTGTTTGGAAAACCTTTCCCTTTCTCCCGTGACTAAGTGTACTCTATATTATTTTCCTCTGTTGGATTCAAAGCAAACCCAGTAGAACACCTGCCATATAGAAGGATTTTCTGAGGATTGGACTGTCAGGTGATAACTCCCAGCCCACCAAAGGTGAGCTGAGTAGGGGAGCCAAGGACGGTTGAATGTGGGCTACTGTGAGCAGGGCTACATTAGCCAGTTTTGTTGTTGTTGTTGTTTTTTTAAATATATTTTATTGATTTTTTACAGAGAGGAAGGGAGAGAGATAGAGAGTTAGAAACATCGATGAGAGAGAAACATCGATCAGCTGCCTCCTGCACACTCCCCACTGGGGATGTGCCCGCAACCCAGGTACATGCCCTTGACCGGAATCGAACCTGGGACCCCTCAGTCCGCAGGCCCACGCTCAATCCACCGAGCCAAACCGGTTTCGGTGACATTAGCCAGTTTAAGTGGCATAGAACATGAGCCAACACACCCATCATCCAAAACACAGATCAAGTATTACCTCCTCTAGGAAGTCTTTGCTGAGCTCCCCCAGGGTGAACTATTGCCTCTTTCCTGGGTAATCATTGCACCCATGCTGACCTTTCTTTCATTGATATGCCAGAGCCAGCTCGCATCAACTTTGAAAAGCCAATTTAAGCTCTCAGGAATTTTGCAATTCAGTTCTTACCTTTGGTGGCTTGAAATCAGCTGTGATGGGAGTATTTATACCACCGTAGAAATCAGCAAATGACAAATTAGGGCTTTTTTTTTTTTGAGAGTCAGTTTGCCAGGGCAACACTGCCTTTGTCATAACACACATCTCTTCATTGTATTGTGGTGATGAATCCTCTATTAGATGAGTTCCTTACGACAACTTCATTTAGCAAATATTTATTGATATTTATTACTATGTACCAGACACTAGCAAGATGCTTAAGAGTTATACAGTGGAGTACAAACAAGCATAGTTCTTACTGTTATGGTGCTTACAATCTAGCAGATAAGACAGAAAATAAACAATTCTATACATACAAATTCAGCCTGGCCGCTTTGTGATAGAACATCCTGGCATTGAGTGGTGATCTACTTTAACAGGGTGGTCCAGTAAGCTCTCTGAGGCAGTGATCTTTCCACTGAGCAACAAAGGATGAAAAAAATAATAATCAAGAGGAGAACCAGGGGGGAAGTGTTCCAGCCAAATGGATCAGACTATACAAAGAAAGAGCTAGGTTGTTTGAAGGACAGAATGGTCAGTTTTGCTGGCATGGTGTGATCATTAAATTTATGTGGTGTCAACTTGACTGGGCCACAGAATGCCCAGATTAAACATTACTTCTGAGTGTGTACTTGGGGATATTTGCAGATGGGATTAGCTTTTGAATTGGTGGAATCAGTAAAGTACAGTTGACCCTTGAACAACATGAGGGTTAGGGGAGCCAATCACTGTGCAATGGAAAATCCATGTATAGCTTTTGATTCATCCACAGTCGTCACACAGTCATCTCCCTCAGAATCTATGGGAGATTGGCTGCAGAATATCCTGAGGATACCAAAATCTATCGGTGCTTAAGTCCCTTATATAAAATGGCATAGGATAATGCAAACAGTCAGCCCCACTTCCTGTGGATTCCCAACCACGGATCAAAAAATACTGTTTTAGATCCTTGTTGGTTGGTTGAATCTGCAGAATGAAATCCAGGAATAAGGAGAGCTGACTCTATGTTTATTTTTTAAAAATCCAAGTATAAGTGGATCAGTGCAGTTCAAACCCATATTGTTCAAGAGTCAACTGTATATTGCTCCCCTCTCTGATATGAGTGGGCACCATTCAATCCACTGAGGGCCTGAATAGAATAAAAATCAGGAAAAGAGAGAATTCAGTCCCTTCTTGGTTGTGTACATGAGCTGGGACATTTGTCTGTTAGTCTTCGCCTGTCCTTGAACTGAGATTTATCCCATTGGTTCCCCTGGTTCTCAGGCCTCAGACTCAGACTAGAATTACACCACTGGCTTTCCTAGGCCTCCAGCTTGCAGACAGCAGATTGTGAGACTTCTCAGCCTCCACACCTGCATGAGCGAATTCCTCAAAATAAATCTCCTTTTGTATATACATAGATATATATAGAATATATATCCTATATATAAGATATAGCATATATATATATATATATATATGATATCTACTAAGTGTCCGACCTTCCGACTGGTCACTATGATGTGCACTGACCCCCAGGGGGCAGACACTCAACGCAGGAGCTGTCGTGACACGCACTGGTCATTTACACAGAAACGGCACCATGGACCTGGCACCGACAAACCAACATTCAGCTTCCCCCAAGTGGGACACAGGCCCCAACACCACCCCGGAGCGACAGCTCACCAAATCCCAGCTGACACTGCCGAGACCCCACGGTGCAAAATGCGGCCCACAGCCCAGCCCAGCCCAGAAATGGTGGCTGTGGGCACCAGCTAATGACATCATGTAGCAACGCCTGGCTTCCTCTCCCTAGGGCTGTAGTCAGCACACCTCGGCTTGCAAGCCACATACGGCTCTTTGGCCCCTTGAGTGTGGCTCTTCCACAAAATACCACGTGCGGGTGCGCATGTACAGTGCGATTGAAACTTCATGGCCCATGCACAGAAGTCGGTATTTTGTGGAAGAGCCACACTCAAGGGGCCAAAGAGCCGCATGTGGCTCGCGAGCCACATAACCCAACTGAAAAGAAGTAGGAAATGGTAGACCTTGAAAATGACTTCAAGTTTTCTCACTGCACAGAATATAGTCAAACACTTCTGCAGTTAATATTTTACCCTTTGTTCTCCCTGATGATCTATAATAATAATCTGCTTCATGTTGATATTTACTGCTGTGTTGCTGACAATTACCTGAAAGAGAAGTCGGGGTGTTTCACTGGGTTGAAAAAAGTTTAGCTAAATCAGAAAGCAGGTCTAATTAAGCAAGTTTATTCTTTATATACAAAGCTCTCTCTGGGGCCAATCGCATGTATCTGTTTCCATCTGTCATTGTCGACTGTGAATTTGGTTGACACTTCTATTATAGAGAAAGGACAAATAGCGATATTAAAATATTTCTTCTAATTAATTTCCTTTAATTAATTAAATGTGCATGAATCCGTGCACCAGGCCACCAGTATACATATAATAGGATATATATCTTATTTAGATAAACATATGTAGTGTTTGTGTGTATGTATTAAAACAATCATATCGGGGAGATTTTATATATATATATATCCTATTGGTTCTGTATCTCTGGGGAACCCTAATACAGATAGCAGGAGTGTGAATTAGGTGATCCAGATGACATGAGGTAATTGGAGTCAGGTGTGCACAACCTTAAGGCCATGGTGAGGACTGTGGATTAAATTAGAGCAATCAAGG
Organism: Myotis davidii; assembly: GCF_000327345.1. Taxonomy (NCBI): domain Eukaryota; kingdom Metazoa; phylum Chordata; class Mammalia; order Chiroptera; family Vespertilionidae; genus Myotis; species Myotis davidii. The sequence continues at coordinate 6,035,996 of NW_006285779.1, forward strand.
GGGTGGTGTTATCTGATCCACATTTCAATCACTCTGCTTTTGCTTGGAGGACCAGAGTAGAAGTGGGAGCCCATTTACTGCATTAGTCTAAGTAAGAAAGAATGACACAAAGTGCTGGTGTTAAAACAAAATGGGTGGATTTGACAAATATTTTGCAGAGTCAACAGGACTTGCTGATGATTGAATGTAGGGGAGAATGGGCTGATGAAGGAAAAAAGACCCAAGGGCAGAAATTGTTTATATTCATCTCCAAATCTGCAGCCCCTAGAATAAAGCCTGACACGTAGTAGGTGTTGAATAATTGTGATGAGTGAAGGTATCCATTCAATGTGCTAAGCTCTGTGTTCTTCATTCATACAGGGCCTCCACTAGCCCATATAGTATCTTCATGCAAATGAGAAAAAAGTGCCCCTTCTTCCAGATAGACAAGCCCATCTCCAGGGTGCACAGATCAATGAGCAAGCTTGGGCTGCATTATGCCCCCACTTGCTTCTGCAGCTGGCATCCTTGTGCAGTGCACAGTCTGCACAACCACATATGGCAGCCCTGGCTTAACATCCCTGAGAGATGGTTTTGTGGCATTAAGCCCAGTATGCATGGGGAGAATTTGAGTTCCAGGGGAAGGAAGCTGCCTGCCTGGGGACACCAGACCTGCTGCTGTGACTGAAATTCAAATCTTTGCCCTCTGAATCCCTGTGGGCTCTTTAGCTTTGGAGCCGCATTGTCTCTCCCAAATCACTCAGCCCATCAATAAAACGCTAAATTCAAAATGGTGACTTTGCTTCCTTCAGTTTCTCATCTGTCTCGGTTACTATTGTTAGAGTATTTCACATTTACATAGTATCCAGTATGTGCTCAGTCCCTTACAAAATACAATAAAGGAACATGAAACCAAAGGATCTTTTCTTTTTTAAATAGACTAAATAAGGAATGGCTGCTTAAAGGGACCTTAGCTCTTGGATAAAAATGGTGATATGTTGGTTTAAGGCAGCAGTTCTCAACCTGTGGGTCTCGACCCTTTTGGCGGTCGAACGACCCTTTCACAGGAGCCGCCTAAGACCATCCTGCTTATCAGATATTTACATTACGATTCATAACAGTAGCAACATTACAGTTATGAAGTAGCAACGAAAATAATTTCATGGTTGGGTCACAACACGAGGAACTGTATTTAAAGGGCCAGAAGGTTAAGAACCACTGGTGTAAGACAATGGAGACGGGGAGGAATAATGCCCACGTGCAAGCTGTTTTGCCTTTGAACTCCCAACCATAGGGGTCAAGGACATAAGGAGGAGAAAGAAATGCCCTAGAGGAGGAAAAGGTTCTCCCTTTAATAAGCAGTAGCATTGAACAAGTGCTTAATGTGTGCCAGGAACTGTGCTAAGCCCTTTACATGTCCCATCTGAGTCAATCCTTGCACAACAGTACAAGGTACAATCTGTTATTACCATCATTTTACACTGGAGGAAACCGAGGCCCCAGGCTATGCAGCTAATAAGTGAAAAAACCTGAGTTTTGAACCAAAACAGTCTGGCTCTAGAGTCTGAGCTCTCAGCCACTAAATTATACCACCTCTCACGCCAGCTCACCTGTTTTAATAGTGTGATCCTTTGGAGTCCTGGGATAATTAACAGAGGATATCTGGTTCTCAGACTCTTAGGGACTCCATGTCACCTGTCTGTTTAATGATTCTCAGCCTAGCTTCAAAGTAGACAGTTTGAACAAGGCATATATAAGAGAAAAACCCTACAGGGGGACATTTCACAATCTCCTCAGAGTTTTAATAGCCTCCCAATATAATGCCATAATTACTCCGTTGGCACTGAAGATGGAGGAGAAAATGTTACCAGGAGAGAGGGACTAAACGAGCCTGCCCCTTGGAAATGTGAGTCCTGATGGGTCCCTCCTCACTTGAAATTTCTTTGCTTTTGTGATTTTCAGCCAATAAGCACAGAAGCATCCACATTTTATTGAGATTTGGGGTATTTTGACCCTTCCCTCATAAAGTGCTACTATCCAGAATTGTATGGGTCTTGGGCATCAACTGGAGGAATTATAAGACTTTTTAGGACAATAGGAGGGCAAGATATCAACGGACAGCTCCCATTTAATTCAGAAAAAGCAGGAGAGGACTCATGAGCAGCAGTGACTCCAGACCCCCAAGCCTAAATTAGGAGCCAGAGAACTCTCTCAACTCTAGGTGAAGCTACCTTAAAAAGGGCATGGACACAACTATTGTTTTGGTTGACTCTGGGTTGTGAGGTCACAGCATCTGAAGCTCTTATGCAGCTGTGAGTTGTGCCAGCACCCCAACACCATACTACCACCACACACACACATATTCCCCTCCCACCACTAGTTTCCATCGCTTGATGTCAGGACTTGTACAGCTAAACTATCTAATGCCACCATGCCTGGTTGGAGGGAAGGCTTGGTGATATTATGCCCATAGTCATCATGATCTGAGAACAACTTGACTCCTTAGTGCGGTAACTCTAAAATAGTGTAGAGAAACCAAGATGGCGGCGTAGGTAAACACCTGAAATTGCTGCTTCGCACAACCACTTCAAAAATACAACTAAAAGACAAAACGGACATCATCCAGAACCACAGGAAGGCTGGCTGAGTGGAAATTCTACAACTAGAAGAAAAAAGAAAAGCACACTGAGACTCAGGGGAGGTGCGGAAGTAAAGTGCAGAGCTGGGCAGGCGCCCGTGGAAAGGGCTAGCAACTGAGGACGCTGTTGTCTTTTTCAATCAGGAGGGATCCTAAACCTTCCGACTACTCTGAACTCCAGTTCTGGTGAGTCTCTGGGGCCCCAGACTCATATGGGGAGAAACTGGACTGTCTGGCATTGGGGCGGAAAACGAGGGCGGCTTTTTCTCAGAGGTGCTCGCAGCGATCATTGTTCCTGCACTGTACCTCGGGACACAGAGACCAAAGAACCTCTTCGAGGCAGGGCTGACTGGCAGCCATTGCTGTTTTCTCCATCCTGGTGATTCCCTGAGACCCCATTCCACCCAATTTACAACCCTACCCAAT
>NW_006285779.1:6040003-6047311 GCF_000327345.1 Myotis davidii
CTGGTGAATATAACAGAATCAGGGAGTGGACTGACTATTCTCTGGGGGAAAAGGGTGTGGGGAAGAGAGTGGACAAAAATCGTACACCTATGGATGAGGACAGAGGTGGGGGGTAAGGGCAGAGGGTGGGGTGGGAACCAGGTGGAGGGGAGATATGGGGGAAAAATGAGGAACAACTGTAATAACCTGAACAATAAAGATTTAATTAAAAAAATAAATAAAATAATGTAGCAACTTCTGCCAATTTGAATCTCACAGTTGTGCTCTGAGTGAACCAGTCAGGTATCTAGAACTGGACCTTGGGTTCCAGCATGGCATCATCTATGCCCTGATATCGACCTCCTTAACACCTGCCTTGGAATGTGCAGCCTCCACAAAACACCCCCCACTTTACTAGACAAACAAGTTACTTCTGCCTCTTCCTCCCAATAATCCTTGGTTATAGAGCTCCCACCAAATCATAACTGTGTGTATGCCTCTACCCCACCATGGCAGGTTTCATAACCAAGCACCATTCATGGCATATGGGCCCCACACGTTTATTGGATGAACTAGTCCTCTCTTTGTTCTTTAAAGCAGGGGTGGGAATGGGGAGCCAAGGGTAAAATCAGAGGAAATCAAGTAACCAATAACTTTAATTTACACTCTCATCCCTCAAGAACACTTTTGCAGACAGCACCTCTCCGTGCCCCATTCCTCGCCCCCCTATTCCCTGACCTCCAAAAATAATGTAGCAAAGCATCTGATGAATTACTTGGGAATAGATAGACCTTCACAAAGAGTAATTCTATTTGACCTGATCCCTGATGAATAGCTTGGGTTTAAATCCTAGCTCTTCCAATTACTAGCTGTGCAACTTTAAGCAGGATACTTTATCTGTCTGTGCCTCGGTTTTCTGATGCATTAAATAATAATAGTGGCAACATCACAGCAGGTGGGCAAGGATTGTGATTACTGAGTGATACATTCTATGTAAAGTGCCCCATTCCAGGTACATAATAAGCATTTCCAAAAAAAATGGCAACTGGTTTGTAAACCGTCCAGATTTAAAGATAACAAACCCATTCTATTTAAATCTTCCGACGGCTGGGTTTATTCCAGGGCGGGAGTGTTCTGGAGTTCTGTCTGGAGGCTCAGACAACTGGTGTCATCGACTGGTTCTAATCTGGATCTATCACTCACCAGCAGTGGCTCTTGCCTTAGTAAGTAGCTGATTTTCCAAAGCCTGATGTCCCTTGTAGGGCCAGCAGCACTGAGCTGTCTCATAAGGGGGTGCCGGAAAGATCAATTCGTGTTAGCAAAGTGCTCTGGAAATGTAACATGCTAAATATTAATGGGTCTCTCTGAGTGTCGGGAAATGTGCAATCTGAACTCTGCTCAGGACAAGCTGAAGGTGGGGAGAGCAATTCTGGGCAGCCCGATTGCCACATCCTCGGTCTAATTGGGAGGTGGTGCTGATGAAGGAACAGTGAGTGCAGCGAGCATGTGGGGGCTGGGCAGGGCTGTGGATGGCAGCTCTGGAAGGAAGGATGTTCTGAGGAAGCACCTAACCCACACAAGACAGAAACCTGGGCTCGGTTTTGGATGAACCCAGAAAAGCCCTTGAACTTTTTTTTTTCTTCGCAAAAAGCAAACATAAGCTCACTGCTTGCTGTTCTCTCTCACTTCTCAATTCTGCAGAAGATAGCACTGTGAGGATGGCAGCCATTAGCATTCTTATCCTGCTCTCATCCTCCAAAACCATATAGGCAGAGTGATAGGTAGAAATTGATTTAACTTTAGCCAAACTCTCAGTTCAAAATCTTTAGTGTGGCCAGACATCAGCCTGTGCCACTGCTAAACATCTCTGGTGTAAGGCATCCCATAGGACACTGCTCAATGGTCACCTCTTCCAGGAAGGCCTCTTGGACTCAACCAAGTTGAGCTGAGAGCTCCCCCTTGGAGCCCCCGGAGTGCCCTGTGCTTGTTCCTATGAGTGCACGTAATAGACACTGCCAGTGCTCTGCCTACATCCTTTGGCACCATCATTTCCTACACACCCATGGCTTTCTACTGCCTATAGCCCTGCATGTGCTCAGCCAGATGTCAGGGCAGGCCAGAAGGTGGGCATTCATGGGCAATTCTCCGATACTCACCCTCAGATGAGACAGAACCGGGACAGCTTCTGCACTTGCTCTGAGCACTCCCCAATGGGACCGAGCTCCAGCTGCACACAGCAATCACCTGCTCATTAACACACCCTGTTTTGGTTTCTTTTCCTTCTCTGTCTCAGCTTCTCACCCCTCTCCTGGCACTTCCTAGGATCACTGCCTGGGGACTGTTCCTGAGGCCCCCAGCCTGAGACACTGCACTTACCCTGCTGTAGGAGGGTTATCTGTTTGTGCCTCTCATTCTCACTAGACATAAGCAACTTAAGGGAAGTAGACTTTGCCTACTTCATCTTTTTATCCTCAATGTTTTGCATCATACCTGGAACATAAGAGCTCAGTAAATATTTGTTGGATGAATGACTGAATAGAGTATTGAGCCCAAGGATGATAGTAATAATATCTGGCACTTGCTGAGTTCTTCTAGAACAGTGGTTCTCAACCTTCCTAATGTCGCGACCCTTTAATACAGTTCTTCATGTTGTGGTGACCCCCAACCATAAAATTATTTTCGTTGCTACTTCATAACTGTAATTTTGCTATTGTTATGAATCGTCATGTAAATATCTGATATGCAGGATGTATTTTCATTGTTACAAATTGAACATAATTAAAGCATAGTGATTAATCACAAAAACAATATGTAATTATATATGTGTTTTCTGATGGTTTTAGGCCACCCCTGTGAAAGGGTCGTTTGACACCCAAAGGGGTCGCGACCCACTGTTCTAGAAGGATTCCCTCACTGTTCTCAATATCAGCTCAGAACTAAGGAATTCTGTCCTAGGACTTAGAAGAAAAACAAATACCTGTAATACCTGAACTTGCCAGGTGTGGTCGAAAGTTGCCTGCACACCCCGGTAGTGAGCTGGCACGTTGGGCGGACTGCTCCCTAGACCCCTGCACGTCTCCTGCAGCTCTGGCCTCGGGAAATTCATCACTGCAGGCAGGACAGCCGCTTCTGCCGTATATAACAACAAATGCTCCTTTCTCCTCATGCCAACTCCTCAGGCCTCCTCTCTCTTTTCTGTTCTTCACATTAAAAAAAAAAACAAAACTGGCTGGCTATATTTCATGAATTTTCTGCAGTGTTGCCTTTATTCCGACTTTTTTTCTTTCTCGATACTGAAAGAAAGGGAAGCACATGAATCTGTAAGAATAGTGTCCAAAAAGCTGAAGCTAGAGAAGAAGCCAGTGCTCCAGGAAAAGCTAAAGCAACCCGAGGGACTCAACAGTGATGTCTGGGGAAGAACTTCAAGCAAAGGCTAAACCCGTTGTCTATGGAAGGTGTGTGTACACAGACGAGGAGGTCAAACTATTCCATATTTGTTTTCACACCTTCTCCAGTCTTTACAAAGGTGTCCAAACTAGAAATTGTATGCCAATCATAGAAGAATGAATAGCTGGAATTCTTTCCAGCAGAAGGAAAGAACCTCAGCAATTTACAGTGAGGTCACACATTCTACCGTCGGCATTTGGGAAAGAGAGAGACAAAGAGAGTTGGAGAGAATGAGCAAGCAGTTACAATTTAAGTAGTCTAGAGCATTCTGCCTGCCTTTCCGCCCACTGAGCATATGCCCCAGTGTGAACATGAGATGGGAGATAATAAAATTATTGGTAATAGCAATGCAAATACTTATTATGTGCCAAGTGCTAGCCTAAGGTCCTTCATGGATTTATAAATTTGGTCCCCAATATAACCCCATGAGGCAGGTACTATTATGATCCGACTTTACACATGAAGAAGCTGGTGCATAGAGAGGCTGAGTAACTGCCTATAATTAGTACGTAAGTGATGGAGCCAGGATTCAGAATTAGTCTGGCTCCAGGACTCACCAGAGTCAGCTTCCAAACGCCCCCTATAGGAAGGGCAGCTAGGCAGCTAAGAGTGAGTTGGGTGTTCAGAGATCATTTTTCATACTGTGGGGTTCCTAATGCAAACAAACCAATTCCTTGGATGCACAACTAAGAATCAGTGATTTGCTGCCCTGCTAAGGATATTCAAGGACAATTTTGGGGACATGTCACTTTTAGCTTTCAATGCTGACTTGAGAATGGAACTTTTATGCTGGGCGTGAGTCCTCTGTGCATGCAATTTGTCTAGTCCCTAGACCTAGATGGAAAATCCCCCAGACAGCTGAAAGAATTTGCAGACCTCAGACCCACAGTCAAAATCTTTGAGAAATCATGAAAAGTAGGAAACACCACATTTGGCCTCATTTTCAAAGAGATTAGGTTTATTTCTATAAAATATAGCCAAGTACACCAAATGTTAATATCTGCTATAATTTTAGAATAGGCTGTCAAGAAGGTGAACTCACCAGTTCAGTCCACAAATGTTTATTTGGTATCTATTATGTGCCAGGGGGCCCATTCTTGGCACTGGGGATAAAACAGGAACAAAACAGATGAAACCCATGCCTTCACAGAGCTTGCATTCTACCGGGAGACTGTCAATTAACAAATAAATGTAAAGATAATTTCAGGCAGTAATAAATGTATAAAATAAGGCAGGGTAAGAGGATAGCAAGTGACAGATCGAGGCTGGGGTAGACTTCAGGTCTCTCTGTAAAACTGACATTTAAGCAGAGACTGAATGAAGTGAGGGAACCAGCCATGGGAGGCCTGAGGAAATGCACCCAGCCTAAAAGCCCTAAGGTAGGAACCTGCAGGTTGGAGGGACAGCAAGGAGGTCTGTATGATCAGAGTAAAAAGTGCAGCCCTAGCCAGTTTGGCTCAGTGGATAGAGCACAGGCCTGTGGACTGAAGGGTCCTGGATTCGATTCGCGTCAAGGGCACATGTCCAGGTTGAGGGCTCAATCCCTAGTGGGGGGGGCATGCAGGAGGCAGCCGATCAATGATTCTCTCTCATAGTTGATGTTTCTATCTCTCTCCCCCTCTCCCTTCCTCTCTGAAATCAATAAAAATATATTTAAAAAAGGAAGGAAGGAAGGAAAGACGGAAAGAAGGAAAGAAAAACAAAGAAAAGAAAGAAAGAAAAGAAGAGAAGAGAAGAGAAAAGAAAAGAGAAGAGAAAAGAAGAGAAAAGAAAGAGCAAGAGTTCATGTGAACCATGAGAGGTGGCTAGGTGCCAGGAGCCAGGCCATGTAGGATCCTACGTGTCACTGTAAGGACCCTGGGTTTATTTCTGAGTGTGCTGGGAAGTCTCAGAGGAAGGCTTTGAGCAGGAGAGTAATGTGATCTGCTTTGGTTTTTAGAGAGATAACTCTGGCTGTTGGCTAGACACAGGATAAGCGATCTCTGTTCTCTTCATTGGAAATACTACCTTTCTTTCTGTAATTCCACAATATTTAGCCCATCTTCTATTATACCATTTGTTTTTCTTTGTGTGTGTGTGTGTGTGTGTGTGTGTGTACCCTCCACCCACTAGAGTGTAGTCTTCTTGGGGAAAAAAAATCTGAGTTTATTTGTCCTTGTCCTTCCACCTTGGTTGCTCCTATGGAGAACTCACGTCTACTGGTGCACACAATACCTGGAATAACTCTGAAAATGACCACTATTACAATGAGATTTCCAATCTTTCACAAGGAATGCTGTAGCTGGCAATTTAATCATCAGATGGATGTTTATGCCTTTTAAGGAGCTTTGACACTCTCAGCCTTTATAATTCTAAGAATAATGTTAAGTCATGAAAAAATAATAGAACTTAGTCCATACAAGTATTTGCATGCTCTGCCCCAAAAAGTCATGGTCACACTTTCATAGAGGTTCTCCCTGCCTAGAAGCACCTTGATGCACTTTGTCAACTTGGTGAACTCTTCCTCACCTCCCAAGACTCGCCTGAATGTCCCTTGGTGTTGGCTTGTACTCTGAATGAGTAGGATCACAAATGAAGTACTGTGCACATACTGGGCAACACAATTTAAGAGGAATGTAGACACGTTGGGGCATGGCCACAGGAGGCTAACCAGAGCATTGGGGGGTCTGCAAACAAAATACTATTAAGAAATGTCTGAAAACACTTAGATTTCCTCTGGAAAAAAGAAAGACTAAGGTGGGAGGGTGGGGGTATTGGAGGCACAACAGCCATCTTCAGGTGTGAAAGAGCTGTCACAGGACAGAGGGAGAACCTTACTGTGTTGTCCAGAAGGCAGGGGGAGGACCAATGGGAGAAATGACAAGGAGCAGATTTCTGACCTGCTTAAGGAGGCACCTTCTTAACACCTATCCCTGGCCCTTTCCTGCATAGAAACACAATGTGTTTTAATTAAATTGGAGGTTTAACAATTCCAGCTATTCAACAATGAATCGGCTCCAGAAAGCCTTAGAAAGGAGCCTTACCGGAATAAGGTATATTGGATTAGCTCAGGAGAGGCAAAGCTTTTACATTAAGTCCCAGCCACGAATGTTTGGCAGGGGCAGCCTGAAACACTGTGAGAACATTTTGAGGCTGCATTTCTGCTCGGCAAGCCAGCGTGTGGATGTCAATGAGCAATGTCTGCTGTGGGTAGAGGACTAGGGAATGGCAGCAAGAAAGTCAGCCCCAATATCTCAGGACTCTCTCAACCCTTCAACTGCATGTTCTTCTGCTGCTATGTGTTTGGCTATGAGGCCTTTCATGGCCCAGGTACAATTGCAGGTATGAAATACAATAAAGTGTCTTCCAGTTTCCCAAGCGGGGACACCTTGCTGCAGTGTGCAAAATCAGCATGGAACGTCCATCCAAGGGCCCGTGGCTTTCAGATCTGCTCAGAGAGCTGGGGCAGCTGGCATCGATTCTGTTTGTTTTCTTGGAAGGAGCAGTATCGATCTACTGCACCTTGAAGCCTGCTCCTGGGTCACCCAGTTCCAACAAGCAATTCCCTTGTCTTCGGCCACCATTTCAAAGTCCCCTGGAAACTCTTCTTCTATTTGGCTCAGCCTCGAGCTAACAGGCTACTGATGCTGGGCATCACTGAGGACCCCTCGTTTAATCAGTGTAACCCTCCTTTTCTACCTTCAAACAAAGCCACGTTGAACCTCTTCAGTGCCAGGAAGAGCGCTAGGCACTCAGCATAAGGCTGACTCCAAACCTCAGTCTGGCGTAGACAACAGATAAACAGATAAGTTACTGACTCAGAGATAGGCAATTCTGGCAAAAAATAAATAAAAAATTTAAAAAAGTGTAATTGGGCTGGGTGGTGGCGGAGGAGGGAGACAG
>NW_006285779.1:6047487-6051129 GCF_000327345.1 Myotis davidii
GGTGGGGGGGCCTGGGTGGCCAGCAGCTGCTGGGAGAGCTTTGATGGAAGGCTCAGCAGAGGAAGGAGGTGGGTCTTGAGGACTGAGTAAAGATCTCCCCTCAAGTAATTAGTACAATGCTAGAGTTCAGGGGTCACCTCTCATGGCCTAACAAGAGTTCTGAAGAGTGGTCAACAAAGTGTGAAATCGGCGCCGGGGCTGGACAAATTGTGAGGAAGATACAGTTTGGCATTCCCCTTCCTTCTGGGCCCTCTCCCTGAAACGTGGACACATTTCCTCCGTCCCAGGACACCCTCCCTTCCTCCAACCCCAGCCTATCCCAGAGAAGGGCACCCCAAGCCTTACGCTGCTCTTGAGAACACAGGGTTTGTTCCGGGATCTACCTCGGTCCGACTTTATGTGAATTCTGCTAAGCCCCCAACACCCAGATTCCTACCATCAAAACCGATTTCCCCACCCTGTTCACCGCAGCATTATTCACAAGAGCCAAAATGCGGAAGCAACCCAAGTGTCCATCATGGGTAAATGGGTGAACGATGGGTAAATGGGAGAACGATGGGTAAATGGGTGAATGATGGGTAAATGGGTGAACGATGGGTGAATGGGTGAATGATGGGTAAATGGGTGAATGATGGGTAAATGGGTGAATGTAATGTGGCTTTACATACGGTGGAATATTATAAGCCTTTAAAAAGGATATGCTGACACATGCTGCAACAGGGATTAACCTTGAGGACATTGTGCTAAATTAAATAAGTCAGTCGCCCTATCCGGTTTGGCTCAGTGGATAGAGCTTCGGCCTGCAGACTGAAAGGTCCTGGGTTGGATTCCTGTCAAGGGCACATGCCCAGGTTGCAGGCTTGATCCCCTGTAGGGGACGTGTAGGAAGCAGCCGAACAATGATTCTCTCTCATCGTTGATGTTTCTATCCCTCTCTCCCTCTCCCTTCCTCTCTGAAATCAATAAAAAATATATTTGAAAAAAAATAATTAATTAATTAAGCCAGTCAAATACTGTATAGTCCACTCATGAGGTACCTAGAGTAGCCCAATCCATAGAGACAGAAAGCTGAGTAGTGGTTGCCTTGGGCAGGGGAAAGGGAGAACGGAGGGTTGTTTGATGGGTACAGAGCTTCAGTTCTGGAAGATAAAGTTCTGGAGATGGGTTACACAATGTGCATGCACTAAACGCTACTGAACCACAGACTTAAAAATGGCTAAAATGATAACTGTTATGCTTTCTGTACTTTATCACAATTAAACAATTTTTACTAAAACAAAAAACCACCTCAATCTTCCACTTGCACCAACTGAGCACAGGCTTCTGCGGGGAGCCGACCTTACATGCTTTTTTTTTTCTTGATTAATTAAGGTTTTACATATGTGTCCTCATCCTCCCTTCTTCCCCCCGCCCCACTCATGCCCTCACCCCGCTGGTGTCTGTGTCCATTGGTTAGGCTTATATGCATGCATACAAGTCCTTTGGTTGATCTCTCCCCCTTAACTCCACCCTCCCCTAACTACCATCTGAGGTTTGATGGTCTGATAGATGCTTTTCTGTCTCTGGATCTGTTTTTGTTCATCAGTTTATGTTGTACCTTATATTCCACAAATGAGTGAGATCATGTGATATTTATCTTTCTCTGACTGGCTTATTTCGCTTAGCATAATGCTCTCCAGGTCCATCATGCTGTTGCAAATGGTAGGAGTTCCTTCCTTTTTACAGCAGTGTAGTATTCCATTGTGTAGAGACTTACATGCTTTTCATCACACAATCTCTGAGTCTCTGATCTCCGCCAGGGGAGGCCCATGCAGCTAACACACTGATTATCTAAATGGGTGATAAGCAGATAAAATGATACTCCTCCCAGGTCAGACTCCAGAACCAAAATCTTTTGTAAGTCGTTCCTGGAAGCTGAGGGTCACGCTTAGTGCAGAATATTTAGGAACCGCAGCAGTCCGTGCGACAGACAAGAGGTTTGAGATCTGTCGTTGGACTGGAAGCTCCAGGAGAGAAAGCCCGTGTTCATCCTCGTCACAGTCACTGCTTTACCCCAACCCTTGGCACTGGGCCTGAGGCTTAGATCACACTCAAAATGGTTCTGTTTTTCCCAAACCGTGAATGAATAAATTAATGAGTAGATAAGTTGGCCCCTTTAAATAATACAAAGTAGGCAGTTATAAGCATGAAGCATCTTATGGGAAATGGTACGTTTTCTACGTGTGTGCTGAACAAGTTGGTTTTGGCGGCCGACACCCCTTCTTTTGGAGGAGCTACTTCTCCCTCATTCCTGTGCTCTGAGGGGCTGTCAACCACTGTGTCCTCCCCTACGGGCCACAGGGATGGGCATGTGACCCAGGCTGGCCACAACCTTTGGACCCAATGACTTGTCCAGATGTGAGTACAAGACCCAAGCAGGGTCCATGAGAACCTGCTGAGCTTTGCCTGTGGACACAAAGATTCAAAGGGCCTCTCTCCCCTTTGGCTTGTAAGCCAGTGGTCACTCTCCCCACCAATGGTAGGGATCCCGCCTGAGACCAAAGCCATAGAGGCAGGGCCCAGAGGTGCAGGAAAAGAGACAGCATGCTGACTTCAGTATTTTAACCTCTGGATGCAGCTGTGCTTAAAGCCAAACCCACTTTAGAACTTCCCAATTATAGGAGTCGATAAATTTTTTTTCTCCTTAAACTTATTTGAATTAGTTCTATGGGCCTCACAACAAAGAATCCCGAGAAACATAGTCTGTTCATTTCAGTTTGAGTGTTCTCCATACGTGTTTCACCTTATGACATTGACTATTTTTAAGAGGCCACAAAATGTATTCTGCACATCTTTGTATGCACTGCACCAAGACACAGCATACAAATCTGGAGAGAATGGATTTGAAAAGCCAGTGTTTGTCCTGAGGGACAGTCTAGTGACGGTAAAGGGCTGGGGGAAGGGGAGGATTTCGTTTAACTAGTATTTTTAAATTATCTGCTGCGTGCCAGCTGTTTTCACATGTAATTGCAGTTAATTATCACCAACCATGAGAATAAGGCATTAGTATGTGTACTTCATAGATAAAGTCACGGTTCAGAGAGGTTAAACAACTTGTCCAGGCTACCCAGCTATTAGGAGGTAGAACAAGATTTCAGACTCGAGCCTCTGACTCCAAGGTCAGTGGAATGTGCCACGGTACATCCTGCCTCTGGGAAGGAGCTAAGACAAGCTCAAGAATAAGATAAGGATAACAGAGGAATTTGTTCCTCCGTCCATTCAGCATATTCTTATTTAGTGTCTGCTATCCATCAACGTCTGCAAAAATACTTATTAAACCAGTATATACTACATAAATGTAAAATATATTATTAACATGTACGAAGCACTATGCTAGGCACTGTAAAGGGGGGAATAAAAATGAATAAAATAGTCTTTTCCCCCAGGGGTATACCGTAGAGTAGACCTAGAAATACTACATGGTGAAGTATGATTAATGGCTTAAGAGAAGTTCAAAGTGCTCTGAGAGTTCTGATCAGGAAATGCCCACATCTGATGGAGGGAGCCGGAAAGACTTCATCTTTAAAAAAGCATATTAGGTAAGTGCAAATGAATGTACTGTTAATGATGTATTTACCCAGGTACCAAAGGGATTTTGGAAAG
>NW_006285779.1:6051194-6081875 GCF_000327345.1 Myotis davidii
AAGGAGGAAGAAGGAAGGAAGGAAGGAAGGAAGGAAGGAAGGAAGGAAGGAAGGAAGGAAGGGAAAAGTGGGGGAGGAAGGGAAGACAGAGCGTGGGAAAGGAAAAAAAGGGAAGGGACGGGAAGAATGAAAAGAAGGGAAAGGGAGAAAGGAAAGAGAAAGAGGGAGGCAGGGATAAGAAAAGAGGTAAGCAAGCAGACAGGAGGGCCGCTGCAGTGTAGTCCTTGGCTGTGGCCTAGGTAGCAGGCCGTGGAACAGGGGTTCTCTGACCTCTCTACATAGACACTTTGACTACTCACTCGTCCATCCTACTTATCACTGCAAATAACTAAAATTGTTACTTAATCCAGTAACCCCCACATTTTAGAACAGAGGAACCTTGTAATTTAAAATTCTAGAGGTTCTAACTTGAGTGGGAATAAGAATCACCTGGGAAGCTTGCTCAAAGGCCCTGACCCCAAAGATTCATTTCCAATAGCACCGGCTTGACTCTGGAGAAGTTGCGTTGTTAAAAATCACTTCGGTGAATCTGTTACAAGCATTCTGAGGACTGCATTTTGAGAAATACTGCAACCTAACTATATTGTTTCACAGGTAAAGAAGCAATAGAATCCTAGGAAGGTTAAAAGACTTTTCAAGGTCACACAGCTAGTTAGTGAAAGATCCAGGTGCAGAACTTGGGTCTATGGACTCTTAGTCCATTGCTTTCCCCCGACCCTCCCCCCCCCACTAGCCTTAATAGCTATACAGCTTAAGGTTTGTCGTAAATATTAACATTGTAGAAAGGAAGATTAGCCCTTGGCTTCCAGGGACATCTATATGGGCCACACTCTGCAAACCATAATTCTGAGTCACCTCAGGGTACAGGATTTCAAAGCTAGTTTCTCTCAGATTCCAGTGTTAACTTGCACTAAGTTAGCACTAAATAAATATTTGTCAACTTGATAAATCCCTAACTGGAATATAAAAAAGAAAAAAGAGGTTCTAGTGAATACTCAGGTAAAAAATAAGACTCATAGGCGTCTTCCTATATCATCTTGTCTCCATAAGGTTGTCCTTGATTCAGACTAATTGAATGAGTATTTATTGAACACCTACTATTTTCAAGGTCATGTACTCTGTGCTTAGGGGCTATAAAAATAAAAGTCAGCTTTTCTATTCTGATGAGTGACACACTGTACAGGTTCAAAAAAAGAAATACTTACCTATTCAGGGAAATCAGAGTCAGGGTATACATTATAGAGATGTCTTTTGAGATGTTGTAAGTGATGAGTAGGATTTCAATATATGAAATATGAAGGGAAGGTCGTCCAGGTGCAGTTCAACTCATTGTCAGCAAGGTGTGGAAAAAAACAGTAAATAGCCCAGTTTGGCTATAGCTGGGGCACCAATGAGAGAGTAATGGGATTATAAAACTAGGAAGATAATGAAAAGACCCTGCAGTAGAGGACTTAGATTTAGGATCAAAAGTTGGGATTAAATCTAAAGCATATTGAGAAATCCTTAGTTTGATTGCTTTGGTGTTTTAGGAAGATGTTTCTGATAATGATGTTGAGTAGGAAGGTCAAAAGTTGAGATATCTAAGAGGTAAGAAGTCTAACTGGAAGATAATCAATTTGAGAGAGAAGTAATGAAGGTCAGGATGCAGCCAGAGGCGATAGTATGAATTCATAGTAGCTGATTGGCTGTAGAATGTAAAGAAAAGCAGGTGGATGACTCTAAAGTTTCAAACTTGAGCAACTGACTAATCAAATATGGGGAATTAGGGAAGTAAGGTTGATTTGGTGGTGGTGAAAATTTTGGTGTTAAGTGCTAAGATTAAAGCTTCATAGACCACATATAGCCACTCAACAAAGTGCTAGCATTGCTGGAGTTGGAGGTGAGGAGACAGGTGTAAACTAGCGGTGTAGAGGAAGCACCTACATAGATGTGATCGTGGAAGCTACTGGAATAGGTGAAAGTAATGAAATTATACAATGAGAGTATAAAGGGAGAACAGTGAACAAGGTTATATGTTTCAATTGTAAATAATAGAAAAGACCTATACTTAATGATTCAAATAATCCAAGAAATTTATTGACTCTATTTTTCATAGAGAAGTGAAAAATCCAGTGGAGTGAGCTTCAGGCATGGGAGCTGGATCCATTATATTTCAGTTCTCTTTGCTCTGTTCTGTGTTTTGACTTAATCTTCATACTAAATTCCCTCAAGGTTATAATTTGGTGCCAACAGCAATGAGGCTTGTATGTTTTATCATTTACACTGGGCCCTTATAGTTTAAGTTTAAAAAATGTGGCTCTCAAAGAAATTTCAATCGTTGTACTGTTGATATTTGGTTCTGTTAACTAATGAGTTTGCCGACTACTGGCCTAGGTCAGTCAGAGCTGGAAGTGGGATCAATTTTACCCAACTCTACTGTCTGTTATACAATGGAAGATAGAAATAATTTAAAGTTCACTAAAAGGTCCAAGAACAGATTCTTCTAGAGCTACAACATTGGTAGGATAGGGGCTCTAAGAATATTGCACTGCCAGTGGAACCCCAGGCAGGAGAAAGTTTCAATGAGGATACAATAGCCAACAAGATGGTGGGGACAATGACTGATAAAAGGTCATTTGTTCGGGTGATTTAAGAAAATTATCAGTGGCCTTGAGGTGGCTGCTTTAGTTGAGTGTTGGTCATTAATGAAAGAGCCAAAGACTGAGGAGGAACTGCAAAATGAGAAGACGATGTTTAGACTCTTCTTTCAGGAAGATGGATGGTGATGGAAAAAGAGAGCAGTTCAGGAGTAGAAGGGGAAATTGCTTATTGCTTTCAGGAAAAGAGAGACTTGAGGATATTTGCAGGCTGTGGAGAAAGAGCAGGAGAAAAGGGAGAGATGGATGACGTAAAAGGGCGGAATAACTAATGCAGCATGGTTTTGAAGAGACAGAAGAGGATAAGGTCAAATACGAAGGCAGAGAGGTTTGTTTGGAAAGAAAATTGGACACCTCTGCATCAGAGATCAGCCTAGGGGGGAGCCAGGGTGAAAATAGACATGTTGATGTGGAAGGAAGTTGAGGAAACTCAGGGACCAGTGCCTGTAACTTTCTCAGTAAAATCACCTCTGCAGGGTGAGGTGCCTCAAGAGGCCCAGAAGATTTGGAACAACTGCTGGAGGAATTAATTCAGAATGTACAAAACATGAGTAAAGAGACTGGAAAACTACAAATTAGTACAGTCTTTCTGGAGAACAGTCTGACACCTTGCAACAAAAGCCATAAAAGTGTTTCTAGCCTTTGACCCAATAATCCCTCTTCTGGGAATATATACCATGAATATAACTGAAAAGGAAAATGTAAGCTATTTGTAAAAAGATGTGTATTGCAGCCCTGTTTATAATAGGAAAATCCTGGAAACCACCCAAATGCTCCACAATTGGGCAATGGTTAAGCAAACTATGGAACATTAATGTGATGGAATACTATATAACCATTTCAAATGATAAATATGAGTTTTCTGTCAATACACGAGAAAGTGCATACAGAAAAATGTTAGGTGAACAAGGTAGAGTATGAAATAGGATGGATAAGTTGATTTCTAGCTTGAAAAATGATGTTTACACAATGATGGGGTTCATAAAAGGTCACTGAATTATGTAAACAGTTGGTGTGAGAAGGTGAAGAGATTTTTTTTCCCCTTTAGAAAATTGTTTAAATACACATTTTTTAAAGAGTTGCCAAACAGCTGAAGCAAGTAAGCATGCATTTGTAATGAGGCTGATCTGCAGGGCTCTTGGAAAATCTCTCTTTGCAGCAAGAAAAAAAAATGAGTCGGAATGTTCTGAGCCAAAGACTGTTAAGGTGGTGCATCAGGAGGCAGAGGTCACTAAGAGATGACCAACTTCTTTGCTGAAATGCTTCATGACGGTGCACTGTACGGAGATGAGTAAAGACAGAACAGATAAGAGGACTAAGGAAATTGGGAGGAGAAGAGACTGAAGACTGGAAGAGGGAGGTGAAGGGTTGTGCTAATGGGAATGAAGGAGTGGGAGCTTTGGTGCCCAGAGGGGTGTTACAGAATTGAGGACGAGGAGAAGATAAGAAATAATTGAGTGGACGTTGAGGCAGGGGATGGAGAGAGGTCCCAGGAGTAAAAGAGGTTGAAGGACAGTAATATTACGTAAATATATTTGGAATGAATAGACAGTACAGTAAACACAATGGCCATTCATTCATTCATTCACCTCACAAATACTTATCGTGTGCCGATCATGTACCACACATGGTTCTAGGCACTAGAGAACCAACAGTGACCAAAACAATGTGATTTGCCCCTGACCAGGTGGCCCTGACCCATATTTCCTCTCTATTGCAGGTCCTAGCAATAGCCGTGGGTAAACTACGGCCCGCGGGCCGGGTCCAGCCCGTTTGAAATGAATAAAACTATTGAAAAAAAAGACCGTACCCTTTTATGTAATGATGTTTACTTTGAATTTATATTAGTTCACACAAACACTCCATCCATGCTTTTGTTCCGGCCCTCTGGTCTAGTGTAAGAACCCATTGTGGCCCTTGAGTCAAAAAGTTTGCCCACCCCTGTCTAGCATATGGTTGATTTGCAGTTACCTTGTGCTAAATAAGTATAGAAATGACATGAATTCTGTTGGTCTTTTAAAAGCAGGGTCCCTTCAGTATGCCAGAGCCGGAGAAACACATGGAGGGGAGGGCGTCAGAGCTGCTGGCCTGCCCTCCAGCAGCTGGAGAGGCGCAGCCGAGGATGTGGGCACAATAATGATGGAGGGGTCAGGTTTACAGAGAAGTAGAGGCATCATCCCATCTAGAACCAGAGGGAACAACAAGCAGATTGATGCAGGGATAGGACATATTAAGATGGAGAGTGATGTGCCTGAGAATGTATTCGTGCAATGTCCTTAGTGTTTTCCATGACGTCATTCACTCACCTCTTACTGGGCATCACCTAGGGCACAGCTCTGGACTAAGGACTATGGGATCTGTAGAGATGGAAAGAACTCAGCTGCTAGTCTCAGAAAACTTACAAATTGTAAACCTGGAGTTGGTCTAGAAGACTGGGGAATAAGAAGAGAGGAGCTACGCCCAAATGCCCCAGTGAAGGAAGACGCTGTGGCCACTGCTCAGGGCTCTGACCCCGTCCAGAGTTAACTGAAGCAGGAGACTCTGCTGTGCGTGGTTGCCAGGGCTCAGCTGGAGGCCGGGGAAGCACTGGGGACTGGAATGCTGGAGAGGAGAGAAGCTGAAATTCTGAACACACCGCGGAGATTGAGGAGGGATTGGGAAGCGGGTTGGGGTGGGGATGGCTGAAGGGCTTGCTGGCTTGGGGAGCATGCGCATGGTTGAGATATGGGGGCTAGTTGTGGGAAGGTGACTATGACCTTTCTCTAGAGCCTTACCTTGTTGGGGAGAAAACAGACAAAGGACTTCAGAGCAAGCAGTGTGATGCCCTGGAAGCAGAGGAAGTCTGAGCTCACAGACACGGGGAGGGAGATGGATCAATGGGACCTGGCTCAGGAGCTAGACAGCATTCCAGGTCCCTCTGCCAGTCTATGTAAGGGGCTGCTGGCACCTGAGGCGAGGTTCATTCAGTCAGATAACAAACCTTTATGAAGCTCAGACAGTCCTAGTTTCTAATCCCGGCTGCGATAGACTTGCCATGTGTCCTGGACAGGTCAGCTTTCTTTCCCAAGCCTCCGTTTCCTCCGCTGTGAAACAGCTTAATCATCTGGCGGAATACATGGACTATGCAGAGGAAGAACCTTCAGAGTGCCGGATGAGCATGCGAGTTGGTATTTCTATTAAGAACTCTGCCCATGCCGAAACCGGTTTGGCTCAGTGGATAGAGCGTCGGCCTGCGGACTGGAGGGTCCCGGGTTCGATTCCGGTCAGGGGCATGTACCTGGGTTGCGGGCACATCTTTTCCCAAGCCTCCGTTTCCTCCGCTGTGAAACAGCTTAATCATCTGGCGGAGTACATGGACTATGCAGAGGAAGGACCTTCAGAGTGCCGGATGAGCACGCGAGTTGGTATTTCTACTAAGAACTCTGCCCAGTTCTGTGGAAGGTTCGGAGAAGCAAGATACAGCCCCCACCCCTTTTCCTGCCAGAACTCCCTGTAATGAGGAGAGACATATAAAGAGAAGGGATTGCCATCAACTAGGATATAATGTGTTAATTGTTAAAACAGAAGCAGGCTTGCTATGGGAGCCTGGAAGAGGAAATAATTAGTTCTGCCTGGAGAGGTCAGGGAGGGCTTCCCAGAAGAAGGGACATTTGAGCTGGGTCATTAAGCAGATCACCTGGCAGAAAAGAGGGAGAAAGGCATTACAGGCAGAGAAACCACATTGAGCAAAAGCAGGGAGGCATGCAAGGGCAGTGTGGGCTTGGGGAACAGTAGTGAGGGGGGCTGCTTGCCGGCAGCCTGGCAGGACCAGGTGGGTAGAAGGCTGGAGCGTCATTTGGGGCCATTCTGGGAAAAGCCCTGAGCTAAGGGCCTGGGCTAGGGTGTGTGGATGGATTCCTGCCATGGTGAGCAATTTCTGAGCTCCTGTCAGCAAGGGAGTGACATGTCCAGGAGCGACGCCTCCGATGGGACCGAAGACAGAAGGAAGCAGGTGAGAGCCAGTGCAGGCGGACCCGGAAGGAGGCTGCTCCTCGGACCAGGCCCTGTTCCCTGCAGCCTCACTGCGGGGCTCCTTCTAAACGATTTCTTGTTGAGGGAACCAGGGCCCCCCTGCAGCAGGTAGTCACCACTGGTCCCGGACCCCCAGGTGCTGCTGTCGCTGCTGCCCACACAGCCCCTGCAGCAGGGGAGAAGTCCCCCTTGGGAACACAGTACCCAGACGCCTAGGGCCCCTCTCCTGCCATTCTGGGGGAGCTCTGTGAGCTCCACATTAGTTTGGGGGCTGCCAGGAGACCGCCTTGGTCTCTTTCATGGGAGGCGTGAAAGGACAGTCCCCACCTGTTAAGTTGATTTTCCTTTTCAAAAAGAGAGAGCTTTGCTGATGAAGAGCGATAAGCGCCTTTCACTGACGAGGAAAGGATTTTAATAACGTGTGCTGATGACTCCTGCCCTGCTCTGCAGAGATAGAGGCTCATTCTTCTTTCCTTTAATAACCCAGCACGGCTGCACCATGGAGGGACCAGCTCCGGCTGCTCCCTTCTCCACGCCCCGGTGGCACGTCACCCTCTGCCCCCCAGCTCCCATCCTTTCTCGTTTCCTCAGTCTCTCTCTTCTCCCTGCTGCCAGATTCCACTTCCCTTCTCTTCCCTCCCAGCCTTCTCATCGCTCTGAGAGGGTCATGAGGCTGGGAGGAACCTTATTAACAGGAAACTCGCTCCAAAGAGATGGGCGGGCCAGTGGGGGAGTGAGATCCCCATCACCTCGGCGGTGATCACATATACCGGAGACCTTACCAAAGAGATTCGTATTAGCCGATAAAATGAGATTCTCAGACTTCAGTTTACTTTAAATCACCTGTGGAGCTTATTAAACACATAGCTCCAAGCATAGCCCCTGACCCTGGCTCTCCTGGTCTGCCAAGGGCCAGAGCATTGCCATTTCCATGGGAGACCCAGGCAGGAGGCTGTCAGCCAGTCTTTGAGAAACACAGGGGCAAGCTCCAACAAGTTGCTGCCCCAGATCCTCCTGCTCATCCCATCCGAGAGCCTTCCCTCCAACTCCGCCTATTTTCAACAATCTGCAGGAGTCCTGAGCCATGTCGGTGATTTGGAACTTGAATGGTGTGGTATGTTACAGCGGGTTTTGTAATCTAACATTTACGGAGCATATGTGTGTGAAGCGTTCAGGTGAGCACTTTGTGTGACTTACTGAATCCCCCTGCCACACCACAAGGTGGGTCTTACTATTCCCTGTACTGACATTAAGTGACTTGCCCAGGGCTCCAGGCTGGTTAAGGCAGAGCAGGGTCCCAGGCCTGAGCTGACAGTCCAGAGCCCATCCCCCACTCCTTCTCCATTCTGCTCACAAAACAAGCACACTGGAGATAGGTCAAAGGAGAGGAAACCTTTAGGAAATGTCTTTTATGTATATTTCTTTTCCCACGAGAAGTCCAAAGGAAGAAAGGCCTGTTTCCCCAATTGTTTCCCTTTCCCTCGACTTTCTTATGTTTGGCCTGATATCTCTCCTCCCAAACAACTCTCCCCTCTCCACCCTGCACCCCTAAACTAAATTCTCACTACCCAGTTTGCCATCATCCCCACAGGCTCTCAGCCTGTAACATGGGAGTTCCACTTGACACCCTCTCTCCTTCAGCCCTTACACCAAACCCGGGGGACCCCTTCCCTGCAGCCTCTCTGGGCTTCACCTCCTATTTATTTCCTGGCCCACACACCAGCCTCTGCTAACCTCCACCACTTCATGCCTGGAAGATTTCCTTCATTACCTGCCTAGATAGAATTCAGTCCTCCAACTTTCCAATATTCTAGGATGGCCGCATCAGTTACATCTTCCTACATCCGCTGCTGTCATCTTGCATTACCCTCCCTAACCATCTCCATTGGCTCAACGTTGCCTTCCACACTGAGTCTAAGCTCCCCTGCCACCCCAACCCACGTCTCCCAGCTTCGGCAGCAGTGATCCTCCTTTCCTGGAGGCCCAACATTTTATACCATGTTCTTTCCAGCCACTAGGCCTTTGTTTATGTGATTTCTGTCATCAGACAAGCCCCTGCCTCTCATTTTCTCTAATCTCAATCCTTCCTTCACCAGCCCAGTCCCACACTCTTCGCCTCCACAAAACCTCCTCTGGCTGAGTCTACTTTCCATTACTTTTAATTCCCTAGTACTCAGTGTGCGTGGTTGGCATCACACACCCTCATATTTATTTGATGTCTTAGAATTATTCTAAGGTTGTTTCAGGTCTGTATATTTTTCTCTCCCCAGCCAGATGCTGTTGATGTTTAAGAACAATAACCAGACCTTCTTGCTCTCCGACATCCTTCCCCCCAGAACACAGAGTGACTTTAGTAACTTTGCATTGAATTGAAACAATTCCTAAATGACCATCTTTTTAATTACAACGAATGACTCCAAAGTCCAAAGCCAGCGGAGTGTGTGCTTTGTGGATGGAAATGATCAGCTGATATATGGGGACAAAGAACAACAGGACTAAACGGTAGGACGCCTGCTTTGTAATTGTACATTTTCTCCTGAGCAGCTGTGTGACCCTGGACAAGTAAGACAACTCCACTTCTCTGTCCTGAGGGGTCAGGTCAGATATTCTGTGAGACCCTTCCCAGCTCTCACATCCTGTGTTCTGTGCTAATCCACCCACCCTCTCTCCTAGCAAATGGCCAAGGGCACATGTGTCTCTCTGGACCTTAGGGTACTGGCATGAGAAATGGAAACTATGGTGAGAGTAGCTAATTTATAGAGTTGTTGTAAGAATTAAATGCAACAACTCAGAAAGCTCTTAGCCTAGAACCTGGCCATAGAAAGTGATCAATAAATGGTGGCTATTATAAAGTCACTTGGCTCCGGTAAAGAGAGTGGGATGTGCCCATAAAAGAAAAGAAGACCATCCCCTCATGTTCTGATTCTAGTAAGAAGTCCAAGAGTCCGTGAAGCCATCTGAGCTCTGAAGAGGTCAAGCTAGGCCCTGATGAGGGTGCCCTGCCCAGCAGCCTTGCCACGGCTGGAGCACCAACTGTCCCACTAATGACAGCACTGCTGGCAGTTGGGGTGACCCTGTTGCACAGTCCCATCGATTTTCCCATTACCTTTTAATGCTGTGTATTAAAGGCTTTGCAGATCCATTCTGTTACCTTTTTTTTATCTTTATTTTTTTTATCCCCAGAGCATGCCCAACTGCTGGGGGGCGGATTAAAAGCTTAGCTACAGTAAACCTCTCCACAGAGTGAGACACCTCTTCTTGGGCAGAGCTTGGAAGCCAGGAGCCTTGGGGTTCCTCCTGGCCTTCTCCCGAGGTCATGCACACACTGACAAGGACCCTGCAGGGCACACAGACTATGCTAGGTGTCTCCTCTGATCTTAACTGAACTCAGCCTCTTCCTAGTGAGTACTGTCTTTGCTTGATTGGCCCCTCCCATGTTCCTCATCTTGCTTCCTGTTGGCCCCTTCTGTCCCTGCCCAGATCCCAAGATTCATGCTCTCTGGCCCTGACTTCTGGTGGTCTCTTTGTTAAGTGATTCCATATAGTATTCTGGATCCTAATACACACATGGCTTCATAAAAATCCTTATTCTGAACTTAAGTTGGCCTTGATTTGCTTATTTGTGAAATGGGAATGTGAGTTCTCTTATCAAGACCAGAGGGAGATGAAGTCCATATGGTTCACTGAGCAATAGAGGCCAGGGGAACAACCACTGCTTATTATTTTTGAAGTAAGACCAAAGATAATGAGGTTGATATTTCATAGTACAATACATCTATGCAAATTAATTTTCTCCCATTCACCTTGAAAAGCTAAATGCCAATGTACAGATGTGACTGCAGCCCATTCTCAGCTGCCATCCCAGTCAGCCAGTCTCCATCCGCTAAGGGTAGAGTGAGTTTGAATATGGTGACTCCGAATTAAGTCTGGTAAACAAACTAAAAGTGACCCAACATAATACCTTTGTCCTCCTTTGCAATGATAGAAAGCAAGGATAGATTTTATTGTTAAATTGGTACTAAGGGTCATCTCAATGAGAAGATTTAAAACATAGTTTGGAATAAGTGTTGCTTCCCAAAGTGACAGCTTTGAAGGCAAATGCACTGACATGATTACGCTTTGATCTCCTTGTATGTTGAATAGGACTTTTTTGGTGGCAGGTGAAAGAAATCTCTAAGGGGGGAAATAATTTATTGTCTCAGTGACTGAAACATGCACTGTTGGGTCTGGTTTCAGGCATAGCTGAATCCAGGAGCTGAAATATATTCAGGATCTGGCCTTTTGTTTTTTTCTCAGCTCTTTTGCTGCACTTGCTTTGTTTGTTTTTAAATATATTTTTATTGATTTCAGAGAGGAAGAGAGAGGGAGAGAGAGATAGAAACATTAATGATGAGAGAGAATCATTGATTGGCTGCCTCCTGCATGCCCCACACTGGGGATTGAGCTCACAACCCAGGCATATGCCCTGAACAGGAATCCATCTATGGCCTGGTTCATAGGTTGACGCTCAACCACTGAGCTACGCTGGCTGGGCTCCTATGCTTTCTTTATGTCCTCAAGCAGGCCTTCCAATCATGGTGGCCCCCAGAAGCTCAAAATTCAAATCCAAAGGAAAAAAGCGCTTCACTTTCCCACCAGTTTCAACAAAAGCCCCAGGTTGCGCTCTTACTGGCCTGGCTTGTGTGATGCCCTGCCCTAGACAATCACCATGGCCAACGGGATGGAGTTCCCTGTGTGACAAGGCCTGGGTCAAACGTGCATTCTTGAAACTAAATGTAACCCACGTGACCGAGAGTGGGAAAGGGATGGCTCCACAAAGGGAAAAGGAGTGCTGGTGCCAGAGGATGGGCAAATGCTCGCTTGGCAGACAAAAACAATAGAGATGCACTGTGACTTTTTTTTTTAATGGGGTTTCATTGTTGCCGTATTAAAGCAATGCAATCATAAAAGATTTTCCTCTAAAATTTTATCTTGTTGTATTTCAGTTCATAAAAGAAATAGAACTGTAGGCGTCCCTTAGAAGCAATTGATACTTGAGCAAAAATTTTAAAAAAGGAACTGCTTTATTCATTTCTGGTTGCCTCTTACAGTGTCCTTGCACTGAAGTGGAGGGCATTTTTCTGGAGAGGTTTTCAGAAAGGTCTAACCAATTAGCATAGATATGTTCTCATTTGTCCTCCCTTTTATACAACATCTGGCTGGCATGTTGGGCAACACTCTGTGGTTACAGAATAGAAGAGTGGTTTCAAGCCCTTTTTAGAAGCAGAACTCTTTTTTTTGCAAATGCCATCCCCCCAACTCCTCAAACAGATGA
Organism: Myotis davidii; assembly: GCF_000327345.1. NCBI lineage: Eukaryota > Metazoa > Chordata > Mammalia > Chiroptera > Vespertilionidae > Myotis > Myotis davidii. The sequence continues at coordinate 6,063,156 of NW_006285779.1, forward strand.
CAGCAGAGCTGCTCCAGTTGACCTGGGGTAGAAAAATCAAATCCCATCTGCTAAGCTTTTTCCTTCCCCTGTTCTTCGCTCCCTCTCCCTCAGCCCCTGATTCGTAACCGCAGGATCCCGAGGCCCCAGGAAATGCAATTTGAAAACCACTGGAATATAGCAAGGGAACTGGCTCTCTGGAACAAATCTGAGGCTTTGGTTTCAGCACCCTAGTGGGGAGGAGCACAGAATGGACATTTCAGGTGCTATACCTCCTTATCTCATCTAGTGCCCATGACAACCCCATGAGGTAGCAATTATCACTCACTTATACAGATGGGATGATTGAGGCTCAGAATGTCACAAAGCCATCGAGGTATGGAGATGGTTGTGAAGCCAGGTCTCTCTGACTCAAACCACCCCATGCCTCCTTGGATATTCCTGGAGTGCCTATTGTATGCCAGATGGTACAGTAAGTGCTTTGATATGAACTACTCATTGGATCATTATAAAACCCTCTCCCCAGGGAAAAGAACCTAGACACCACATACTATATGATTTTATATAAACTTCCCCAAGGAAAAGAACCCAAAGACCACAGAGTATATGGTTTTATATAAATTTCAAAAATATTTTACCTAATGTATACCAACAGAAATCAGAAAAAGCAGTGAAGCAGGGATGGAGTGGATGATGGGTACTGACTGGGAGGAGTCTGAGGGAGCCCTGTGCAGTGTTGGCAATGCTCTGTATCCTGAAGCAGGTGATGGTTAGGTGAGTGCACACATATGAGAAATTAATCAGCTGTATACATAACAGTTGTGTGATTTATTACATGGAAGTTATACCTGAGGTTTTAAAAATTAAAATCCCACAATTTTAAGGGATTATCGTCATAAATATGAGGGAACTATGGTTCTGGAAGATAACTTGTCTAGATCATACTGTCAAGATCTCGACAAGGACTTTGTCTAGACTTTGTGATTCAGTCCTCCTGGCACGTGGGCTCACCGAGGCTTCTTCAGTGGCCTTAGGGTGGGAACAGTAATATCCAGGGGTCATCATCCAGAAAGGGCTGTGGCCCTGGATGGTGGTCAGTCACTTCAGATACCCAGGGCCATGTCTCCATCCTTGCCCTCCCCTGTCCCCGCTACACCCCATCCTCTTCTCTACTGTCCAGCTTTGCTTTGATGACTCCTTAGCTCTCTCTAATGTTTCTGTGTTAGATTGATGGCTGCACAAGGCCTCCCTGGGGATGAGGACGGAGCATGGGCCAAGGCATCGGCTCAGAGCCAGGAAAGGCATGCGGACAGAGGTTGTGAGGGGTGAGGAAAGGGAAGCCAAGCCTTCCCAAATGCCACTAGGGATACTTTGTCTCTTGCCAGAGGGCCTGGCCTCTGCTCCCCCATGTGCTCAGAGCCTCCTGGACTAGTCCCCATGCTCCCAGAGAGCCCTCCAGGTATGACTTTTGTCTATTCAAACCCTGCCTAGGTCCTCTGCTTCTTCCCTTTTACTATAAAAACAGCTTCTATTTTTAATTTTCCATTGTAAGGGAGACCCTGGGACTCAGGCCAGGGATCCAAGGAGCTGGGAAACCACAGTCCCAGGGGCCAGACCAGCAGTATAAGTGAGTGGATAAAACGGCAGCACCTTGGCACTGACTGGGTATAAATCTAAGTCTGATGATGAATCACTGTGAGGCCCCTAGCGAGCCCCTGGCTCCATGGATCTGAGGTACAGGGCTAGGGTCATGTTCAGAGTGGAAGGCCTGCCTTCCTGCAGCACCCCCGGCCCCTCAGATACATCCCCCATGAAGTTTTAGAAACAAATCAACCCCAAACCCAAATCTGACCACATCACTCTTCCACTTAAAACTCTTCAATGCCTCCTCTTCCATCCAGCAGCACAGGGGAATCATCAGAGGTTTAAGCAAGGAAATAAGTGCTCTAATAGAGTTGGCATCTGAGCCAAGTTTTTCAGGAAATGAGCAGAGAGCCCACTGAGAGGACTCATGTTATATGAAGTTGGAATGACCGAATAGGACAGGTTGCGACTGTCAAGGCCAGGCTAGAATATGTGTACTTCATACACAGGCACTGGCAACAGTGAAGATTTTTAAACAGAAGGCTAATCTGGCTATGGTATTTAATAAAACAAAATTCTATGTAGGATGACCCAGACAGGAACTAGGCTGGAGGCAGGAACATTTATTCAACAAGCATTTATTGAGCACCTCTTATGTGCCAGACACTATGAGGGGTCCTGAGGAAATAGTGGCAAACAAAGGTATGCATCTTGGCTTCCTGAAATGTGTCATCAACAGAAAGGAAAAATATTGAACAGGAAATTACCAATGTGATGTGTGATGTGAAGAAGTGCAGGGGTGGTAGGAGTGCTTATCGGGGAAATCTCACCCAGGCTGGGGTAGTCGTGATGTTTCCACTGAGACCAAAGGATGGCAACAGGAGCTGCCAGGGGTGGGGAGGAAGTATTCTCGGCAAAGAAAATGCACATGAAGATCCTCTGAGGCTGGGAAGAACAGAACACCTTTGGCTTCTTTAAAAAGTTGAATACGTCTCACGCTTTGAGTGGAGAGGAATCCTGGTAGGTGAGGCTGGAGAAGCGAAGGGTGGAGGCTTGGACCAAGGGCCTGTGGGAAAGCCCACTTACCATTTTAAAGATAAACTCTGGATACAGGAGAATGCATGAGGGGATGGCGGAAAAGAGGGATGCAGGGCAGCCATTTAGGTCATTACGTTGCTAAGGAGAAAGACGATGGAGGCTGTAGCAGGAAGTGGAGAGGAGTGGATAGATTCCAGGGCCTTGGGGAGACAGAATCTGCAGGACCTGGTGGGAAAGAGAGAGAAGGAGAAGAGTGGGGAGGGCTCCCGGGCTCCTGGCTTGCAGATGACCACAACAGAACAGTGAAAGCCTCTTCCCCCTCTGTCCCTCCTGCAAACCAAATCGTGTATTCCATGCTTTGCCCTTTCATTGGATCATGGGCTCCTTGAACTCATATACCAGGTCTTGCTTTGCCCTGGACAACACCTGTCCCAGGACCTTCTAGGTAAAAGATGCTCAGTAAATAGCTGCTAAATGAATGAATGATAACCATTGAGGAAACCTTTGAATTGATCCTGTCTGTGGCCAGTCATGGCCAGACCCAGCTTTTCCCCTCCTCCCCTCCCCACGAGTGACAGGCGAGCCCAGGGGCAAGGGGCAGAAGTGGCTTGTGGGCACGGTGCCACCTGGAATACTTAAAGCATGAATTGCGAGTCAAGTGGCCCCTCTCACAGTTAATCGATGGCGGCATATCCTGATCGCTTTCATTATTATTATTTTCTTATGCATGTGTGATCGGGAGATTTATTGTTGAGGCTACAGAGGCAAAATCAATTATTCATGTTATAAATTAGAAAATGATTTATGTCTACAGGAGACAGGGCCTCAGCCAGCAGAGCCCATTACAGATAAGCTTTGCTGAAAGGACCAAGATTTATCTGTAAACTTCACAAATTGCAGCTCGCCAATCCAGTTCTGTTCCCAAGCCCTCCCCCAGGGCACCCATCCCTCTTCCTGAGTCATTCTGTCTTTCTTTGCGTCCACCAGCCCCTTGACTCTTATTTCCTCTCCCTGCTTCCCACTGACTTCTCTTTGTTCTTCTTTCCTGTATTTTACCTTTGACAAATGCCCCTTCGCTGGTTAGTATCTATTTTGTGGGCAGAGATGCTTGAAGCTTCTAAATAAACTTTCTGGTCTCTGGGTACAGCCTGCCCTGCACAGGGAAGAGTTAGGTAACAACTGGGGTAGAATCCTCTTCATTCAGTTCATCTGCAAACCTGTCCAGAGGATGAAGGACCCAATCACATCTCCCAGAACAGCTGACTCCTGCCTCGGGTAAAAGACAACCATTACCCGCATTTGCATTGCATCTTTCTCTCGGGTTCTTCCTAGAGAACAAGGTAATGAGAGGCAATGTGAGGACCTGGAAAGCCCATGGGCTTTGCAGTCAAATCGACAGCTGTGCTGCCAGTGGTGTGACCTCGAGCAAGTCACTTACGCTCATTTGGCCTCAGTTTCCTCATCGACAAAAAGGGTTTCCAACATCAGCCCTACCTCATAGGATTCTTGAAGGAGTAACAGTGATGCTGGGGCTGCCATCCTTGGCACTCCTGCCCAGCCAGACCCAGATCCAAGGCTAACGAGATGGCTCAGGGTAGTCTCGTGTCTGAGCTGGTGCAATGGAAGGAAATTCTGACCCCAGAGAGCATCACCCTTCTGAGTACCCACAATGTGCCAAGCGTAGGGGATACCAGTGATCACCCCAGGCTCAGTGGCTGCCCTCAGGTCTAACCCAAGACCCAAAGGACCGAAGGACAAGGAGGGGTAATGAAAGGAAAGGGACAAGTAGGGGGAAGACTGTGTGAATCCCCACAGGGAAGAGCATAGGAGTGAAAGGAAGAAAACAGGCCAGTGTGGCTGGAGTGTAGTGAGCTCCGAGGCAGGAGAAGGGGTTGGGGTGGGGAGGCAGGCCTGGTCAACTCACGGAGAGAATTCCAAATTGCTTCCAGCTCCCCAGTTGAGAACCTGCCTGATTTTGACTGAATGCCTAACTGAAGTCAGGGAGCCAAATCCCAGAGGTATATCCTGGCCTGGGATACTCAGCATCCTCTTCCGAGGGCTGGAACCCTGAAATCTGTTGAGTCTTCTCTCTCAAGGGCTCTCATGTTGAAAAAATCAAGGCCCTCTTCCTGCTCCCTGGAAGGTCATAGGAGGCCAGACCCAGGCTCCCTGGAAAGGCTTCACAGAATCCACACAGCACGACCCTGAGAGCCCGGGCCCCTCTCCCCAAATCTATGAGCACCTGCCCTCCTGGGTCCTGAGGACTGAAAGTTCTTCTCACCCCCTATGGCTCGTCCTTGAAGTCCTGACACCTGGTCTTTCAGTTGATGGGAACCCCATGAACCCATCCTCTCTCTATGCCCAGCTTCATGGGCCACTTGGGACATATGAGTTCCCCTACTGCTGACCAAGAAACCTCAGACTCACCCCAGCGCCAGTGATATTCTCCTTGGACAAAACCACTAGACTCAACTTCACTTCTTTCGTGAGAGTCTCCAAGGACTGATATCAGCTGTTTCCTTGAAGTGTCAGATATTTCCCTCAGAAATTCCATCTACCTTAAAGTCCAGATTAGATGCTCCCACACCCCACCTCTGAATCCCAATGGCTCCCCATGGGCCATGCCTGTAATGAGGTTCAGTCATTAACATGGCAGAGATGGCCCTTGTAGTGGGGCCCCACATTCCCACCAAGCCTCCAGCCCGTCTGTCCTCCAGCTGTACAAAACCGCTTGCCATGCACTATCCCACCTCTATGCCTCTTGCACTCCCACCCTCACCACCAAATTCCTGCTTGTGCATCATGGCCCAGTTCAAACATCGCCCCTGCAGCGATGGAGAAGCACAGTGTAGTAGATAGAACCCCAGCCTTGAATCTTGGCTTCTCTGCTTAATAGCTGTGTACCCTCACTCAGGATATAACCACATTGGGCCTCAGTTTCTCCATATCTTTTTTCAAAAATATGTTTTTGTTGATTTCAGAGAGGAAGGGAGAAGGATAGATAGAAGAAACATCAATGATGATGCCTCCTGCACACCCTCTACTGGGGATAGAGCCCGCAACCTGGACATGTGCCCTGACCGGGAATTGAACTGCGACCTCCTAGTTCATAGGTCATGTTCAACCATTGAACCATACCAGCCAAGCAGTCTCTCCATATCTTAAATAGAGGTAGCACTATTTCCCTCCAAGGTAATAGTAGAGTCTACATATTTGGGAAAATGCTAGAGCTTGGGGTTCAAACTTGCCCCCAAGAAGAGAGATGAAGACTTGAAATAGGTGGAGAGATAGGGAGCAGCATTTTAGAGTGCAGTCTAAGCCTTTCCCCCCCGAAAGCTACTTCTTGGAACAGGGCCTCATTACTAAGGTGGCGATGAGATGCTGCCTGTGAAAATCACATCTTAAGTGTTAGACTGCTGTACGTATCATAATTATCATCATCTCTGGATTATCAAGGAAGGAAATCAGAGCTTTGGAGGAAGATGAGGTAGCAGACACAGACAGGAGCCAGCAGCTGCCCCTGGGACACCAACCAGCTTGGATCAGGACGGGAGCTGGAAAGGAAAGTGCAGGAGGTTGATGAACTAGCTTTGGCAACGCTTGGTTACCTTGTCCTGCCAATAAAGTCACCAGCATTGAAAAATGGAACCAACTCCCTCCCTTGCCCTTGTCCTCGGGTGTTCTGTCTGAGCTGTCCTTTTTACTGCCAAATTACCTCTGCTCCCCTCACTCTGAAAAACTGGTGGTGAAATGACCCCTCTCTGTAGGTAATGCCGCTCTGCTGGATGCGTTAAGGGTGTGGATGGTGCTGAAACCAAAGGTGGCTGGACTCCAGGCGCGGGGAGATGGGTCTGAAGGAAAGAGGCCATTTGACCTTCCTTCCCCGGTGAAAGACAACCTATGAGGCTTTGTTTAAAGGCTAATGGGAGTCCGTCTAAGGTGGCGTTGATTAGTGCAGGTTCAGAATCAGGTAGGTCTGGAATGGAACGGAGCACGGGTTCTGCCAAGCTGTATGATCTTGCACAAGTTACTTACCCTCTCTGAGCCTCCGTGTGCTCTTCTGAAAAATGGGGGGAATAATATCTATCTTACCAAGTTGTCGTAAGGATTCAAGTTACTTGTTTCACTTAATGCCTGATGGTGTAATAACTGTTCAATAAGCGGCAGCTTATTGAGACAGAAGGCCAGGAATTCAATTAAGCATACTAAGAGAAAGAAGGTGAGATTGACATTAGGAAGGTAATTATGGCTGAAGAGAATATAGGCCTGTGTCGGGAGTAGGCTTTACCAAGGACTTGAGAGCCCTACCCCAAACCCCACTTGGCATGTCATCAGTTGGGGGTGAGCACAAGAATGGAGCAGCCAACAAGGTCTGCCTGGTCTATGCAGGGTGCAGGCAGGTTCTGGGGTGGGAGCCAGGTGGGTATAACTGTAACTGAGCCTGGGTGGTTTTTGGGGGTTTTTTTTGAGAGGCAGAGAGGTGATAGGATGAGAGGGAAGCAAGGAGGAGAGGAGAAGGAGGCAGATTCTATGGGAGGAAGCAGTGGGCGCAGAATGGGGGTCTGGGCTCGCAACTGTTCCCTGTCTGCGATACCTGCCAGGTAAGCAATCTGCATCTGCTCAGCTACACTGCCTCAGAAGCTCAGCTGTGTGTGCTTTGCAGTCTGATCACTCTCCACGCTGCCCAGAGGCCTCCAGCTGGTCCACAACCCCTCCCTGCAGATCCTGACAAGCCTGCAGACCCCTCACCGCCAGCCCCAGGCTCAGGCAGGGCAGCATAGGGAGGAGCTGGGAACTCCCAGGCCACTTACTGCCCCTCTCCTCCTCTGACCCCGTGCATCCTTTCAGCTGCCATCCCAGCTCCTCTCCTTGCTTCACTGACCAAGCAGCTCATCAGCGTGTGGTCCCTCAGGCTCCGGAGCCGTCCACGCCTTTGCCGCATTGGCCCGTTTCTCCCTTCCTAAGGAGCAGCATTGTCTGCAACCTCCCACATCCTCCTGTCCGCTTGAAATTTCCTCTTCCTTGGCCTGTAACTGACTCTCCCCGACTCACGTAGCTTCTTTCATCTTTTGGGTGGTGGCCCCACTTAGTTCTGAATTAAATCAATGTATCTGGTTCTGTCCTATGTGGGCGCTTAGATATCCAGGTCATATTAGGAAAGACCCTCCCCCAGAGCCACCTCCAAACTGTACATTCTATGCCAGCCTCCACTCTTCTCCTCCTGCCAAAGTCTACAGGTGATGCTTCCACGGGTCCCTTCATTTACCTTCCTTCTTCCCATATTGATTGCACAGAAGGCCCAGCTCAAATGGCACCTCCTCCATGAAGTCTTCCCAGAGCTCGGCCATAAGAATTAATCACCAGCACTGTGCATACAACAATGTTTTAAGCACAAGTCACAGGCTGCCTGCATTAGATTCAGTCATGTGTCTACTTCTCCACCCCACCCCCCTACTCTAATTTTATGAACAGGAACCCTCTCTTATCATCTCTGCATCCTTGCCTGGAACATGGAGGGTACTACAATAATGCTGACTAAATGGTGGCCACCGTTGTCTGGCTGGTTTACTGAGCGCTCAGCTCCCTAAAAAGATGAAACATATGTTGTTAAGAAGGACATTGCTTCAGGTTCACAATCCCCCAAGGATGGAGCAATGAGCTGGCAATTTTCCTCTCCAGCCCCGCAGCCTCCAGCGCACACCCAGAACGGCCCCTCCACGTGCAATTCCCATCTGTCATCGCACTGCCATACAGTGATTGTCTTCGATAGCAGCACTGATTTCTACTGGGACCTCAAGATCTTTTTCATCTAAATGCACAATGTAGCCACTGAGTACTTCCCCCACCTCCACACACACCTTTTCACTTATATAGTTTACTTTTCCCTCTTTGGAGGAAAAAACATAGTTTTGACCCACTTGCCTGAATAATTACCAAAAATAATCTAATTTGTGCCAGCATTCATCTTCACTGCTTGCCCAGTTTCCATTTTCCTTGTTGATGACACCTTCAGGTTAAAAATCTCAGGTACTTTTGCCTCTTCAGATTCACTGCTTTCCCACAGCCAAGGCGTTAATTCATCCTTGGAAATGTTCCTGGATGCATCCCTCCCTTCCCATTTTTAGAGTTGCCACTGTCATAGTCACGGCCTCAACACCTCATACCTGATGACAGCCCTTATGGAATGCTAAGAAAGGAACATTAGAAATCACGGTCTTGGGGGCGGGAGGTAGGGGGGTAAGAGATCAACCAAAGGACTTGTATGCATGCATATAAGCATAACCAATGGACATAAGACACTGCGGGATAGGGGAGGCTAGGGGACTGTCTTGGGCGGGGGGAAAAAATGGACACATATGTAATATCCTTTGTAATAAATAATAAAATTAAAAAAAAAAAAGAAATCACGGTCTAAGCTTTTGTTTTAGAGATGGGGACATGGAGGCTCAGATGTGAACTAACTGCCCACTGTCACATGAGAGAGAGTGAATGCCCCATGAGGGCAGGGTCTGTGTCAGCCCTATTCAACTCTGTACTCCCAGCACCTGGCAAAGTGGCACACAGCATCCGACGCAGTAGGTACATGCTCGACCGACAGAACCAGATTCAGAGCTGGGTCTTCGGACTACTGGTCCAGGGCTCTTTCACTCTGATGGTGCCATGGCCATCGGACTCTTCCCCGCCACCACTCCATCCCTTGCAATCTAAACTGTGCTTCCATATCCTTCCTTTGATATTCTGCTTCTGACTTAACACAGGTCCTTCTTTATTGCCTTGTACTGAAACATACTATTCCCCCTTTCTCAAATGATTGGGGCATTAATTTTTTTTGAAAGTGTATGCTGTGGCCCTAGCTGGTTTGGCTCAGTGGATAGAGCATTGGCCTGTAGACTGAAGGGTCCCAGGTTCTATTCCAGTCAGTTTTATTCCGGGTTGCATGCTCGATCCCCAGTAGGAGGTGTGCAGGAGGCAGCCAATCAATGATTCACTCTCATTATTGATGTTTCTCTCTCTCTCCCCCCATTCTCCCTTCCTCTCTGAAATCAATAAAAATATCTTTTTTTTAAAAAAGAAAGTGTATGTTGTGGAGGGTGTATGTTGTGGAGGGTGTATGTTGTGGAGGGTGACAGAAAGAAGAATATGGGCGTTGACATCCTAAATTCATGAAAATCTAGACCTGAACTCCTCACAGTAGAATCCCAGGCCAGGAGATGAACACTTGAATTGGCTGGAAGTCAAGGAGAAGGACATGAGGGGGTACAGGGCCAGGCACAAGAAGATAGAGAAGCCAGAACTGAGAGAAACTTAGCCTTGTCTAGGGGAAGCAGAGGTCGACTCTGACCAATGGCTCATCAAGTAGCGAGAGGTCAGGACATGTTCAGTCTTCAGAATATAAACCAGGATTGGTGTCTCCACTGAGTGCTTCCCTGTCTTGGGGGCAGGAACCACGGTGCTGAAGGGAGGACAATCTCCAACTATCCTGATGTCTTTAGTCAAACACCCAACACTGGGTTTCTCCCTCTATATTAGGTTGCTTGGGCTGCCATAACAAAGTGCCACAGCCTGGCTGGCTTAAACAACAGAAATCTATTTTCTCACAGTCCTAGAGCAGAAGTCTGGGATTAAGGTGTTGGCGGGGTTGGTTTCTTCTGAGGCCTCTCTCCTTGGCTTTGCAGATAGCCATCTTCTTCATGTGTCTTCGCTTGGTCTTTCCTTTTGGCTCATGCATGTCTGTACCCTTATTGCCTCTTTTTATAAGGACACCAGTCAAGTGGAGTAAGGCCACTCTAATAGGCCATTCTAATAGCCTCATTTATTTTTTAAAAAATATATATTTTATTGATTTTTTTTTTTTACAGAGAGGAAGGGAGAGGAATGGAGAGTTAGAAACATCGATGAGAGAGAAACATCAATCAGCTGCCTCTTGCACACCCTCTACTGGGGATGTGTCCGCAACCAAGGTACATGCCCTTGACTGGAATCGAACCTGGGACTCTTCAGTTCGCAGGCCGATGCTCTATCCACTGAGCCAAACAGGTTAGGGCCTAATGGCCTCATTTAAACTTCGTTACCTCTTTAAAGATCCTGTCTTTAAAAACTGTCATATTATGGGGTACTGGGGATTAGGACTTCAACATATGACTTTGGTGGAACCAGAATTCTGCCCTTAATAGCCTCTCAGAGGACAGAGTCCAGGGTGTTGTGGGCACAGAATAAAGGCTTCAGAGGACCTGCCTGGCTTTCCCTTGGCATGTGTCCATGGGCAGGGAAGACTTGAAAGTGAATAACAGTGATAGATTCTCAAAGATGTAGGGGTTTCCAGTTCAAGAGCTTCTAGAGGGCAGTGCTTCCAAAACTGTGGCTGCAGGAGACCAGTTCTGAGCATGCAGTGTCCTCATCACTGTCCTTTGCTGGGGATATCCAAAAGTCTTCTCGGGCTGAATCAAGGTGTGGCACTCAGCTTGCTGTCCCACTGGCAAATGGGCTGAGGGAGCCCAGGGACCCCAGAACTTTACAATGAGGGTTGGGAGCCAGAAAAGCAGCTCTCTCAGCAGGACCAGGATGGTGGGAAGTAGAGAATGGCAGCAGAACCAAAGACCCTGGGAGCGGAGGCCTGGGGGTAGACTGATTGTGCTAATGGCTCCAGTTAATAACTTTGCTGAATTACATCCTCTACCCTGTAATTTTGTAGTGCTTCCCACTCTGATTCTGGACTCAACCATGTAATTTGATTTGGCCAACAAAATGTTAGCAAACATATTTGCTAGCAGAAACTTTCAAGGTACTTGTGTGTTTCTATTCCTTGTATGATGGGGGTTGTTGGTCATGAAAATATCCAGTGTCTTCAAGACACTGAGTCATCTCATACATGCCAGTCATCCAATACACCCAGTGGCAGCCATCCTAGATGAGCCAACAGCAAACCCGCCACTCCACAAATGTGAATGAATCCAGCCATTATAGGAAAATCTCCCAGCTGAGGCCAGCCTCAATTACTTACCCACAGCAAGCTAAATATATGCATATTGTTTTAAGCCTCTGATTATTGGGGTGGTTTGTTAAGACAGTATAATTGTGGCTAAAGAAAACTGATTCAAGAGACAAAGCAAGACAGGCAGCATCCAAGCATCAGACAGCAGTCAGTAATCCAGAGATTGCTGATCTGAGAGAGTCTAACAAATGAAGACCCTAAAAAAACAGACTGGCAGAAGACTGGAGGCCAGAGCAACAGCCAGACTTGAACCCTAATGTCAAGGCCGCTTCCTCCTTACCTTACACCCATGACTCTCCCCAAATCCTGCTCATCACCCTGCCTTCAATCAAGCTTATTTGTACATTTGCCTAATTCCCATACTGGATTTTATGTCCTGGTTTATCCACCACTGTCTCTCCCCTTCTCTCCATCTCCCAAAGGTGCCAGAAAAATATATTGGACCAAGAGCCAGAAGCCTGGCTCTTCTAATACTAACTGAGTGACCTTGGGCAGCTCACCCTCTATCGCTGATACTCAGTTTCATTGTCTGTAAAGTGAAGGGTGGGGCCAGATGACATCTGGAGTCCCTCCAGCTTTGATATTCCAGATCTTTAGTTCCTTGCAGGCACCTTCCTTTACCTTCCACCTTCCAGTTTTTTTCCTCATCTTCTAGTCTGTATGCAGTTTGTTCCAGCCACCCGAGAAATAAAGCATTAAAAACCTATGCATTTCTGGTGTCATCTATTATCAGCTTTCCCTCATCATCTATTAGGAAGAAACATTCCCCCTTATCTTCCTCTTGTTCCTAGTGTATTTTAAAGAATGTTTTTCTATTTCCTTTTATGTGTTTTGCAGGCTGCATCTCATTTCTTTCCTTGATTTTTCTCTTCTCACACCTATAAATTCTGGCTATTTCTTTGTTCTCTTCTTGGGCAATTGGGCCAAGCTTCCTGTTTTTGCCTTTCCAACTGGCAGATCTGTTCTCTCTGCAGCTTTTTGTCTGGCCAATGAGATTTCTCCCCATCACTTACCAATCTTGATTGTGTTGGAGTTTTTTTTTTTTTTTTCATGAGCCTTTAATTAATTCCGGATGCTGGAGAGCTGGTTGATAGTAACTGCTCTTCAACTTAACTGAGTGACCTTGAGCAGGTCACTTAGCATCTCAGAGCCTCCATTTCCTCACCTGTAACACAGTGAAGTACTATCTGCCTTACTACCAGCCAGAGTGGTAATAAGGCTCTGAGGAGGAGATGGTAAGACAGTCTTTGGTAAACTGCAGAGAACTGCATGAAGACAGGGGCCGTTGTTTTTGTGGCTAAGCTTGATTTTCTGCCTTAAAATGGTGAACTCTGCAGGTAAAACCAGGAACCAGACTGTTTTTTGTCTGAAGACCCCTCTGAGCTGGGCTGCTCACCTTTCCTGGGCCTGTTTCCCACAGCCTCCCCATTTCCGTCTCAGAAGAGAAGACCATCTACAGAGCCCCTGACCTAGTGCCTTGGGTTGTGTGTTTCCGCTATAGGGAACCAGAGTATTTAACACTTTCATTCGTCCAATTTGACTCCCCATCATCTTTCTTCTGGTTCTTCAGAAAGGCCTTACCTCCCTTCACTTGATGCCATTTGACCCATCATTCATATGCCATGTATGCCCTCTCTCTCCACAAGGTTAAACCATGAGACTCAGGCTGACCCATCAGAGTAGGTGCACACGACCTAAGCAGGGCCAATCAGAATGTTATCTGTAACGGACACAAAGAATTGAGAGAGAAGAAGGTACTTTTCTGCTGGTGTTGCAAATCAGAGACAGTGTGATTCTGAGACTCCCGGAAGCCACCTTGTCATCATGTGATGAGAGCCTGCCTCCAGAATTAAGCAACGCAGAAGATGAGGGCTGAAGGAAGGGGCAGAGTCATGATGATGTCTTGTGACACACATCCCTCTTTTCTCCTCTCCTCCAAGATTCAGCACATCTGAAGCTGGATCTATACCTAGAGTTCCTACTTTTGTAAGCTAACTACCTACATTTTGATTAGACTAAAGTTAGAGAAATTATTATCCTACTGAAAGATCTCTGCCTATTACACCCCAAATAGTTCTGGAAACTCTGTTCCCACTCACCACCAGTTGGTGCTGTCCCAGGTCCAAAATAGCAAGAAAACACGTAGGGGAGGAAGGGGAACAAAGGAGCTGGTCTTTCCCCCTGAGAGCTTACATAAGCTGTGTGCAAACGAAAACGTTTCTTCCTCCCATGGTGAACTTATGGGGGAGCCATGAAGATTGAGAAAGACCCAAGGCTTTGGCAGGAAACAAATGTGGGCCTTGGTCCTGCTCCACTTATAAGCCATGTGATTCTGGGCCCAGACCTTCTCGGGGCTCCTGTCTTATAAAACCACTTAGAAAAAAAGTGTATGTACAGAGCCTGGCGTATAGTAGACATCCAATAAATGGTGCATAGTATGAAAAGTTTCCTAATATTTCTGAATTCAACTTTTTAAACTGAAATTTTCTTTTGTGTTTCCTTTTCTATTTTTCTTGGAAATCTGTGTTGTAATAGTTTTTGATCATTTCTTCTGAGGTTATCTTCAACTTTAAAATATTCAAAAACAACTTCTTTCCTACTGTACCTGGATGCTGCCTGAGTGTAATAGGCCCTCAGTGACGGTTTGCGGGATGAGTGAGTAGGTGAACACTGAATTGGAAAGTGCATTCACCTCATTATAGTTCTACCTTCAGCACTATGGAGCTGTCCACAGTACCCTCTGGAACCAGGGAGTCAAGCCAGAATGTAGAACTTAAATATGCATTGCCTAGCAGACTTCTTCAACTATTTCAAGTATGTTAATTGGTCTCTCTAACCCAGAAGTAGGCTCCTTGGTAAGAGGGAACTTTTCATATGTTATATTTCCCCCCTCATTCATCCAACTAAACTTTATGCAAGTTCCTGATCTATTGCTCTCAAAGAGCCTATAGACTCCAAAAGTAAATGTACAAAAACAAAAACTTTCGTCTACACATTTCTAGACAACATAGTGTCTTCTCCGCAGGGATAAAAACAGAATCACATCATAAAGGTGCAAAAATCTTAGAAACCATTAAATATCACTCTCGGCACCCCATCCCACCTTCCCAACCACAATTTATTTATAAATGTAAAAACCGATAGCTCATGACTTCTCTAAGGCCACACTTCTAGTTTGCTATTTGCTTTTTAAAAACAAATTCCACATGCACAAGTATTAAAGCTTTCCATTCAACGATCTTTATACTTTTCACTCTGGTCAAGAGCCGTCTGATGCTCCATGCCATGGGTCTACATTGCTCCTTTCCCTCTACCTTCTCCAGAAGGTCACCTGTGCTCAAGGCCACACCTACAGAGCTGGCCCAAAACTTCAAATATACACATTATATCATAGTTACTAGAACCAGGAACCCCTCTGAGGGAGGATGTTTTGTAGACTATCTCTGCTAGAATATCCTGTCCTCCTCGTACTCACCTTGGATATAGAATTATTCATCATTCTCCTCGCCCTTACATAGAGCAAAAAAAACACTCTTCCATTTTCCTACAGTTTATGTCATCAGACATGGGATATATATCTGACTCTCAAAAAAGGAGAAAGAATCATCTGGTAAGGTCAGAAAAATCAAACAAAGGTAAGATCTTCAGGACCCTTTTAGACTGCCCTTTACACAGAGAAATCACCCATTACCCTCCAACTCCAACACCGAGCTGGAGTGCCCTTTTAGATTGGTATACCACCCCCACCTACCTCTATCCATGTCTAGAACAGGATTCCTGAGGAAGAATTGTGCTTGGAGGAGAGGATATCAGAGAAGAAAAACATGTGTGTATGTTTGTCTGCTAGCTTATTGCTGGCTGGCTCACCCATCAGACTGTAAGCTCCATGTGGACAAACACCAAATCGGTTTGTTCACACTGTTTACCCAACACCTGACACATAACGAGTATTCAATAAATACTTATTGAATGAAGAAATAAAAAAACAAACAAAAAAAAAGAGAAAGTGGAAAGGCAAGCAGAAGAGGGGTACTTCCCTGCGCACATGTCTCTGTCTTGTAGTTAATGGAAGGGGATGGATGAGAGGGCAGCCTGTCCTCAGAGGCTTGTCCGAAGGGCCCTCCCCTCACTCAAGGGCCAGGGCTGCTCCCCATGATTTCTGATCCAGGGCTGACATTAGTCTTCAGAGGGAGACACAATGGGCGGCTGACTCTCTCTCCGTCTCCTTGTCCAATCATCTGTAACCATGACAGATGGCAGCCAGGGAGGGCTGCTGATGAAAAGGGGCAGAGGCAGTGAAAAGACCAAGGCAGAGAGAAAGAAGCTGCTTCAGGGTTTCAAATTCAGGTCACTTCTGAGTAAGCAAGATGGACAAGGCTTTCTTTGATCTTCCAACACAGGCTGAGCTCTCTCTTCAGCCCTGACATAGAAGGCTCTGGGGACATGGGTGTTCTGACCAGCTTGCAGCAATCTATGTGCAAGGCATGGCAGACAAGACTCTTAACAGAGGGGCCAGGATGGTAGGAGTTCTCCTAGCTTCTTTCGACATGCCCAGAAGTGCTATGGACTCTGCATATCTTGGCTTGATGATCTAATACTTCATTATTTGACCTTCAAACTACTTTACCAGGCTCATGACCCATTATGCTCCCTCTATGCCTCATGGCATTCTTTTTATGCCCCCTAATATTTTTCAGGGAATTTGATTAGAAACTTCTAGAATTCATATAGAGGAGTCAATGTGCAAGAATAGCCATAATTATTTTGAAAAAGAACAAAGAGAGGAACTTGTCCTACCAGATGTTAAGTCATATTACAAAGCTATATGAACTTAAATAATGTGGCACTAGCTCAGGTACAGAGCAAGAAGACAATGAAATGGAACAGAATCCAGGAACAAACCCAAGCATTTAAGGACACTTCAGGACAAGAAAGAGATGTTATTTTTTATTAGTGGGGAAAGGATTGACAATTCATTAAGTGGTGTTGGAACAACTAATCATCTCTATGGAAATCACCTCTATGGAAAGTCAGATCCCTACCTCACACCCCATGGAATATATTCCAAAGGGTCATAACTCTTAAATACCCTCTATTTTATTGCTTATATTTCTCTAAGCATGAACTTCCATATCTCACTGCCTCTGTTTATATTGTTCCCTCTGTCTAGAATAGTACAAATCCTAACTCTGCTCTCCCTCTTGTCCAATCAACTCTCCTCTGAAGCCCAGGCTAAATGCACCTCCACATGGAAGATTTCCCTGTTTTTCCCATTGAGTTCTAAGTTTCTCGAGGACAGAACCTATACCATACCTCTATATGTCTATCTTCAGAATCTAGAAAAGTCCCCTGTAAAAATAAGGAACTCTGAAAATATATTTAAATTGCAATGATTTTGGTGATGATGATGTGGTGGTGATGATGAAGAAGCTTAACTGAATGCTTTGGGGAATAGGATAGATGACTCATGGTTTGCAAACAAAATAATCTTCATCAAGCTCTCTAATTAGATGGAGAGTCTCCAAGTTCAGTTCCTTCTGACATCTATCTATTAATTTCTGATTTGGAATTCAAAACTCAAAATGATATTTATCAACCAAAGCCATCCAAGAACTTTGGTGGCCTATGCTCAAGGAGGTTAAAATGCCTTTATTTGGGAATAAGCAATATAAACACAGGAATCAAATTAAAAAACAAAACACCCTCACCACTAATCAATTAATTAAAAAGCTATTATTGAGCTTTTTCTTTGAGGCAGAATATAAACAGGATACAAATAACTAAGTTAAAAGTAGTCAGCTCAAAGGATATATAGCAGTATAGGCCACATTCTAGTTCTGTGATTAAAAATATGGGTTTGAAATCAGAAATATGTGACTCAAAATCCTGACTCTGCCACTTACTATCTAAGTGTGCTTAAGTGAATTATTTTATCCCTCTAAGTCTATCTTCTCATCTATAAAGTGGGGATAATACAAGTATCTATTTTGTGAGGTTGTCATGAGACTCAAATGGAATGTATGCAACTGAGGATAACAACAGACATGTAGGAAACACTCAATACCTTTTTGTTTTGGATAAAGCAGAAATTTCCAAGCTGTAGAAAACAGATCCTAATGAGGCTCCAGGATTATTGTAGGGGAACTCCAAGTCTGCAAAATTAGCAAAATCTATAGAATAAATGAATAATACACCTCTTACACTTATGTCTCACTATTTTTCAAATGGGTATAAATGCTTCCATAATGAAAAAAACTGATCTTAGATAAGAAAAAAAATGTCATTGTTTATTTTAATTATCACTTGATATTTTCCCAACTTGTAAGCTACAAAAAAATTAATCCAAGACAGTGAGAAAGTTTTGATTCCTTTTCCTTGAGAAACTCAGAAACATGTGCATGAGTAGTAGGCAAAAAGATTCTAAAAGATCATTCTCTGCACAAGTCCTGAGAGAAAAGTCCTCAAGTTGGGGTTTGAGCTGGAGGTTGTGCATTCCTCTCACTACCTTTCCTTCTGTCTATAATTGCTTGAAGATGGGAACTAAATGACCAGGGTCCTTCCTGAGATCAGTGTTCAGCTCAGGGCAGCTATACCACAGCTAATCCTCCAGTTTTCCCATAACCATCACTACAGAAAAGAAGACAAGCCCCAAGCAGAAGTGGGTCCACCTGGGGAGGGTGCTGGTGA
Organism: Myotis davidii; assembly: GCF_000327345.1. Lineage (NCBI taxonomy): Eukaryota > Metazoa > Chordata > Mammalia > Chiroptera > Vespertilionidae > Myotis > Myotis davidii. The sequence continues at coordinate 6,081,436 of NW_006285779.1, forward strand.
ATAGAGACCCAAGGCAAGGTGAAGGGGCCACTTCTTAATAGAGCACAAGGGACTTGGAATTGTGAAAGGCAACATTAAGATTGATTTCCCTGCAAAGTGCCTTTTTCGTAAATGCTATCTTTGGGTGTTTTAAGTAGATAATCTTTATTTTCAGGAACTTTTCTGAGGGAATTGAATATTTTAAATGCTGAAGTTTCATTTATTGAATCCCCTGTTGGTCTCTGGTGACCCAATATTTTGGTCTCCTCTAAAGTTATTGCCAACTTTAGATTTCCCAACTAAAAAATCCAGGCATGTACTGGAAGGTATGGCTGAGAGGGTATGTGTGAGTAGCAAGGGTCAGTCCAAAGAGACTGTAAGCATCTCACAGGGTGAGACCCAGACACAGAGGCCAAGTGCTCAGCCTTCCCAGACCAGACACACACACACACACACACACA
>NW_006285779.1:6081933-6086014 GCF_000327345.1 Myotis davidii
ACACACACACACACACACACAGAGAGAGAGAGAGAGAGAGAGAGAGAGAGAGAGAGAGAGAGAGAGAGTGTGTTAGTTTTGCTTTATCCGTTTCCAGAACTACAGAATCAACAAGCCACTGAAGCTCAGAGAGGGAGACTCTCCCAAGACCAAGGAATGAAGGTCTACAAGAGCAGGAATTAGAATTCAGGCCTCCTGGCTCACAATGACACCTTCTGAATCTGCCACGCAACCCTTTCCCTCCTTGAGAGGGCACCAAGGAGCCAGGAACCCCAAGAGCTGAATATAAGAAAAGACTATACTGACCTGCCTTTTGCCACACAGCTTCTGATTGGTGTCGGAGTAAGGATTTGGGGGAGCCACAGAAGAAGCAATGAGACTGAACAAAATTTCCTATAGGATGTGGTGAGGAATTCTAAACAGGAAAATTGTTGATTACTAGTCCCTGTTCCATCACCCACCGAAACACTGGAGGCTCGGTTTTACTCAGCGTTCAACTAACCTCAGACATGAAGACACCTTCCCCTGCCTCTGGTCAGAAGCACTGCATCCAGAGATAGAGACTTAAGAACACATTTAAGGAGTCTGCTGATGGACGAATATGTAGAGCCAGGGTCAGCAGTGTATGGATACCAGTGTCTTGAGCTTACTTGAAATGTAAAATGGTCTGTTATGGTACACTTTGCTAGCTTAGCAACACCCAAGAATATAGCTCCCATCCAATAGTTCCAGCACAAGTTGAGGGGAGGCCTCCTATTGGCTTGATTCAAGTCACATGTCTATTCTTGAACCAATTGCAATGGCCAGGAGAATGCAATGCTCTGATTGGCTAAGCCTATCACATGCCCACTGAAATTCCTTAGACAAAGACTAGAGAAGGGATGGTGCCCTAAAGGAAAAGTGGGATCCTGTATCTAGAGAGATATTGGGCAGGAAAAAACAAATACCCACTCCACAGCCAAACGACACCTTATTCTTAACTGTACTCTCCCAGCTTATCTAGGCCATCAGCTGGCTAGCTTGACACCTAAAATGACTGAAGTGTTATTGTGCACCAGCGTGTTAATGTATTACCACATATTTCCATTCTTGCTCTTTAATGAAAGGCCCAATATCACACTTTCTTCCAGTGACCAATGGTAAAAAATCGCAACCCCCGAAGCAGAATGGGGATGGGGGCCTTTGAGAAAGAACAGCCTTTGGGGTGCCTCTCAAATACCATTCCCCATCAGCAGCTCTTCCTCTGATCCTCAAAGAACTGTCCCTAGGCAATGCCACTCTACTTATAGGTATTTTAATTTCATCATTTAAAGGTAAACACAGCTGTTTGTACAATAAAAACTCAGGTTTTTCATCATAGGGTGTTTGTGTATTTGTGTGCATGCCTGAGCCTTATTTCAAGCACAAATGGCCCAGCTTGAATCGTTAAAAGACTTCATCATTTGCAAATTTACAAATATATCCCCAGTCTTCCAACTACCTTTTGCCACCCTTGAGACTTTGAAAGCATTCTGCCAGGATTAGGGGACTTCTACCACTCTTTCTAGACTGCCTAAAACAGGGTTAAACTCTGCACCATGTTAAAAGAAAACCACTGGGTTAGCTAACTAAGCTATTTGGCCTACATCAATTGTCCCAACTGCCACGATATTGGCAACGTCCTGCCAAGGAATGACTCAACATTGTCAAGAATTCAGGAGCAGCTAAAAAAAATGAAGAGAGGTCTCTTTGCCAGCCAGAAATGATTCACTCAACCTAGAAAATTATGTGCTTGCAATAAAAGTTAATGGCAAAGTGTTCATGAGGCCATGCTGTCCCCCAACACTAACCTGGAGTTTCCTGAGACTTTCTATAACCGGCAGCTGGCTGAGTCTTTAGACCACCATGAGCCCATGCCGGCATCCAGAGCTCTTCCTCTGGGGGTTGTAAAATGCACCACAGAACTGAAAACTGTCAGGTTTGGAGATGAGACAGATCTAGGTGTAAGTCCTGGCTCTACCACTTATTTGCTCTGTGACTGTGGGCAAGTCTTAAGTCTCTGCATTTGTAAAATATGGATGATAATAACAACCTCCCAGTTGGTTCTGCTGATTTAACAAATATTTACTGAGCAGCTATACAGCGCCAGACTCCAGAGGTATAGCAGGGAACTAGATATGGGGTCCCTGTCAACACATTTTTTTTAAGTCATGTAATTATTCAAGTCACATAATAGTGTATGCAAAGTAATTGCCCACAGGAAATGATAGTTATTAGTGATGATGGAAACCTAGGAATCCTAAAAACTTACCAATATTTGGGAAGTGGGGAGAAGCGGGGTGACAGTAGGAGAAAACATGAGAAATGGCTCCAAAAGACCTGGGGAAGTGGACTGAGCTTTGAAGTTCTCCCTTCAATAGTTTGTTGAAGAAGAAATAGTTTGCTGATAAACCATTAGTGAGAGCTGACTTAAGTAGGAAAAGTCTTCAAGACTTAGCTGGGGTAATCAGAACTCTCTCAACCCTAAAACCATCCTAACTGTTATATTGTTGTCCTCATTTCACCCATGAGGGAGCTATGGCTCAGATAGGTTAAGTACCTTGCTCAGGGTCACAAAGCTGGTGATAGAGCTGGGACCAGTACCTGAGTCTGTCCAGTGCCAAACCCCATGCTATAAACCCCTGCACAGTAGCACCTACCTCTCCAGGGCCTAGAAAGGGAGGTGAAGCTCCCAAGCTCTAAAGGCGGCAGCCCTTGTCCCGAGGTCCACACAGCTGCTGCAGAAACTGAGCTCAAAGGTCCTCTGAAAAAACAGACACCTGTGTATTCACTCAACAAATATTCATTAAGTCCAGGCGCTGTGTTGGCTTTGGGCATACAACATTGAACAAGATGCACAATCATTCCTGCCCTCGTGAAACTTATATCCTAGTAGGGGTGAGAGACAATAAACACAACAGATAAGAAAAACCGATGGTGGGTTAGAAAATGAAGCAGGGAGGAGGCCAGGGGGTGTCAGGCTCTGAAACCCATCACCCAGTTGCCACCAAGGCCCTGCTTCCGATGGGCTGCTCCAGCCCATGACAGCACAGTGGGGATGCTCGGCAGGCCCATGCCCAGGAGACAGTGCACTCCTCAGACAGCCAACCCTGCTCAGGGCGGCCCTGACAGCCTTGCTGAGCCTTCCTTAGACTGCAGGGCAGTCAAACATGCTTTTGCTCAGTCTTCCTTCTTGCACTCGAGGTCAGGCTTGCATTGCTTCTTCTGACTCCCGCCCCCACCCCTCCCCCGTCCAGCCTTTTCTTAGCTTGGTTGAAGGGTCCCTGCTCTGCAGACTCATGCATTTCTAGGCTTTGGTACTTTCTTTCCCTGGTTTGTTTTGGTAATTTACTAGTGGAGTTCTTTTTAAGTAAACAACAAAAGCTCCAGTGTTTTCTCAGCTAACCGAAGGAGGGAAGGCGCTCATCCACATCCCGGTACACACACAACAGAAGCCCTGATGACAGTGGCAAGGGGAGATCAGGGGCCAGATGTGATGGTGGCAGCAGCCAGGCGGTTTGGCGGCTGAGAAAGACATTAACGCTGGAGGCCATCTGAGGATAAAGAGGAGGAAAGAGAAGGGGCAGCAGGGAGTACCTATCTTATCTCCTAGGCCCTGCCTGGGTGATGTGGTGGTGGGTGGGTTAATGTGTGGGAATTTCTGGGAGGGAGGAGAGGACTGGGGATATGAAAACCCTTTGCAGGGTTCAGGGAGGTCTATCCTAGGCTCACTGATTCCGTTTCCCTATTGGTTTTGAAGGCAAGTAAGTCATTTCCGGCTGTTCTGCAAACATCAGCTCCAATCGATAGCATCAGAATCGTTTCTTTGCCCCATTTGTTTTCAACAGCCCACCACTGGCGGTCCCCCACGCTGACTCTCTCCAGTGGCAGCTGTGCTCTCTGTGCTCTCGGGCTCCCTGTCGGCGGCGTACAGCAGAGGTCCCCAGCTGAGCAGCAATCACAAGTTCAGGCCTTTAAACTCCTGCTCAGAGGGATAAGGCCCTGGTTCGCCTCCCTGAATAGATTATAGGCACTCTCTGCACAAGCAACAGACAGCCTCTCT
>NW_006285779.1:6086038-6091374 GCF_000327345.1 Myotis davidii
GCTCTTGAGAATAGCATTTCTGGGCAGGCAGAACCCTCCTACCCAGACACTCCTAAAAAACTTTGGAAACCTCAGCAGCTGCGGCGAAGGCTAACAACTAGGTTTCTAGGAGGAGGAAACTCATACTCTGTCCCCCCTACCGTCCCCCACTGAAGGGAGAGTAACCCTGCCATAGCCCGACACGCCCATCGAAGCAAATCACTAGATCACTGGTCCTGCCTTCACCCACACAATTCCAAGAAGCTATGCTTATCCATTTACCCATCTACCCACATTTCTTCAGAAAATCTTTCTGAGCTCCTACTGTGGTAGCAGTGAGACAGGCATGAGCACAAGGGCACCAGGGCAGAAAGGACTTTCCACCCCTAGCATATTGCTGGTCACACAGTTTGAACCCTCCCTGACTTGTCATATCACTGATCGTGCAGGTTAGATCCCCTGATCTCTCATATCCCTGGCCATGTGGTTCAGATCCTCCCTGACCTTTCCTCCCCTGGCATGTTCCTAGTTGTGCAGTAGACCCCCTTGGAGGAAGAACAAGGGACCTAAAAGTGGCCTCATGTTCCTTCCACGTGGGCCCTTGTCACAACCATTCCCTTAAGTATGAACCCCTAAGGATACCATCTAGGCCTCAGTTGTGTTTCAGCTCCAGTCCCAGAAAAGCAGCAACACCAGATAAGAGATCCCTTGACTGGCTGACATCAGGACCAGCTGCCTTGACTAACTTCCTGCCTGGTACCAACCAATCAGTAGAGACCATGACCCTGAAAGGACACAACTGGAAACCTGATGGATGCTCTATTGGGGTCCTTCCCTGAGACCTACAGATAAATACCCTCAAGATGGAGAAGCTAGTGTGGTTCCCTCTATGGAGCACTCCCACACCTTTCCCTAACCCTGTCCCCCAGGCACGTTTTCCTTGCCTTTCACCTAAGCTTCAAGAGCCCCTTCTTTTGCCTTGTAACCTGCTTCCTGAGCCCATTTCTTCTACAGCTCACTTCTTCTACCTCTCTGACTTTCTAAATAAACTTTTGCTTGTATTTGAGTCTTGGCTCTGAATTCTTTCTTAGCCACAACTCAAGTACCAAGGTTGCTGAACCAAGGTCCAGTCTGATTCCACCCATCCAGCACCCAGTGCTGTTTTGCTGCCTGGCTCTCTGTTACCCATGAAGCACACAAAGCTACCCCCAATGACTCTTCAGAACAACAGGAGTGAGGGCCATGTAAGTAAGTAGGGCATGAACTTTACAGAGGAGGAAACTGAGGCCAGACCTGACATTCAAACCACGGATTTGTAAATTCTGTCTTGGCCTAGGCACTTCTCCTCCCAGCAAGACCCTGTCATAGTTATATGCATAGGCAGGGTCAGGGGAATTGTGCTTTCCCCTTACAGAGGCAACATGGTGCAGTGCTTAAGTGCATGGAATATGGGGCCAGACTTGCTGGATTTGAATCCTAGCACGATTACTAGCTGTGACCTTGGGCAGGTCATTTGCTTCCCCTCCTTATTCCTCAATTTCCTTCTCTCTCAGAAAGGGATTATAATTGGATTTACTTGCTAGATGGTTGGGAGAATTAAATGCATTTAATACTTGGCACCAAACTACACATGTGTTAGTTATTATTGCCAGGATTAGGTGGAGCTTTTAATTCATATCCCAGTAGGCTGGACTATGCAGGGACACCCTTTCCTTATACTAAAGGAAACCATTTACTCCCTTCAACATCAAAACTTAGGTCTGAGAACATTATGCTCCTATGGGATACGAAGTCACATCAAGCCAAAGGAAGGGTGGAATAGCAAGAGATGGGCGTGGCCCAAATGTCTAGAGCAGTGATGGCGAACCTTTTGAGCTCGGCATGTCAGCATTTTGAAAAACCCTAACTTAACTCTGGTGCCGTGTCACATATAGAAATTTTTTGATATTTGCAACCATAGTAAAACAAAGACCTATATTTTTGATATTTATTTTATATATTTAAATGCCATTTAACAAAGAAAAATCAACCAAAAAAATGAGTTCGCGTGTCAGAGGTGTCATAGGTTCGCCATCACTGGTCTAGAGTGAAGCTGGCCTAACCCTCCTCCCTAGGGCTCCTGAGGTCAGGGGAGTAACCCAACTGTGACTTCCTCAGGGAGAAATGAAGGGGAGTAGTAGGTAATAGCATCTTCTCACAAGGGTTGCTGGCATTAGACCATAACCCAACTTCACCATCCTCAGGAACGAGGGAAAAGTGAGGTGGTCAGAACCATATACATCATCTGACAAGCTGCTCACCTCCAACTGCCCCTCCGCCTCTTCACCAAGCCTCTGCAGTGGTCAGAGTCCATCAGCCATATAAAGGCAGACCTAGTCTATAGCTCAGATCCTCTAACTCTTGCCTGTCTACAGTGCTAATTTCACTCTGCACATCAACTCTGTTGGCCACTGTCCTGAGCATCTCTGAGCCCTTTTTACCACTGACAAAATGGGGATCATCAGTCTAAGTGAGCTTACAGGTTGGGGTTTGTTTGGAATTACTCTGGGAATGGCATGAAAGACCTTTGCAGATGGGAAGGGCTATTTAGACTGAATGAATAGTTAGCTTAGGCTCCTGTGCAGTGCTTCTAGAAACAAGCAAGGTCAGGCAGGTAGGACCTTGGATTCCTGGGCGCTGGTGGAAGATCCAAGGACATGGGACCATATCTGGGATTTCCCCAGATGGTCATAGTGCTGACTCTCTCTCCACACTCTAAGAAACTCCACACACTCCCATTTAATGGCAATATTGGGAAACTATAGTTTCACGACCCTTGGGCAGTATTTCTTGACCTTTTGGGGACTGTGGACCCCTTTGAAAATGTAATTAAAGCAATGGCTCTCCCCCCAGGAGCATATGCTGCCTATGGATGCTCGCAGCCGTTTTCTCACAACCATTTTGAAGGCATCAGAGTCCCCTCTGAAGACTGTCCCTGAATCCCCAACTCAGGGTACATCTTTGGATTTAGTGGGTACATAGAAGAGTGAGGCTTTCCTAAGCAACCTGTACGTAAGTTTCACATTTATTAAGTAATCCACACTTTACAAAATAGTTTTCATTTATATTCCCACGGTTCTTACACCATTATGTTCATGATAAAAATGAGACTCAGAGGAGGTAGGTGACATTTGCCCAAGAGTACACAGTTACTACAGATAGCTACGGTCAACTACAACTACCTGTCAGACATTTTAGTTATGTTAAAAATCTAAACACGTTAAATCTAATTTCCCAACAGTACCATAAGGTACACATTATTATGACAGGGAAACCGAGTCTTGGAAAACTGCATAATTACCCAATATCACACAGCCACAAGTGACAGGGCTCGGATTTGAACCCCAAATTGCCTGAGTACAAAGCCCATCCTGGCCATGTAAGGGATCCTTGGACCATAAAGCAAGCATTTTATTTCATAATAGTAGGGCTGTTTGGTTAACACAGGAAAGGACTTTGCCTAAAAGAAGCATTTGGATAATGTAGATATACTGGCATTTCCCCAGTACAGAGCAGGAAAAACTGTGTATTTAGATATACTGAACTGTCATAACAGCCTGCCCAGATTGGGGTCTTTCAACCAGGCCAACCACCGGTCCCCATGCAGCTCCCAATCCCAGCAAGCTCCGGGCATAGCAGACACGTTTGCTGTCAAAGCCCTGGGCCCTCTCAGAGCACGCCCACTTTTGCTCCTCGGTTTTTCTAGCACTTACTTGGCATCTGCCCTCTTGGCTTATCTGCCACATGAAGCTCTGTCCCTGACCCTCAAACCCGATGACCAACTGAACTTCACTTTTCTTGGAGTCCTGGCTACTCTTTCAGATGCTGTCTTTCTATTTAAATGGGCTTCCCTGTGGTTTCTTTTTGGGGTTTTTCTTTTTATATTTTTGTTGATTTCAGAGAGGAAGGGAAAGGGGAAGGGGGCGGGGAGAGAGAGATCAATGATGAGAGGGAATCATCGATTGCCTGCTTCCTGCATGTCCCCTACTGGGGATTGAGCCCACAACCTGGGCATGTGCCCTTGACGGGAATCGCACCTGGGACCTTTCAGTCTGTAGGCCGACACTCTATCCACTGAGACAAATCAGCTAGGGTGGCTTCCCTGTATTTTCCACAGTGAATCCCTATCTCCTCAGTCATTAACACACTTATTTTTCTTTTCCACCCCCAGACAGATAAATGTCTTGCCCATCAAATATCTTCTCCCTCCGCAATACCTAATCAATCCTATTTGGTCAACATTCTCCCACCAAGCAAGCAGCTCAACTATAAACCTGAGTACCAGGTCTCACGCCTTTACTATGTAAGTCTGAATGCCAGAGAAATATGAGAGAGCCATTTAATTATTTGTACATCCATTCACACATTTGTTGAACACCTACTGAATGCAAGGCCCTGAGCTATAGTGTTGTGGGTATATCACAGGAACTAATATTTTTTGAGCTCCTATATTGGGCCAAGCTAGGGGTGGGTGCTTTTCATATATTCTCATTCAATGATTAAGATAACCTTGGACTTAAGATATGTGGCTTTTGAAACATTTGGTAACAAGAAATGTAAAACTGGCATAAGCAAAGAAAAAAGAAGAAAAATTCAGAGGTTCATGGAGGAGATAAAGCGCATGCAATAATTACATACATGAGGGAATGTTATTACAAAATAATATGAACATTTGAGGGAGCAAGACTATACATGCTAGTAGAAGTCTACATACTAACCTTTCCATTTAAATGGGCTTCCCTGCATTTTCCACAGTGAATCCCTATCTTTTCCATCATTAACACACTTATTTTTCACCCCCCAGACAGATAAATGTCTTGCCCATCACATGTCAGCAGCAATTCTACTCATTCAGGCAGCAAATCAAGGCAATGATATGGACCCAATGCATCTTGATTTCCGCGTGGCGTTTGACAAATGCTTTACCTGGTGCCCTTGAAGACGAGATGGGGAAATGAGAATTGGGTCAGAGGACAGGAAGTGGAGTCATAGCTGGATGAACAACCACAGTCAAAGAATGTTGATTAGTTTTTCTGTGTCAACCCAAAGGTCTCTAGTGGCACGCCATAGAGCTCTGCCCTTGGTGCTGACCTTATTGGCATTGTTACCTGTGACTCAGAAGACAACCTACAAGGTGTACCAATCAAGTCTGCGGCAGACACAAAGCTGGGAAGCATAGTTACCACCACAGATGACAGAATGGAAATAAGAAATGACCTCAACAGGAAGGAACACAGGGCTGAAACCAACATGATGGAGTGAGAAGAGAGAAATACACAGTTCTGCATTTAGGCTAAAAATTAATTGCTCAAGTTCAG
>NW_006285779.1:6093414-6110747 GCF_000327345.1 Myotis davidii
TTGGACTTAAGATATGTGGGTTTTTAAACATTTGGTAACAAGAAATGTAAAACTGGCATAAGCAAAGAAAAAAGAAGAAAAATTCAGAGGTTCATGGAGGAGATAAAGCGCATGCAATAATTACATACATGAGGGAATGTTATTACAAAATAATATGAACATTTGAGGGAGCAAGACTATACATGCTAGTAGAAGTCTACATACTAACCTTTCCATTTAAATGGGCCTTCCCTCATTTTCCACAGTGAATCCCTATCTTTTCCATCATTAACACACTTATTTTTCACCCCCCAGACAGATAAATGTCTTGCCCATCACATGTGTCAGCAGCTTCTACTCATTCAGGCAGCAAATCAAGGCAATGATATGGACCCAATGCATCTTGATTTCCGCGTGGCGTTTGACAAATGCTTTACCTGGTGCCCTTGAAGACGAGATGGGGAAATGAGAATTGGGTCAGAGGACAGGAAGTGGAGTCATAGCTGGATGAACAACCACAGTCAAAGAATGTTGATTAGTTTTTCTGTGTCAACCCAAAGGTCTCTAGTGGCACGCCATAGAGCTCTGCCCTTGGTGCTGACCTTATTGGCATTGTTACCTGTGACTCAGAAGACAACCTACAAGGTGTACCAATCAAGTCTGCGGCAGACACAAAGCTGGGAAGCATAGTTACCACCACAGATGACAGAATGGAAATAAGAAATGACCTCAACAGGAAGGAACACAGGGCTGAAACCAACATGATGGAGTGAGAAGAGAGAAATACACAGTTCTGCATTTAGGCTAAAAATTAATTGCACAAGTACCGGATGGGGTAGACCTGGTTTGGCAGCAGTCCATGGGAAAATTACCTATTTGTTTGTTATTCTGTAAATTGGCCGCTAGCTCAGCCGGCCCAACTATGTTATGTGGTTGATATATGATCCATAAAGTGAGCACGGTCTTGGCTGCATTAAGTGAGGTAGAGTGTCTCTGGTTTAGATGATCACCTGGCCTCTGCATGCTCAGAACTGGCCAATCCTGTCTGCAGCACAACACTCAACCCTGGGCTTTACAGGGGAAGAAGGACATTGAGAAATTGGAGTGCCTCCTGAGAATGGTAGCCAGATGGTGCATATCCATAAAGAAGTCTCGAGGGAACTGGGAAACTTTGGACCAGGAGAAGGAGTAAATCATGTGATAGGCTGTCATGTGAAAGCTGGTGTGGACTTCCTTAGTGGAGACCACCAGACCAGCCATTCCTGACTACCCTTATCTGCTGGGGCACAAGGGACAGACACATCCTGATGGCAGACCCTTATTTTTAGACTGCCCACCCATACTTGTAGGAAAGTAAAGAATTTACAACATGCCGAAACCGGTTTGGCTCAGTGGATAGAGTGTCGGCCTGCGGACTGAAAGGTCCCAGGTTCGATTCCGGTCAAGGGCATGTATCTGGGTTGTGGGCACATCCCCAGTAGGAGATGCACAGGAGGCAGCTGATCGATGTTTCTCTCTCATCGATGTTTCTAACTATCTCTCTCCCTTCCTCTCTGTAAAAAACCAATAAAAAATATATTTAAAAAAAAAAGAATTTACAACAGCTTCACAACAAAGTCACGTTAGTCATGGTGATTGGCCTCCAGCAAGGGCCTGGGGGTTGAGGAAATGTCACAGCTCCGCTTCCTGCCCTTCCCTCCCCCCATACACCTCAGGAGGAAGACTGTGCTATGGACCACCAGGTCTGAGGATGCTGACTACAGTAGAGGCTGAGCAGCACAGGAATAAATAAATCCGCAGTGCACAAAAACACTTTCACCTACTTCTTGCTGGCAAGTATGGTTTTTTCCTTGAATTAAAAGCCAAAAATTGGGTAGAGTTTTGGGCATGGAAGTTGGCAGAGTGGGCCGTATGGCTGGCTTTGGTTTCAGGTTGTCTTTAATGAGGTAGAGAGTTCTCCAACAGGCCCAGTGTGGCTCACTGGCACACCCCATTGGTGTACGGGGCTGGAGTACCAAGGGCATTAACCTGTTTCTTTGTCTTGCCTTGTTCCCTGTGTTCTAAGATTCTGGGGACCTGCCCTAGCCGGTTTGGCTCAGTGGATAGAGCGTCGGCCTGTGGACTGAAAGGTCCCAGGTTCGATTCCAGTCAAGGGCATGTACCCTGGTTGCGGGCACATCCCCAGTAGGAGGTGTGCAGGAGGTAGCTGATCAATGACGATGTTTCTAACTCTCTATCTCTCTCCCTTCCTCTCTGTAAAAAATCAATAAAATATATTTTTTTTAAAAAGATTCTGGGGACCACTCATAGAGACAATGGAGACCCCTTATTTGGGTCCCTAGACAAGGATTATACAAATCTCCTGAGCCATCTCTGATTGTTTGGGACAATTAAAATCTACCAAGATAGACAGACCTACCTACGTCTCCTGGACCTTTCTGGTTTGTTTGCCAGCTGGGTGACTTTGAGCAAGTTACCTAACCTCTGTTATTAGTTTCTTCATCTGTAACATGAAGCTAATAATGGTTCCTACCTTCAAGGATTAGTGTGAGGATCAGATGAGATAATTCACATAAAGTTCTTAGCACACCACCAGTCACAAAGTAAGTGTTCAATATTAGCATAATTGTTGACCTGCTCTTTCCTCTCCTCAATTACTGACCATTCTGGGCAGAGATAAAATAGGGTATGGGTGTGCCCAGTGCCCACCATGTGGCAGTAACACCACACTCTTTTCTTCCAATCAAGAACATGTCCAGGAATGCAAGTGAGTAACAGTGACACTATTATATGAGTAATCTTTAACCTGCACAATTTAATGTAAGAAGTAAATAATTTGCAGCCTGGCCGGTGTTGCTCAGTGGTTGAGCACCCACCTATGAACCAGGAGGTCATGGTTTGGTTACCGGTCAGGGCATATGCCTGAGTTGTGGGCTTGATCCCCAGTGTGGGGTTGCAGGGGGCAGCCGATCAATAATTCTCTCTCTTCATTGATGTTTCTATCTCTCTTTTCCTCTCTCCCTCTCCCTTCCTCTCTGAAATCAATACAAATATATATTTGTTAAAAAGAAGTAAATAATTTGCAAACTTAGCCATTTTATTTTTAGGAAACATGACTAACAGCATATGTCACAAATGATCACACTGTTGGGCACTGGGACACCACACTGAGAGCCTTGCTTGTGGGTCTGTCTGGCTCTTACAGCACTTAGTGTGTGTGTGTGTGTGTGTGTGTGTGTGTAAGAGAGAAAGACAGAGAGGTAGAAGGGGGAGAGGATGTGGAGAGAGAGAGAGAGGAAGAGAAAGGGGAGGGGAGAGAAAGAGAGGGAGAGACAGATGTAAATACCTGGGTCCTACCCCTGGAGGTTTGGATTCCATTGATCTTTGCGGGACACTGGGCTGTGTGCCATGCTTTCTGGAACTGTGACAGCTCCAGAAAAATAGACGCACGAATTTGTGCAACTGAAGCACTCTGTAAAGGGAGGTTCAGGAAAAAGTAGACATTTCTAAAAAGCAGAAGATTCTGTCAGTGGGCAGAATCTCCCTGTTATTGGAGAAACTCACAGAGAACCTGCAGGCAGAGCAGTCGGGGCCCACCTGAGGAGCGCAGGCACCGCGGAGCCTGCCTGTCTCCTGCCCCTGGGGTCTCTACACAGCTGGTTAGGATGTGGGGGGAATTCGATGAGAACCTCGTCCCTTCCTGGGGCAGAACTAAGAAGCAAAATTTGTCTTGGACAAGCTCGCCTTTCTTTCACTGCTACCTCTAATTTGGGTGGCAGGGGGGTGGTCAAGGGTCAGTCTCTGCTAGGCCACCCCTTGACCACCCCGGTGAAGGCTGGGAGATCCTATCTCTCAGAGGTGTCTATGCCTTAGTCAGGGGACTCCTAACACGGGCAAAACCCTACGAACCCGTCTTTAGGACCTGGTGGTGACTTTCCTGTCATGGCATAAGCTAGCACGGCAGTATTTACAAATCCTCTCTGCTGGAGACAACATAGTGGGTGGTGATGAGCAGGGGTTCTAGGCTACACAGTCCGGTAAAACCACAATGTGAGCCACATATGTCACTGAACAGCTCTTAGCAGCCACATTAAAAATAGAAAAAGAGGTAAAGTTAGTTTTAATAACATATCTTATTTAACTCAATATATATCCAAAATACTACCATTTCAACATGTAATTAATATTAGAAAATATTAATGAAGTATTTCACACCCTCTCTCTTTATACGATCTTTGAAACTGGGGTTATAATTTACAATAAATTACATCTCAATTCAGACTAACCACGTATCCATGACCATATCTGGCAAATGGCTACATTACTGGACAACACAGTTCTAGTTCCTAAACTATTTCCTAAAAACATCTTAGCTTGTCTGCTGACTAGCACATGACCTCAGGAAGGACATTCAACTTTTCTCTATCTCTTGTCTCCTTCGTAACTAGTGATGGCAATAACGATGGCTCCCTCATGGAGTTGCTATGAGGAGTAAATGCGTTAATATGCGTAAAGGATACAGAAGTGTGACTGGCCCGGAGCAGGTGCTCAGAAATCCAACCTTCCCAGCCCTGTCGGATAAAGAAGAGGCAGGAGTTTTCATCTACTTAAAAGAGAGAGAGAGAGAGAGAGAGAGAGAGAGAGAGAGACATGAACATTTATTAAGCCCCCAAATATGTCAGACTCAGAGACAGAGGTCATGCCCTCATTAAATTCCCCAATAACCCAGAGAGGGAGAGACTACTGTCATGTTTTAAAGAAGAGGCTCAGAGAGGTCATCTAACTTGTCCAAGGCCACACAGTAAGTGCATGGCAGAGCAGGGATTCAGACTCAGTTCTGATTTCAAACTCTTCTTTTCACTGACTTGTGTGGCCTGGAAAGAGGTAGCCCAGCCTCTCAGAGCAGGTAGTGACAACTCCGGGCGTGAGCTGCCTCCTGATTCTCCCAGTGATCTGCCTCCCCGAGGGTAGGAGGGCGGCACCAGATCGGGGGAAGGAGGCATTTTGGTGAAGCGATCCTCCCAGGGATTCCTTCAAATTACATCTCTTTAGGTGACTCCCTGAGTTTGCCCACAAAACTGGGCCGCGGCACCCGAGGTGACGGTATAGGGAAGGTGAAGGGAATGGGAGGGTTTTAGACTCATCAAAAATACTTCACAGCATGCCTGGCTGGTGTGGTTCAGTGGTCGAGTGTTGACCGATGAACCAGGAATTCACAGTTCGATTCCAGGTCAGGGCACGTGCCCGGGTTGAAGGTTCAGTTCCCTGTGTGGGGTGTGCAGGAGGCAATCAATCAATGATTCCCTCTCATCATTTATGTTTCTATCTCCCCCTCTCTCTTCCTTTCTGAAATCAATAAAAATATATTTTAAAAAATACTTCACAACATCAGAACCCAATTCTTGCTCAGGTTCTGCCCAGTCTCCATGTCCTTAAGTCCTCAGTGCTTTGAGAGAAGTAAGTGGGCACTCGTCAGAACGACACAGCAAAAGGATATGCAGGTACCTCTTGCGGGGTGACCCCTGCCCAGGATATCCCAACCCCCACCCTGCAGATGAGAGGTGGTCAGAGGAAAAGGATGAAAAGAAAAATGGGAGATGCAGAAACCAAGATCCGGTAACAGAAAATAAGGGAGGAAAAGAGAGATAGGGAGAGCAATAGAGATCAGCAATGCAGCAAAAAGAGCTTTTAGTGATAATTAATAATTAACATTTCTAATGATGTCCCGGCGACAGGAAGAGGCCAGCACAGGGCTCTGGGGCACTCGGGGTGACAGTGACCTCCAGGAGGAGCGGTAGCCTGAGCCTCATTAACCTTCATGAACCCCACCCCCGCCCCACCACTCCCATGCAGCCCCAGTGGGCCGCCCACTGCTGCTATGGCCACTGTCATGATGAGTCCAGGGGAAGGGGGAGACTGGGGGAGTGACTTAAGGGAGATAGGCTTCTGCTAGGAGACAGTTGTTGGGAATTCCTTTTCTGGGCTCCCAGAGCCAGCTCCTATGACAGCCAGGTGCCTGGTGTCCCTGGGCCAAGGCAAACAACGGAGGGAAGCATCTTCAAAGAGACAGGACACAAAGAGGGAGCAGCAACGTGCTAAGAGCCACAGGAAGCGGGGAGAGCAGTGGAAGCGGGGACAGGCGGGAAGCTGTCTGGGGTGGTGGAGGAGCTGTCCCTGGAGGAAGCACGTATGGCTGAAGCCAAAGCCGAGAGCAGGAGGGACTGGTTACATGGTTATAGCTGTGATGGTGGCAGTCAGACTGGCTGGCAGATGGTGCCCTCAAAATGCATATGTTGAAGCCCTCACCTCATAGAAGTAATTAAGGTTGAATAAAGCCGTAGGAGTGAGGCCCCACCCTGATGGAATAGGTGTCCACATAAGAGAAGGAGACACCGGGAGCCCCTTCCTTCCCTCCCACCCGCGCACACACAGAAGAAAGGCCACGTGGGAACACGGACAGAAGGTGGCGGTCTGCAGCAGGCGAGCGCTCCCTTTGATCTTGGACTTCCCAGCCTCCAGAACGGGGAGAAAATAAACTGTAGTCTCAACTACCTACTTTCTGGTGTTTCTCAGAGCAGCTAGCACAGACGAGCATGGTGGTGAGTGAAGTGATTGTGGCAATGAAAGCACTAGTAATAGGCTCTAGGGCAGCGGTTCTCAACCTGTGGGCTGCGCCCCCTTTACTGGTTGAACGACCCTTTCACAGGGGTCGCCTAAGACCATCCTGCATATCAGATATTTACATGACGACTCATAACAGTAGCGACATTACAGTTATGAAGTAGCAACGAAAATAATTTTATGGTCGGGTCACAGCATGAGGAACTGTATTAAAGGGCCAGAAGGTTGAGAACCGCTGGTCTAGGGTGACCAACGGCCCCCACCTGTCCAGAGCTGAGGGGTTTCCTGGCAGGCAGGGCTTTCAGGGGACAGTCTCAGGCACCTGAGACGGTTGATCACCCGAGCTGGTGGCAGTAACAGCAGCAGCCGCAGCAACTGTAATTAGCCGGTGCTTTCTATCACATTTATATCATATTTATTCACTTTTAAGCTGCCTCATTCCTAAAGGATGCTTTAAGCCATAAGGTGCTTTATGGATACAAAGCGCTTCACAAACACATCTGTCCTGCCAAACTTGAGCCAGCCCTTCGCCCACCAAACTCAAGCTTGACCCATTTTACCCCAAAGGCCAGTGTGGACTCAGCCAGCTGGAGGGTCTCTCTCCTGCCAAAGGCCCCGTGGCCCCGAGGAGGCCTGGCCCCGTCACTAGGTGCCAGGCAGATGCCTAGGCCGCCCCCTTAGAGCTGAATCTGTTGCACAGGGGGAGGCCAGGGCCGTGGCAGGCTTAGAGAACTCTCCGGGGGCTGCTGGGAGCGAACAGCGCTCCAAGTGTGCAGCAGCCGCTCTGTCTAGGCTACATCAGTTAATTTGATTTGTCGTGACTTTTTATTCTGAAATAATGCCCAATTTACAGAAAAGTTTCAAGAACTTTATTTTAAAAGCCTCTCAAGTCCCCTTAGCTAGATTCACCAATTGTTCATGTTTTATCTCTTTGCTTAATATTTCTTTTTTTTAATCTAAAAAAAAATAAAACAGAAATTAAGCTTTCCTAGTGTGATTGACAGCAGGACATATAAGTCAATGGGCCTACATATTTTGGCAGCTCAACACCTGCTTCCTAAGAGAGATGGGCCATTATCACCTTCAGTGGCACAGATCATGATTGCCTGGGGCTGAGGGTGAAGGGGTTGACTAGGATGAGGGACAAGGAAGCTTTGGGGGGTAATGGAAACATTTTATATCCTGACTGTGGTGGTTACACACGGATATAAATGTGTCTGAACTCATCCATCTGAATGTGTACTTACAATAGGGAATGTTATTACAGACAATTTATACTTCAATAAAGTTGATTTTTAAAATGTGTCCATATGTATGTATGTGTATATATATAGATAGATATAGATATATACACACACACATTTTTTAATTGACTTAGAGAGGAAGGGAGAGGGAGAGAGAGAGATCGTGATGAGAGAGAATTGTTGATTGGCTGTCTCCTATACACCCCCTACCAGACATTAAGCCTGCAACCCAGGAATCGAACCGTAACCTCCTGGTTCATAGGTTAATGCTCAACCACTGAGCCACACTAGTTGGGCTAGAATATGTCCTTTTTTTAACTAAGTTTAGTGGCCTCTGTTCTGAAGGACCCAGCAGATAAAAACGAATGCCTGAAGAAGTATGGATTTTATGCCCTTAATTATCATACATTTATATGGCACTTATATGTCAGGCCTTGCTCCAAGCACTTTACAAAAACTCACTTGATCCTGGCAACAAGCCGGTGAAAGGGCTATCATGGACCCCATTTTACCGATCGGACGAGAGGTTCGCTAGGAGCCCATGATGGCACAGCTAAAAAGTAGCAAAACATGGCTTTGCACCCAGGCAGGCTGGCATCAGAGCTCCTGCTCTTTGACACTGTGCTCAGCTGCTTCATTATGTGATCGTGAGAAACCAGGTTTGTCTAAACGTGGACTGTTCACTCCATAGCAGCGGTACCCCCTGACCACCTGGGACCAGCCACTGGGCAGAGCAAAGCTGAATGTCCTTGGCCTTTAGGGGCAGCCACCAGACCTCCCACCACTTTCCCATCCTGGACCCTCACTGGGTGGCTGGTCCCTTCTCGAGTGCTTTCTAATTGCTCAGTGTTAGGAAGCCGGCAGAGAGGCCACTCAGCCTATAGCTGGAGACAGAGTTGGTCATTTGAGCCACTCTGTCTGTCTCCAAGAGATATTAACAGAAAACAAATACCAGCGTGTGATTTCCTGAAGTTCTGTATTTCAGGAGCCGGGGCTGGTTTCCTGGCGACAGTGTAATTCCCGTAAGTCAGGGCTCTGGGGGGAGAGGACGCTGGACCAGACCTCGGCAGAGCTGGTTCAAGCGTGGGCTTCGCTACTGAACTGCTGGGTGATGTAGGGCAAGTTACTTCCCTTCTCTGGGTCTCCGTTTTCTCACCTAAAATAACAGGTGGGTAGACCAGATCCGAGGTTCTTGGCCTGTGGATCCCTAGGGAATCCAGGGATGGCCTTCAAATGTCCTAGGAATCTCCCCAAATTGTATGTGGTGTTTTAGAAATGTAGTTAAAGGGGGGACATAGACTCATCTGGTTTTCAAAGGGATCCACTGTTCCTGTGTAATTTCCACACTCGCCTGCCAAGGTCCTTTCTAGTTCTAAAATTCTAAGATTCTATATCTTAATCTGAGTCTTTGTACTGCACCTCGGCCTAGAGCCTTCACTTACAGAGAATGACAAAGGAGAGCCAGGACATTCATCAAAGCAAGGGCCAGTACGTGAATCTCCTGATGTGACCCAGTCTTTTACATTCATGTACACATTCAATCGTGCATTCACTCATTGTAATAATTATATGACATTCAAATAACTTTTGACCAGTAATTCCACAAATGCCCAGAGTCTCAACAATGCCCCAGGGTCCAACACAATACCTAGCACACAGTAGGCATTCTCTATGTATTTGGTGACTAAAACAGTGAACTGGGAAGCTGACTGTGTGGTGGGAGTGGGACTACGGAGAGAAGAGGCTAAACCTCGTATCAGGAGACCCAAGTTTTTGCCTCAGCGTGGCTCCACACACAGCCTCTTCCCCTTTGGACACTCCTCTTTTATCCGTGAAGTGAGGGAACTAGACTAGCCAAGCTCCCAGGCCCCTTCTGGACTTAATATACCAGGATGTCAAGACTATTCCAGGTCACGCAGTGGGTTCTGGGAAAGAGCAGTGCCTGGGGGTTCCCTGTCTCAGGGAGCTCTCTTGAGAAGTATATTATTAGTTTTCTATTGTTGTGCAACAAAGTAGCCTAAATATTAGCAATTTACAACAATAAGTGTTTCTTACTTCACACAGTTCCTGAGGGTCGGGACCTGGGTAGTTCTGGCCAGGGTGGCAGTCATCTGAAGGCTCGACAGGGGCTGGAAGTTCTGCTTCCAGGCTCACTCACATGGCTGTTGACTGGAGGCCTCCGTTCCTTGGATTTCTTCCCAGTGATGTTCATGCCACAGCAGCTGGCTTCCCCCAGAGCAAGTGGCCTGAGAGAGAGAGTCACCAAGATGAAAGCTGCAACATCCTTTTATCACCTAAGCTAGGAAGTAACATACTATCCCTTAAGTTGTATTTTACTGGTTGTACAGATCAATCCTGGTATAATGTATGCGGGAACTACACAGGGCATGAATGTTGGTGGGTGGGGAGCGCTGAGGGCCATCTGGGGGGCTGGTACCACACCCAGGCCAAATCCCACAAGGCCCCCATTTAGACAAGGCCACTGTGCATAACTCTTCGGAGACGGGGGGCCTCAATGGGATGAGTTTGGGCCTAAGCCAGCCAGTATCATCAGTGCAATGTCCTACCCACACCTTTCCAAAGCAAGCCCAGGAATTCTGCAAGGCTCCTCACTGAAACCCCCCTGTCCAGCGCAGCCCTGCAAGGGTGAGGTCAGAGCAGTGCAGGGGGCTCACGGGACCACCCTAAACAACCCAGCAAAACCTCAGTTAACCAGAGCAGAGTGAGCCAGGACCATCACTTCATTATTTTTTTATTATTCAACTTCCCCACACTGATAAATAAGCCTGAATACTATGGTGGGTGATACAGAGACAGATGGCAGGCAAGTATGTTGCTATGAAAGATGTAAAGAATCCATTGATGCTTCTATATCTACAAGCTTGTATACTCTCTCTGTCTGAAATATCGCAAGATCCTGCAAGATCCAGAAAGATCAATGAGTGATCTGTTATCTTACTTTGTTCGCTAAGGCAGAAAAGTGAAATAAAACATTTCAGGAAGTTTTTAAAAAATCAACATTTTAACAATACAGGCATTTTGCTGAATATTCATCTAATGAGGAAATGAAATTAACCAGACCATTTCACTTCCTCTGTAAATGGGGTTGAATTTCTTGTGGCAGCAACTCAGACTCCATTCTCCATTTCCCCGGCATATCCAGCACTTCCACCCCGCCCTTCATTCCTCCTCAGCCTGGAATTCTTGGTGAACCCAAACATGGGTTCCAGCTTCTCTGTTCCTTCTCTTACATTCGAGGCATTTAGCCTCTCTGAGCTCCTTTCTCCCCACTTAGAAAAGGAGATTAAAGGCCCCAGAGCAGTGGTTCTCAACCTTCCTAATGCTGCAACCCTTTAATACAGTTCCTCATGTTGTGGTGAACCCCAACCATAAAATTATTTTCGTTGCTACTTCATAGCTGTAATGTTGCTACTGTTATGAATCGTGATGTAAATATCTGATATGCAGGATGTATTTTCATTGTTACAAATTGAACATAATTAAAGCATAGTGATTAATCACAAAAACAATATGTAATTATATATGTGTTTTCCGATGGTCTTAGGCAACCCCTGTGAAAGGGTAGTTCAACCCCCAAGGGGGTCGTGACCCACAGGTTGAGAACCGCTGCCCTAGAGGGCCCTAGCCCATTTGGCTCAGGGGATAGGGAGTCAGTCTGGGGACTAAAGGGTCCCAGGTTCGATTCCGGCCAAGGGCACATGCCCGGGTTGCGGGGGGCATGCAGGAGGCAGCCGATCAATGATTCTCTCCTATCACTGATATTTCTATCTCTCTCTCCCTCTCCCTTCCTCTCTGAAATCAAAAATATATTAAAAATGAATCAATAATTTTTTTTAAAAAGGCCATAGTGGGTTTGGCTCAGTGGATAGAGCATCAGCCTGCGGACTGAAGGGTCCCAGGGCACATGCCTGGGTCAAGGGCACATGCCTGGGTTGCGGGCTCGGTCCCCAGTGGGGGGCGTGGAGGAAGCAGCTGATCAATGAATCTCTCTCATCACTGATGTTTCTATCTCTCTCTCTCTCCCTCTCCCTTCCTCTCTGAAATCAATAAAAATATTTTTTAAAATAATAAATAAATAAAAGGAGATTAAAGTACGTGATGCTTTGGGTCCCTTTCACCCTAACATTCTAGGGCCCCTTACATGGCCCATTCTCTCCGTCGTCACTTTCTGAAATCCAACTGTTGGGTTTTTTTCAGGATGCAAGTAAAACACTATCACCACCAGAGAGCCTCTCTTATCTCTGTGGACAGAATTTCTCCCTTCTTTATGATCCTGCAATTAATAGGTTGTTATATGTATTATGCAACAAGATACTAAGCTCGTTGAGGACAGGGGCCTGGTCCTTCTCATCCTTATATCCCTTAGCACTGCACCTAGCACACAGTAGGTGCCCATCCTGTGGTTTGAAAGAAGTCCAAAAAGTGTTGTGGTTTTGCTGCACACTGCTGTAGTGGCTGCCCTCAGCCAGCAGGGGGAGCACTTTGCTCCTTCAAAGAAAAATCCAATTCTGAACCTGAGAGGAGCTGATGGATGGATTTACCTCTGAGCACGAGAAAGGCCCTGGGCCTAGGATGAAGGCCGGGATGAGAGAGAGACTGTCCTTTCTGACTAAGAAACCACCATTTATTTTGCAACTTGGTAAACAGAGTAACATCTCAAGAACAGAGAGCAACCTTCATGATAAATTCAGAGCACTTCCTATCTCTAAGGCCTTCATGGAGTTACAATGCGGATACATTCCTGATTAAACACTGTGTAACTTGGGGCATTAAGTCTGTGATAAATTGGGAGATAGAGGCCTGCAACCTCATTATTTTTAAGGATATTTAATTACAAAATTTTGTAACAAAATTACAGCCTTATTAAAACGGTTTTTCACCAAAGAAGGGGGTCTCAAAGGGTGAGATAATGCCAATAGGATAGGTACTGTGCCTTTTGGGGTTTCTAGGAGCTCCCCTGTGCCACTGAACTTGGTTCAGATAGAGGAAAGAGGCTATAAATAGCTCACTTCAGAACACAGCCCCTTGGGGAAGGCGGCCTCTCTCTTTACCTGCCCCCACGGATCCTGGAGTGCCAGTCAGCTAGGATTCTAATAGGGAGAGCTGTTTGGTGGATAAACCAGCTTCTCTTCAAAAGAACAAACATCTTCATGTAATGGGTGGCTCATTAGTCACTCACACCTTAGTATGAATTACAACATGGGGGGGGGGATTGTTTAGCCTGAGAATGGTCAATTTAATTGTATATTAAAATAAATCATAATTTTGGAGCACAGAATACTCTGCAGGAGGGAGACCAGAGTGGTGAGCCTTTGCAGGGGGGCTCTGGGCAGCCAGAGAGGGGTGTGATGGACATGGAACAGAGGGGCACCGAGAGGTGAGTAACAATGCCGAGACCACACTGATAGCCACAGCTCCTGGACTGTTCATAGAGCCAGCTCCTCCTCACCAGTCAATGCATCAGACCATAGGCCCTAATTGTTCACTCAGAAAACATGGCTCCTGGCTTTTCTGGGAGTTAACAGCTTCTTCGCCATCTAGAAACAGAAACGTGGCAATCCTGGTGTTTTGACCTTGGGGTATTTGTTTCAACTCTCAGAAATTGAGCCCTGATCTTCTCAACAGGCAAACAGGGAGAGGCATCTGACTCCCCTCCTAGGAGGTCCGCTGGTGAGGACATTACTCTGCCTGGTGCACAGTGAGCCCTCCGCTATTGCTGCTGCTGCTGCTGCTGCTGCTGCTGTTGCTTTACTATTGTTGCTGTTGTTGTCAGTCTCTGGCACATGAGAGGCCCTCTGTAAACCCTGGCTGGTATAATTACACAGTCATTCTGTGTCCTGCATCCAGGGTCGGCCTGTGACACAAGGTCTGCTGCTCATTACTTACATCCACGTTAGCATCTCACCCCTGAGCTGCCTAATTAGGAGCTAGAGAACGGTGTCGAAATAAACCAAGAAATCTGACAACCCCAGCTGTGTTTCTCTTCCCCCCGGTCACTGTGCAGACCAAGCAGCGCTCCTTAGGAGGTGAGTGCTACTTCTAGGAATTAGATATTCGGGAGCCCTGGTAGAGATGGCGGGTAAGTGCCCGGTGCCTTGTGGCAAAGCCCCGTCACATTCTAGCAATGTCACTTCGGGCACATCACTTAACCTCCTTTTTAGTCCTTCTCGTCTGCAAAACAGAGACCATGTCAGTGAGGACCTGATGTCGAGGAGGAATTCAATCAACATTAGCTTCCTTTCCGCCGGCCCCTTCCCCTGTCCCCCACCCTCCAGGAAAGGCCTAGAACATCAGAGCTGCAAGGAATCTGAAAGGCCAGCCAGCTCTGCCTTGTTTTTCCGGGTGAAGGAAGGACATACAGTGGGACAGAGGTAAGCCCAGATGAGAGGTCAGGTGGCCCCCTCCAAGTCCACGCTCACCCCCCAGTGCTGCTCTGCCTCCCTATCACCATGGTGGGGCTGCTGGCACCGAGCTCAATGTTCCTGGTCTGTTTAATTGGGGCTGTGGCTCTCCTCATTCTCTGACATTACATCAGTGGAGCTCTAATGACCATTAGCCACTGTGGTTTCTCCCTTCCGAGGCTGCTCATGTCTTTGGCTATAAACTCATCTGTAAGCATTTGTACTCTGCTCGTCTTCGCAGCCCATCTTAGGACCTGTGCCTGGGTCTGGGCTTCTCCTTACAAGCACAGGACTCTATTCAAATTCACAGGCCCACGTCTGCTTCCTGGAGCACATCCAAGTGTGGGTGAGTGAGAACAGGCAGTTTATAATCCCGAGATGCTAATCTACCTCTCCAGGTCCTGACTGTGGTGGCGGAAGTAATAAAGTTGGAGAACAGAATAGGTTCCAGGCCTGAATGAACAATTAAGTCTCTTTTTAAATGACCAAGAGCAATATGTATTAGGTACAAACTAATTACACGAATTAACAACAGCCACTACCAAAAAACCCCAGACACTTCAACTATATCAAATACGGAGGACAAGGAATAGAAAGCATCTTATTTTTCATGCATCCTGTTATCTTAATGCCTATCTGTCCAATTAAACCAAGTCCTAGCTCTGGCCTCAGTTTAACCTCTGGTCCGGGATGTATAGGGGAGTGGTCCAAAGAGGAAGGAGGCAAGGGTGGATAAGGAGAACTCTGAGTTTCATGCATAACATACCAGTCCAAGGGCCCCTTCTCCCCTGCCACTCCAATCATTCATCCAGTAAAGCTTTACATAGTAACTCTTCACAAGCATTGTCCTAGGTACTAGGGAGGTAGCAGTCCCTGCCCCCACAGCGCTGACACGCCCAGTAGGGAATATAGATACCAAGCAAGCGCACAACAGATAAATAAGCTCATCGCAGAGAGTGGTAAGCCCTGAGAAGGCAACGCAGTGAGTTAAGGGGACAGTGAAGAGCTGGGCTTGCATGGGAGCACCTTGGATGGATGGATGGCATTGACAGCATCTTTGAGGAGGTGACCTCTGTGAGCTGGGACCCGTATCATGAGCAGCCAGTGATGAGCTGCGGGATGAGACGGGACAGGCAGGCAGTGGCCCAATGGTATAAGGCATGGGGAGGCAGGGTGAGGAGTAGTGAAGTAGAAACAGCTCCTGGGGTCAGACAAACCTGGACTTTACACTCAGCTTTGAGGCTTAAGAGCAGAGCGACCTTGAGCAGGCTACTTCACCTCTGAGCCTCCTCTTTGAAATGGGGATGATGATAACAGGACCAATCTCACATGGTTAATGCGAGGAATAAATGAGAGAAGCCATTCAAAGCACTTAGTGGAGCTCTAGTGTACGGTCAATAAGTTATAGCTTCTCTTGTGAACTTCATATCATGGACTCCCAAGGCCAGTGCGCACAGGCCCTGGGCCCAGTTTCAGCCACCACCACGGCGGAAGCCACCAGGTGGCAGTCTTTCCAGCTTTTCCAGGTGCATCAGTGCCTGGTCATGACTTTCGTCCTTGTTTATTTCATCGAATAGGAGCATACAAAGACCCGATCCTTTGAAGACTGGTTGGGTATGGGGTTACTGGAAACATACAGGAATAGTTTCTGATTTCAGCAACAACATGTCATGGAGAAAACACCAGGCTAAGAGTCAGACCTGGATTCTAGTCACCACTTTGCCATAGAGCTTGGCCATGCATTTGGTCCATCTGGGCCCCAATTTCCCCATCTACCTACCCCACGGTATCATCGTGAGGCCCAACTGAGGTCCTGTGTATGGCATGGCTAGAGGCTGTCCAGAGTGTGCGTGAGTGACTTGCTTTCTGTTCACTTAACCTCGGCTTTTTCATGTATAAAATGGACATAATAACAGAATCACCGGCTTGTGGGGATGACTGAAGTAGTTAAAGCAAGTGAACAGCATTCAGCACATGTAACTGCTGCCTAGGTGTGTGCTGTTACCATTTGTAAACATCGTTCAGGTGGGTCAGCCTGTGAACACAGGCCTTGGTGGCTTTAGTTGGGTGGCTGCTGGGGAACTGAAGAGAAAAGAGATCAGTTGACAGAGGATGACTCCTCAGGAATCATGATTAAGCAGAGAAAGGAGAGTCCCACATAGAGATGGAGATGATGGAGATGGAGAGGGAGAGGGTATGGTCACAGTAACCAAGTCAGGGAGCCATCTCCTGGCCCCTGCCCCTGCCCCTGCCCCTGTTCCCAAGCGGAGAGTATAGGATGCGGGGGCGGGGGGGGGGGCATCATCTGTTGGTCCTATAGCCCCAGCCCGTTCCTATTCCTCCCTCTTTCTGACGAGTTGGGCATCGATTCCCTGCTGTACTGTACGCTCCTTAGAGGCAGAAAAGCTCTTATTCGTCGTTGTTCCCCCACTGGCCTAACACAGAGCCCGCACCTAACAAGCCCCGGATAAATGCTGGCTGGTGACCCATCTATCCTTGGCCATGCTGGGAACTGATCGCATTCCCGACGCCCCTGGGCTGTGCGCTGAGCCAGAACTCTGCCAGCCCCACTCTGCCCGTGACCTGCGGAGGCTGGCGACCGTGCTAATGTCCTTATCTGTACATGTGTGCGGAGCATGTCAAAATCACAGGCAGGAAAACGGTACGGCACCGGCTGGATTTCCTGGGCTTCCCACCTGCCCTGGACCTGTCCCTCCTGCCTTGAAGGCTCTTAGAAGGGAGCACATGACAACGAGTGCCGTGCAAGAGAAGGGAACAAGTGTGGGGAAGAATTGCAGTCACGGGGAAGGGGGGCGGGCACAATGGAATAGGCCCAGCGTGGGAAAAAGGGCACCCGCATCCCTAATCCTGTTTTGCCACCTGTGAGTCTTGTTGCCAGGGAGGGAGCACTCCCCCTTGGGCCTGTTTCCTCAACTCCACTAGAGGGAAAATGTAAATACCCACTTCTGTGTTACCAAGGACTCCGCGCCTGACCCACAAAAAGTGCTTAACTGCTGTTGAATGACCGGACGAGATAGTGCATGAGACAATGCTTTGTAAATTCGAA
>NW_006285779.1:6110765-6112974 GCF_000327345.1 Myotis davidii
CTTCTGAAACTTTTTTTACCCCGATACTCTAAAAGCCAAAGAAAGGGCATCACACACGCCCATCTTTTCAAAGCTCACGCATGCACGATTTTGCATTCGACTCCATGAAATATCCAGAATTATTGAAATGAAACGTGCATTTTCCATTTCTTATCTATGAAATTACCTGCCACTCCTCCTCTTGCCCCCATCCCTAGCACATCTAGTAAAAATGGATACTCCAGGAGGGTGTGACACTTTTATCTGGAGTAATTCATGGGCCTGGAGTCCTCCCCTAACACCCTGTTTAAGGAACACGGTGAAAGAGAGTTCTTCAGGTTCAGTTATTTGTATTTAATATTTGGGTGGGCCAGCTCTTTGGCCTTTAGGTCCCACCGACCTCTGAGCTCCTTGCCCCCACGCTGCAGGCTCAGCAGCCCCAGCCGGCAGGCAGCAATGGAACAGATCAGGCAACAGCCTGCGGGGCTCTCCACTCAGAACTCTGTTCTTGCTGCCTGACCCTGACCCCTCCCCCACCCCACCCCGTGTCCCTGGGGCCTGCCCTCCCCTCCCTATCCCACGCCCTGGCCCTGCCTTGGAGCCCTTGCCTGCCTCCCAAGGCATCTAACCCCTCCTCCCTGCTGCCTGCGCCCCAGCTCCACGCTCACAGCCATCACATCCACCTCTCGCTGAAAAGCGAATTGTGCTCCAGCTCTTAAAGACCTCCAGGGGAGCAGTTTCTACAACCTCTGCAGGAATCTCGTTCTAACATCTCACAACTCGCACAGAGAAGAAAGCCTTCTTTTCATGAAATCTCAATTCCTTTCTGTTGCTATGAGCATGGAGCTGCTTTTATCCTCAACTAGTTTGAGCTACACTTAAACAACCATAATTCCTCGTGATTTTCTCCCTACTTACCCGAGGGTGGAATGTTGGCTCTGCGCTGGTCAGCCCTCATTTACTGCGTGCACAGCCATGGGGCAGGGCTGGGTCCTGCCTCAGAGGCCTGAGCAGAGAGAGACGCTGAAGCAGATGGACCCTTCCAGCAGAGGTGGGGCTGAGCCAAGGGTGACCCCGCAGTTCTTTGGGTGCCTGGAAGAAATGAATCAATTGACAGTGGCTGAGGGCCTCCTGTGAGCCAGATCCTAACGATGTTTATGGGAAATATAAGGCCAGGCCTTTATCCTCAAGAATATCACTATGAAAGGAGCAATTATTCGACTCTGTGGGCAGTGGGCAATGCCCAAGACACTTGAATTTAGGTCCCATCTCTGCCTTTTATTAGCTGTGCCTCGTTAGACAAGCCGCTTCACCTTCCTGAGCCTGCACTTAGGATCTTTTCTGTTCTGTTGAATGCTACACAAATGAAAGGAATACCATAGAGCTGGGTGAGGAGAAGATGAAGGCAGAGGCACCTACAGATCTGCCATCGTAGGAATACAACTTCCAGGGGCTAGAGGTCTGGGAGTAAAGAGAAAGCGATGAAAGTGAGCGACATTTCAAAGGAAGGACAGGCAGGCGGAGGTGACAGGCTGGAAACCGAGATTGGAGGACAGAGAAGAATGGCAATGGTTATCGTGTGTGGAGCGCTCACTATGCACCGGGCACTCTGCTGAGTGCTTTGCATATGTCATCTCACGTGCTTCTTAGAAAAGCCCCGAAATTAGTTTTATCATCCTCATTTTACCCTTGCATCTGGCAGGTTATAACAGTACCTCCGGACCCTGAAGCTGAACCTGTGAGAAATCCCTTCTATCTTTAATGGAATTTGGTGTCAAGATGAGGGTGGAGTTTAGGACAAATCAGGGAAGAACCCAGAGGTGCAGAGTTAGGTGGTGGGGGAAGGGAGGGCTCAGCAATCCCTGATTGATGAAATCCCTGGCCATTTTCAAACATGGGTCCCTTTTCCCAGAGGCCATCAATTCTTGCCCATCTGTTCTCATTTAGCCCTCCACTTCTACCCTACTTACTCTCTGGATAGTCTATCTTCTCATTCCTCCTTCTCTCTTTTCCCTATGTCTGTCTGCCTACCTGTTTATCTGTCTGCCCCCCCGTCGCCCCCACCACACACACACACACACACACACACACACACACCTTGGCTCAATTATCCTTTCCATCTTCTTTTATGTCAATGCTTGACTCTTTGTTGATGAGAAGAATCTTCATGCTCAGCTCAGATATTCAATTCAGACTAGAAACATTCTCTCCACCCCCTTTGCTTCTTTCC
>NW_006285779.1:6113081-6118498 GCF_000327345.1 Myotis davidii
CTGATTCTTTCCCTCTATTTACTTCTTCCTGTTCACTTCCTCTCCTGCTCACTTTTCACCCTTTCCCCTCTCTCCCCTTAGGTTGAAACTGGCCAAGGCACCCCTAGACCAGGAGCTCCCTGACATTTGCTGCAACTGCCTTATGCCAGCTTCTGCCTCATGCTGGCTACCACTCCCCACCCCCCTCCACTACAGGGTTTTTCCCTTCTTCTTCTTTAAGCCATGACTGTGAGCCCATGGCTGTCAGAAACCTGGCTGGGCTGGTAGCTGGATATGCCAGACCACGAGGGGCTGGAACCTGGATCAAGACCTATCCACCAAGCAGGGCCAAGATCTGGGGAGGTCCTGGCAGCTGCAAGTGGTAGGAAGGGAGGCCAGGCTGGGGGCATGTCAAAGGAAGCTGGCATGAGGCAGCTGGCAGAGGCTCAAGAAGACAGTTGATATCAGGAATGTGAGGCAGCAGGTGGTAGAAGACTCAGCCACGGGGAGGGAAGTAGAATATCTGGACCCCAGACTCTTAGTCCTCAAGCGCCTGGATCCTAGAGGGTAGCAGGATAGGAAAATGATACAGACACCCAGAACTGGGGGTACCAGACAGAGCATTCTGTCAGAAGAGGAAGGTAAGAGCATGTACTAGGACTTTGGAACAAAGCAAAGCAGGACCGAAGCCAGCAACAGGGCGAGCCTTCAGATTCAAGTGAAGGTTCCCTGCTGTTGACCTTGGACCCCAGGGAGCCCCCTGACCGTGGAGAGTCTTGCTGACCGAGCACCATAAGCAGGCAGAGAGAGCCAAATAGTTAGGGGTTCACTGTGGCTTTCCTTTCACTGTCCTCCTCCTTCCTATCAAAGCCACCCCATCCAGTGTGGGAGAACCTCAAAGCACCCAAGCCCTCTAGACACAGATGAACACAATGAGAAGACATCCACTTGCATGGCCGCCCCAGACTCCCAGCCCCAAGAAGTGCCGACTTTTCCAACCAGGCTTTTCTCGGATTCCATCACATCCTCCTCTGCGTAGCCTCCTTTCTCCGGCCGGCCCTCCCTCTACCCGGAGAAGTTCACCTGTAGCAAGTGCTCCGCATTCAAGCTTTTCTGAACTCCTTCTCACCACAGGGAAGTCCACCATGGCTTGTGGCTTCCCTGCAGGAGCTTCTGTCGTCTTCACCCCCACCTGCTCTCCCTCAGAAGTCCGCTCCTTATGTCTGCCACTTCGAAGCCACTGTTAACACAAGGGCACCTGAAACTCACAGCCATGTGACACACATGTGCTCCTTAGAAAGAAAAAAAAACGACTACAATCCAATGCAACTTGGCTAGAGAACAGTGATTTGCTCGTACCCCCGTAAACTCCCTACTTCGTTCACAGTTTATGGCTTCTCATTTGTTACTACTGCTGCTTTTCCACACCCTCACAAAACAGCCATTTCTTTAGGGACAACCAAGCCTAAAATGCCATTCCCCAGTCCCTTCTCCGTAATTCTCAAATTCCCAAATCTCTGAAAACCAGAAGGTGGAGTTTGAGGCTTTTTCGTTGGTTCGGTTTTTTTTTTTTTACAAGTGTAGTGCCCAAACTCACCTGGCAACCAACACCAGACCTAAACTGATGTGAAGGTACTCGAGCCACGTAGTGTGAACATCCATATATTTTACTGCAGAAATAGTAACGTGGCTGATTATGAGATACTGCCCAAAACCTTGCAGGGGATGTTTCAGAATATATGGCACCTTCCAAATTCTCAAACACCTCTGGCTTCAAGCCTGGAGGGGCTGTACCAACTTTTCTTTTGCAACTGATCTGTTGGAACAGAAGTATCTCAAAGATCCGAGCTTCCCCACCCTTCCCTTTCCATCTGGAGAGAGAAGATAGCCAAGCGGGAACCAAGGGTAGCGTGGCTTCTGATGTGGAGACTTTGTGTGACTCCGCAATTGTGATGCCCCTCTGGCCTGGATTATAGGAGAACTAGTTCCGGGGCCCCCCCCTCCAACAGGCTTTCGAGGATGAACAGAATGGCACACACAGAATGACTTAAGCTTTTAGAACATGAAGTGGATACGTAACCTTTTTAGAATTTTTTTTTTTTTGAGGAGAACATTTGTTTAACTGTGTGTTCCCCCTGTTTCATGCTGGGTTCTATAAGGTTGCCACTGTATAAGCTATAAACTCTGGACTTAAAGGGGCTTTCATTCTGACAGGAAGGCCAAGTTTTATGTGTAAGACACAATTAGGGAGAAAATAGAATAATATCCATGATATGCTGGCATGTGGCACACCTGCCGGAGAGCTGAGGTGGCGAAGCTCTCTGGCTAGAGCAGTTTTGGAAAGTGGCAGGAGAGCTGAGACTTAGTTTGGGTATCAAAAGATGAAAAACACATTTTAGGAGAGTGTGCCAGAATCAATAAGGTCTGACTTCACGGGCGTGAAAAAGGCTGGAGTCAAAGTATCGGGAGGAGACTGAACACGCTGGCTGGGTGAGGAGTGTGTGGGAAATGCGTATCTTCCCCCTGGGGCTGCCATAACAAAACACCACCTCTCCGTGTCCTCACATGCCTTTTCTTCTTGTGCGCACAGACAGAGGGAGATTCCTAGTGTTTCTTTCTTTTCTTATGAGGCTACGAATCCGGAGGATTAGGGTCCTACCCTCTTGACCTCATTTAAACTTCATTGACTCCGTAAAGGCTCTCTCTCTAAATACAGTCACATTGGGACAGTGCCCTCCGCAGTCCCGGTCTGCCTCTTGCTTCAACCGTGTTTGGACAGAACAGACACACTCTCCTGTATCTTCTCCAGTCACCAACTTCAGAACCACCTTCGGACCAGCCAACAAACTATTGTTGTGTTTTCTACCATAACTCCTTATTGCGAACAACTATCAGCTCCCAAATCCATCAGAATTATTCCACCGAGGTAGAGGCTGCGGGCCCCCTACACCTACCTCTGTCTCGGCTTCTATTTCAACCACAACGATGTAGCTCTCGAGGGCGCAGGCCACTCCTTGCCTGAGTTGGTGGAGAAGAAACGCTAGGGCGCTGAGCGGCTCTTAAAGTTGCAAAACCAACATGGTGGCCACATTCTCTCCAGGACGTGCTGAAGTCTCCCCAAGATGAGTGGGCAAAACTCAGGACGTCATGGAAGCCACCAGGGCCTTGGAGAGGAACCTGACCAGGCCCCTGTGGGAGCTGCAGGCCCTGGGTTCTTCCCACAGACCCTCAGCTCTGTGACTTCCTGGAGAAACACTTCCAGGTGAGGAGGTGAAACTCATCAAGAAGATGGGCGACACCTGATTCACCTCTGCAGGCTGCCGGCCCCCAGGCTGGGCTGGACGAGTATCCTTGGAAAGGCTCACCCTCCAGCTAGGAGCCTGGAGCACAGAGGCCTTTGAGAGGCCCCTCTACCTCCCTTGGTGTCTGGCTTTTACTTGAGCCTCTCCCCAAAACTGCTAGCCATTCTTTTAACCACCCTCTCCCATGCATTGGACCAAACGAAACAATAAAGCTTTAGGAAGCAAAAATAAATAAATACATACAGTCACATTGGAGTTAAGGCTTCAACATATAAATCTGGAGGAGGGAGACACAATTCAGTCTATAGAGTGTTCATGTGCCCTGAGCAAGCAGGGTGTGTCTGTGCAATTGTGAGGGTAAGACCTCTTCCATGAGATGGGCAGGGCAGGGCTGGAGCTTCGAGTGGACAGACATGAGCTGAGCACGTGGGTGTGGAGGACAGTAGAGAAATTAGAAATTATAGGACCAGGACAGCCTGGCTTAACCCTCACAATTTCAAGTGCAAAAACCAGATTCCATTTCCGGGAGAACTTCGAGGAGAGAATGTCTCTGTCATTCCCAGCACTTCTCTGTCCTTCCCCAGCACCTCTGGCCTGTTGCACCCTTCCCTGGCTAGCTGCAGGCAAGCGGGAGATCATTACAAAGCTGTTTTGTGCAGAGGGCCTATTCACATCTGGATGGCTAATACCGACCATTACCGGGCTGGTTACGAAATCAGTCAGGCTTAGGTGAGGCGAGGCTCCACAGCTGGGGCTGCTGCTCACAGCTTCGCCCCCAGAAAGAAAGGTGAGAACAAAAACCAGGAAAGGTGTGCTCAGATGCTTGGGACTGAGTGAAGCTGGTTAATTACCAGTCACTCGCTGTCACCCTGAGTTGGAGTTTCTGGGTACGGAACGCTCACCGATCAGACAGAACATGACAACCTGCAACTTATTTTCACACAAAGAGGGTGGTGGGGACCAAGATGCAGAGGCAAGTGTGGAGATGGTCTCTCAGGTGCCAGGGCCATCACCACAGGACTCAGGTGCCCTCAGGCAGGGTGGGGCAGGATGCAGCAGGTGCAGGGCCTCCAAACTCTTCATGGAGGGAGCCCTTAGTGCCGAGTCTGTCTGCTGCGAGGTTTCATCTGGGGACCCTGGGTTAAGCTTTAAAGGATCCATAAACCCCTGAGAATTATATGACAACATGTATGATTGAGCATTTTTTTTTCTCCCTGAGAAGCAGACTCATAACATTAATCAGATTCTTGAATGGCTCAAAAGGGTTCTGGGATCCCCCAAAGAAGGGCAATTATAAACTACTGCCTTCGACCCCATAGAGAAACAGGTTTACATCAGGCAGAGAGAGTTCTAAGACAGACTCGGGGTCCCTAATGATCCTGAAATTATACTCCAGGGGTGTGTGTGTGCATAAATGTGTGTGTATTTTCCTAAAGAAAGGATTCAATAGTTTTTGCCAGATTCTCAAAAGGGCCCATAACCTTCAAAGGGCTAAGAACCTGAGCTAGATCCAAAGCCCCCCCAAAACTAGAAGGATTGCCTGTGCTTACTTAGCTACTTCTTTCCAGAGGACAGTCACAGAGACCTCAAAATAGGGCCCAAAGTAGGCCCTGGAGGCTCTGCGGTCAGGGGCTGACAGGCCCTCCATAAAAATACATTGGAGTCATTTTAATAGCGACGTGTCCTGATGCCAGGGTGATGACGACAAAGCCGTCAATAGATGGGAAACAGTCCTCGCTCCCTCCCTCCTCTGATGGCTTACTACCAGGTCTTTCTCTTCCAAAGCCCTGTCCTTGCCCCAACTTTCAGAGACCCAAAGACCTTGCTTACAGAAGCTCAACATTCATTCAGTAAACGCTTCCTGGGCGCCTATTATTTGCCAGGCCCTATTCTGGGCGCGAAGTAAAGGAATGAAGTGTTATCGACCTAGGTTCCTTTCCTGCGGGCACCCGGGCATTTTGGACTGCTGACCAAGAGCGCTCTTCCCAAGCTTCGTCCCCAGGACCCGGGCCCGAGAAGCAGAGACCATCCTGCCCGTTGCAGCGGCTGGGGGTGAGGAAGGGGCAGCAGTACCTGTGCGCAAAGCGGCGAGGGAGGCTGGAAGAACGCGCGGGACCCGAGCGGGTGGGCCGGGGG
>NW_006285779.1:6119726-6120296 GCF_000327345.1 Myotis davidii
AGAGAGCTCCCGGAGCCAGCCCTGCTCGCCTCCCCGGGAGCTGCCTTTGCTGGACAGAGGTGTGGTCTCCTGGCGTTCAGGCTGTCTCCGGCAAGCCAGGTCCAGACATTGCCCGGGAGCCGGAGGTCCTCCTTTAGCCCCGCGGGGACACATGGAGGCTTTGAGGGGTAGCAGGCCAGGCTTGGGGGCATGCCCAGCAATGCAGCGTACTTCTCCACAGGACAGTGGTTGGGAGCCCTGGTTCGTCCCAGTTCTGCAGAAACCAACTCAAGAATCCAAAGTCATCCCAGCCTGGATGGGAGGATCGGAGGGTGGCTGGGCAATGTTCCCGGGGCTGTGGGGCGCGCTCGCCCCTTCCTCTGGGCATGACTAATGGGTATTGCTGCTGCTGCTGGGGTGTGCACCTGGGGGGGCTTCCGTGTGTCCCAGGAGGTGCTTGAGCCCTCCAGACAGGACACATTCTTGAGTCACACTTGAAATGTTTTCTGGGATGGAGTGTAGGACTTCCCAAGTGGAGCCATGTGGAAAGGAAGGGAAGAGGGCAGCTGGGTGACGCTGGCTCCAATCAGG
>NW_006285779.1:6120348-6160705 GCF_000327345.1 Myotis davidii
TAGGGAGAGAAGCGCTGTTGGCTTTCTTACCCTGATGACTCGGGGCTGGAGACACCCAAGACTGAATTAGAGCAAATTCAGAGTCGCACTGTACCTCACTCTCAGCCACGAGGAAGGGGAGATGGAAGGTGGGAAGGTGGGAACATGGCGGTTGATCCAATATGGCCTTTGAGGAAGCATTTTCTCGCCCTCTGACTTGATTAAAAACATCCTTCTGGCAGCAGGTCCTAAAGTTAATTTAAGAGGCAACGAAGAGAGTTGAGGGTCTTGATGCTGGCACAGTGGAACACGGTTTGAACATTCCGGTTTCCAGTTGGTACTAATGGTCTCTGGAGAAGGTCAAAGGGTGGGCTGCTCAGTTGGAGCTGTAGCCTTCCCCTGTACCCCATCCCTGAATATGGGGGGGGGCTGAACTCCTACAGTAACTACTGGAGATCTTTTATGGGGCTATGATCCATATCCCCAAACCCAGCTATCTTGTGCTACAGTCAACATTTTCCTGCTGCATTTCCCAAGACTTTTTTTCCCCACTGGGGATTTGTACAGCAAAATACCTGCTTGTTACTCTTTCTTCCCCTTTCTCCATCTGGGCTGCACCTGGTGTTTTGAACCCTGATGCTTATTATCTGGCACCTCGATGTCTGATTAAGAGGTCCTGTCGCTGCACAGGAGTGCCCCTGTGCATGTGTGGGCCAATGGCCAGTGTAATTCTGAGCAGTGGAACATAGACTTTCATGGAGAGAGGACCACGCACCAGGAAGGTTGTCCTTTTAAGGAGCTGTGACAGTCTCCTCCTGTTCTCAGTCTTCCTTGCCTCCTGCTAATGTGAATGAAGCTGTCCTGCGGGCCCATTGGTCTCCAGTAGGGGGCGCCAAAGGCACCCACCTCAGGGCAAGGGACTCACTTCTTGCCCTTCACTGGCCATAGTAACTTAATGTTCCAAGCAAGCTCAGGCCACAGCCCCCAGCGGTCACCTTCATGATTGAAACTCTTCTACCACATGCGTCCTGGACCTCAGGTGGTCCTGTGATCTCGGGTGCAATGGGGCAGATGCAAATAAAACATTCCAAGGAAACAGCTGATCCTCCGCCCCACCTGCCCTCTGAGATCCTTCAGGCGTGCTTGGTGTTGGTGTGTTCTTTGAACTCATTAAGAGCTCACAAAGCCAAGGAACATCAGAGCTAGAAGAGAGAAATCTTGAGGAGCATCTGGTCCAACCTCACTTCATCTCCGACACGCACATGCACACTTAATTTACAGATGACAAAACCGAAACCTAATAAGGGCAAGTATCATGTAGCTATTTGGTGGTAGAGATAGGACTGGATCCTAGGGATTCCTAGTCCTCTACTCAGAGCTCTTTCGGCTCCGTGACCTGCTTCCTCTTTACTATGGAGATGGACATGTGTTCCCTGCACAGTATGTACTCATAATTCTGATTGATCAGAAATAGGTCAATTATTGAATGTAGTAATTTGGGGAAATTTCCTTTGAGCCTGTTATTTAGAACGAGGAGGTGAGCAGCAGATAGAGTTCTTATAATGTACACATACAGGCAACAGAAATTCCTAATTATTATTTCCCCTTTCTCCATTATCTTACCTCAATATTCCAAGTGGGTTTTTTAGGCAAAAGAAGTGCACTCCAGTTTCTGTTCCTACATTCAGGAATCAGAAGTGTCCACTGCCTCAGAGTATCTTGAAACCCAGGCCTGCAGCTCTTCCTTTCTTTCGTTAAGATGTGCTGGGGTGGGGTCTCTCTGTCTTGCAGTCACACCGCAGCCGGTGGGACCTCCAATACTCAGATCCTGGGTGAAGTGGAGAGTGTCCGACCAGTATTTGCCCATTTCCCCAGTCTTGCCGCTCCCAGCTCAAGGTCAGAGTGCTAGGATGTTCTATTTTTGCAAAATCCTTGTGTTAGGACTTCTTGGGTGACGTGGAAGATACTACCATTTCCATTGCCCTTTTTCTGTTCTGTGAATCTGGCTGTCGACATCTGAGCTGGGGCTGGGAAGGAGGTTTGCTGAGTGGCCTGTGGGCTGCCCCCTCTGTTTCCCCTTCCACCCTGCTCCCTTGCACACTGTGTGACGTTCCCCTCGGACGTGGCAGTGACCCTCAGGAGGAACCAGTGCTGCCACACAGAATGCCAAGGGGTGGATCCTCTTCTGCCCCTAAGGCTCGCCCAGGGGATGATTGTTGCCAGGGGAGATGCTTGAGTCTCCTCATCTCCTTCAGGCTCACAGAAAAGTTGGGTCTTTACCTTCAGGAGGCGGAGGGAGGCAGTAAGATAATGTGAACCACCAGGGAGCAACAGTTCCTCCTCTAAAGTGGGGTCTGAGAGGCTGTGCTTGAGATCCGGGCCAGCTCCCAGCTTTAGCTAAAGAGCTGCGCCAGCATTCCCAAAGCTTGGTCTGGTTCTGGACAAGGCCTGAGGAATATCTATAATAATAAAAGTGTAATATGCTAATTAGACCAGATGTCCTTCCAGACACAGCCGCTGTGGGCAGGGCCAAGGCAGAGGTGGCAGAGGCCCCTGGCCATAGTGGTGGTGGGTGGGGGCTGAGGCAGAGGAGGGCGGGGGCAAGGGCCAAGGCCCTTCCATGAATTTCGTGCATCGGGCCTCCCCCCCACCACCACCACAGCGGCAGCAGGCGGGGGCTGGGGCCAAAACCCTTGCACGAATTTTGTGCATCGGGCCTCTACTAATTACATAAAAGGCAACTATAGCACAGGCTCTCTGTTTTTTGGTGTGAATGGGGAAGAGGATTTAGAGTCTGAGACGTGGCATTAGACACCGAGAAAACAAGAAGTCGCCTCTTTCTTGAGCCCCACTAGAGAATTACCCGTACCCCACTCTCCCTGAGCAGACAGCCCAGGGTAGTGGGGAGGATACAGGCTTAGAATCTGGCTCCCCGGCTTACTGGCTTAGAGACCTAGACAGACTGCTCAACCCCTGCATGTCTGTTTCCTCCTCTGCGAAATGCTGAAGCTGGCGACCCTGGGAGGAGGGTAGGATGGTGAAGATCAAGGAAGACCATCTTCTACACGCCTCTGCCCTTGGTTAAATATGCAGAGGTATCGGCTGGGAGGAGATATTCTTGCAGGACCACTGGAACCCACGTTGGGCCTCTTCCCAGCAAATGAGGCCGAGTGTCCAGGTTTGTACATCAGCCTCCGCTCACGGCAACGTTTGGGCTGACGGACAAGGCCTTCTTGGCAGGGCTCCTTCCTTGCTGTCTTCCCTCCCCCACCGTGGGGCTTTCATTTTGGGGTTTTGCCATGCTTGGGGAAAATAAATTTTACAAGTCCCAGGATAATTCTGAATGTGATGGAAGGCCCTGAGCTATTGATTCCTCGGGAAGGATCTTTGTGCCGGGAGAAGCCTTCCTCAGAGCCCAGTGATTTAAGAGTGCTGACAAATCCGTGTTCACCGAGCCTCCTGCAGGCTGCAGATACAGGCTTCCAGGCCAGCTGGGGCTCTGCGAGGGATTTCTGGGGAGCCTGGCTGGTTGTTTTGGGGACGTAAACCTATGAACTCTCTTTAGGTGGAAATATGAAATCAATTGGCTCATTATCACACCAAACGCACCCTGGACCACTTAGGGCATTTAAGAAATAGGAAGCAGCAAAGGGCTGGGAGGTTGTGTTTAGAAAGTGTGTGTAAAGTTGTAAAGGGGTTGCGGAAGAGAAAGGCAGGAAGATGTTTTCCCACTAAATCACTCAAGATCTTGACCTTACTGAAGTCCTTGGGCAGTGACTTTAGGGGTTGCTTTGCATCCCAAGACATTTGGCAATTTCTGGTTGCCACTACTTGGGTAGGGAGGGCTACTGGCATGTAGTGGGTAGAGGTCAGGGATGAGGCGAAACATCCTACAGTGCACAGGACTGCCCTCCGACAAGGAAATGTCTGGCCTAAAATGCCAATAGTGCCAAGGTTGGGAAACCCGGGGCCGGAAGTGTTGCAGCACAGAATCAGAGCACGTGAGAGGCGGGAGGGGTCTGAGAAGTATTCTCATCCGACTGCCCCACTTCACAGATGAGGACCCTGAGATCCAGACAGGTGAAGGCACTAGTCAGGGTCACACAGCAAGCAAGCAGCAAAGCTGGTCTGGAACTCGGATCTGCTGTGTCCTGAGATGGACTTCCCCCAAAATTGTTATGAAGATTAAACAGGAGCTGTGAAAATGCTTAGAAACAGATACAGAGACTAGTAATAAGGCTATTATTAAGAATTGGGGAGTTTGCAAAGTTCTGGCTATGCCACTGGCTCATTGCAGATTATTGGGTGCATCATTCCCACCCCATGCCTCTCTGTGAGTGTGTGTTCCGGCTGGGGGGCGGGGGGGGGGGGACGGGTGGTCTTAGCAAACGATAAGTATATCATAATCACTATCTTTAGAGAAAAGTCCAAAGATTTGCCCTTCAAAAACCCTAGGCGCTTAAAAGATAAAATTTTCCTTGAAAGAAATCATGTTGACTTGGTAAGAAGTACAGCATTTGCTTCTTGGAAAAGTTCCAGGACCCTAGCCTTGTAAGATGGTTCCAGCCCAGGAAATCTGATCAACATCCGGAGGAGAAACTGATAGCTCCACAAATGACTAGCCACTAGATTTGTCCCCACTCCTCTGGGAAGGGGAGGTGGCGGCTCCTCTTCCACCCTTTCCTGCTCAACACTCGGCAGCGGCAAGTTCTGCAAGGAACGTCAAGGAGGAATGGCAAGGAGTGTTTGTTAATTAGTAAACCCTTATTTACTTAACAGGCATATACTTAAAGATCTCTTCCAAGGGACATCTAGACATATTACTTTAATTAGCCACAGAAGAATCGCGAGTGCAGAGAGTATAAAATGACCCTTGCTGTTGTTTCCAGTTACTCTTATCTTTGTTTGCACCCGACACGTACAGTGACAAGGTTGCAGGGATCACTGTTGAGCTCAGGGTGTCCCACTGACCAGGGGAGGGACTGCAGGGACTCCCTTCCCTACCAGCAGCCTCCACCCACCTGGAGAGCAATCCCAAGGGGAGGTGTCTTGTTGGCTGGGACCCCAAATCCTCCCCGCCCCCACATGGGAAGAGGGGCGCTTGTAGGATTGGTGGGAGCAGCCTCTGTGGGTGTTTTCATAGAAGGCCTATCCCTGGTCTTGCCCTCCTTGCACTCAGGAATGAGCGTAGGGAGTCACTTGAGACTCACCTTAGAGGACCAAGGTTATACCGCTCCTTTCCCAAATTGGGGGTTGGAGGTCACTCCATAGATCTCATTCCTGTTTCTCCATGAATGTTCTGCATGTCCGGGGCAGGCCCTTTGGCCTCGGGAGGCCAGTCCTTGTAATCAGAGGAGTGGGCCAGGAAGGCCTTTCATCACCAGCAGTCTCGGCTTTGTACTGTAGTCGTGCACCTCACGTCTGAGAAGCTATGTATATCCAGGTGGGGAAATGAGAGTCCCCGAGGGAGAGGTGCGGCCGTGTGAGCAGTGTGGGGGGAAGCACTGTGTCTCTGTTCTCAGCTGTAACTTCAGTGCCTAGCAAGGTGCTCGGCATATGAAGGGGCTCCCTGGTGCTCAGTGGGTGAACAAATGCATAAGTGAGCGCAGGTGGCCGTTCTGGGGCAGAGGTGGTTCTTGGTATTAAAGCGGATCTTCAAGCTGGACTGGGTCAGTGAAGCCAGTTTTCCTTCTGGCTCCTTCTCCCCAGAGCTAGCACTTGGCATCAGAGCTCTATAAACTTCCAAAGGTCCCACTGATCAAGCAGGGCCCATCCCACGAGCTGGTGGCCAGCTCTCAGCCTTGAGCAAAGCCAGGCATCTCTTCCTCTTCATGCTCTGGATGCTCATTCCACACCCCCTCCAACCCCCACTCCTTCCCACCAGGCTGCTGCAAGGGGCTGAGTGCAGGTTCCCTGGCTCTGAGCAGATACATAGATGGTCATTTGGATTTCCACTGAAGACAGAAGATGGAGTAGATCACTGCTTCACAAAACGATTCTGGGCGGATGCTTTTAAATAGCAAGGTCCACAATGCATTTTAAGTGATTTCGGAAACAATCTGACCCGTAGACATGCAGGCCTGGAAGAGAACTTTGGAGGTCATTCCCACGCCATGCCCCACCCCCACCCCAGGATGTCCAGATCTCGCTCCCTTTCCAGAAACTCGGCCAGCCTGGTCGTCCTGCACACTGCTGCCCCAGATCTAAAATGCCCTTTCTAAAATGCAAGTCCGATCATGTTTTGGCCCAACTTCAAAACCTCCCCACTGGCATGACTCCAGGCTTGGTACTTTGAAAAAGCAGGTTCCCCAGGCCCCAGCAGCTGCCTCCATGCAAGACTGTCTCTGTTTTCTCCTGCATCCCACCTTCTCTCCCACTTCATACCCCCTCCACCATCCCAACACTGCATTACAGCAGCAACAACTGCATTTATGGCATGCACCAGTAACGCACTGTCACAGCCATGCCTTGGACCCGTAGGTCTCCAGCACCGGGGATGCAGCTCCCATTGGAATCTCTGTTCCCCTTCTCCAGGAGCCCTTTCTACATGCCCGTCCCACCCACCTTGCTAGTTCATGCCTCCGTCCTATGGCCTCCGTCTGGCCTTTGTACCTGTTCCTACTCTGAACTTCTCCCCCTTGTGTTGTGGCTCACTCCTGGGAGACTGCAGGCTCTTTGGCTTCAGAAGCCATGCCTTATTTATCATTTCCAACCTGGCCCACAGGCACCTACAAAATGCTTGAAGAATGAATGTGTATATTACAGTAAACTGAGGGGTTCCTCATTTGAAAAGCAGTATTTTGAAAGTCAAAGAACTCCACTAGGTTCCTAGACAAATTAGAAACAGAAGCAAGCCTATTCTTCAAAGTCTTACAGGCCCTTGCGTTCCATTCAGCATTTGGCAGCTACTCCTGGAAGGGGAGCACCTGGTGGGCCTGGACTCCACCTCCTGAGATGCCTTCATTCATTCAACCAACATTGATTAGCTGTAGTAATAGTCTGATTGTTGATGCTGCTGCTGCTGCCTACCATGTATGGGCTTTCTGTTTGCCAGGCACTGTGCTCAGCACTTAACACTGTCTCATTTCATTTCCCCTGTTACAGACGAGGAAGGCTGAGCAGTTAATAATACTTATTAAGGACCTGCTATGCCTTGTGCATAAGGCTAGGAGACTGCATTTGTCCTCTCGCTTTCAGAAATGCCATTTCATTAGCCTGCTGGTCTCTGTGGCACCTCCTCGCCTGGG
This sequence comes from Myotis davidii, assembly GCF_000327345.1. Taxonomy (NCBI): domain Eukaryota; kingdom Metazoa; phylum Chordata; class Mammalia; order Chiroptera; family Vespertilionidae; genus Myotis; species Myotis davidii. Next base: position 6,127,575 of record NW_006285779.1, read on the forward strand.
TCCCTTGAGTTTTCATCTGCCTTTTCTGGAGCAGGACCAAGTCTCCTCTCTGTCTGAGTGCAGCTGCAGGCAGCGCCTGGAGCTCTCTCCAGGTAGAGGGGAAGAGAAGGCAGCCTGTATTTCCTTGGTGCTGGGAAGATGCATAGGTCATGGTGCCCCTGGGAGGTGGGAAGGTGCAGAAGGTCTAGCATTTGTCTTCCAGGCTGGCAATGCAGAGGACCAGGATGGGGACAGGATGGAGAAACACCAGTGACTAATGCCAGCAATTGAGACATTAGAATGTACACTCCGCGGGGGCAAGGACTTAATTTTATTCTTGCTGTTTTCCCAGCATTCAGAACAGTGTCTGGCATAGAGTAGGCACACAAGAATATGGAATGAATGAATGAGTGAGTAAGTGAGTGAATGACTGAATGGCAGCCTTCAGCTGTCTCTCCCACTTGAGCCAAGGCATTTGCTTCCAGTCCCAGCCCCTTGGCCTTGCTCACATCCTTCTGCTACAATGTTCTTTCCTACACACCACTCTTGCCAGGTCATTCTCGAACCCTTCTGGCTCCTGTCTCTCTCAGGCCTCCACAGTCCTTCCCAGCCTCCTAAGCCACACTCCTTCCACCAGTTGTCCTGCCCCCATCGCATGCTCCAGCTGCACAGAGCCTCATTGAACCCACACAATCCTGCTCAGCCACTGTGCACATACTGGCCCCTCAGCCTGGAACACTTTCTCCACCTTATCCCTCTGGCCAGCTCACCACCGCCTCTCTCTTAGGCCTTCCCCTGCTGCCCCAAGCAGAGGTGCTTGCTTCATCCACTGTCTTCCCATCTCACATGGTTTAAGACAAGGTTAGTATAGTGAGCAAGACTGTTTAGTGTCCAAGAATACCAATCCTAGAGCCAAATGGCTTAGGCACAAACCCTGGCCCCACCATGTACTAGCTGTGTGACCTTGAGCAAGTTACTTAACCTCTCGGTGCCTTCGTTTTCTCTAATACAAAATGAGGACAATAGTAGTACCTACCTCACAAGGCTACTATGAAGATAAAATCTATATGAAGGGTTACAATGATATCTGGCACATATGGTAGGTGTTATTACTACTACCCATTCCTCACCTAATATAGTACTTGTCACATGAACTATTCCTCAGATAGACTTGTTACATGAAATTGCAGTAAAAATTCCCGTTTGTCTTGTGTACAGGGTCCCATGAGTTAGGCTAAAGAGCGGCACAATCAGCTCTGAGATTTGGGAAGGGAGCTCTGATAGCCGTGTGGAAGTGAGGTGAGAGGAGGGGGGAGCAGTTGGCAAGTATTGCTGTTGTCTGGTGAAAGAAAGATAGAGGGGCAAATCCCTGGCAGTGGGGACAGAAAGACGGGGCAGTTTTGAGAGAGATTCGTGAAGCAGAATTAACTCAGTGAGCCAGTGGTTGCAAAGAATGAGGAAGAAGAAAGTGCCAAATATGACACCAGATTTCCAACCTGAGTGGCAATGTTGGGATTTGAAGGGGCCCAGGGAATAGCATCCCGCTTCCCTTCAGAATCAGGATCAATGGAGAGAGAGAAAGGGGGAGGGAGAAGGGAGGAGAGAGGAGGGGCTCGGGCAGATGGAGATTAAAATGCATCATTACAGATACAGCTGTTTGGAAGGCCAGGCTCTGGAGTGGGGTCCATGGGGCCTGCGGCTGGGCCTGCACCTCCAGCTGCAATGCTCCTGGTGGGTGGGGGCGGGGCTGACCCTGCTTGGCCAGGCTCAGCACAATGGCAGAGTGGTCTGCAGGGAGGCAGGTGCCGAAAGGGCTCTCCATGCCCACTTCCTCCACACTGGCCAGTCTGATGAGTCCCTGCTCCTGCCCTGGGGAGGAGAGTGGAAGGGGAGGAAGGAGGACAGAACGTTGCACTCATCCAGGTCCCTCAATCTTGACATTTTGGGCTGGATAATCCTTCATTGTGTGGCTGTCCTGTGCCTTGTAGGATGATTGGCAGCATCCCTGGCCTCCACCCACTAGATCCAGTGGCTCCCCCCTTTCCCTGGCTGTGGCAACCAAAAGTGTCTCCAGATATTGACAAATGTTTGGGGTCGGGAGGGACGGGGAACAAAGTCGCTCTCGGTTGAGAACCACTGCTCTGGTCTAATGAAAGTCCCTCCAGATGGAGACCCGAGGAGTGGGAAATGACCGCTTCCCCCTCACTCTCCTCCCAGGAATCAGGGCCTTTCAATAGGCAGAGCTAGAAGGGCACACTGGGGTGACAGCTGGCTCCTCAGACCTTTGAGGAGTCTGCTCCCTGTCTTCTCTTCCTTCTCTCCTCCCCTGCCTTTCCTGTCCAGCTAACTTTTGAGCATCCTTTGAGGTTTAGCTACATCCCTGCCTGGAGGAAGCCTCTCCCAGCTAATTTAGATATCTGTGCTCCCGCCTCCACATCACCCCTCACCCCGTATTGCAAATGTTGGCCAGCTTTCTCCCTGTGACCCCGTGCTGCTGAGCACAATCCGGTCCCCAGGAAGTGAGCTGTGAGCGAATGAGCCAGGGCAGCTTCGCGTAGCTCCTCTCCTGCGATGCCTTCATTCTGGGCCTTCCTCTGTGGGTGGGTCTCTGTGCAGATCCGGAGGCCGCACGTGCAGGGTGGGCTGCCCCTGCAGCTGCCCCCCTCCCGCCAGCCCCTGCCCTCCTGCAGCGTCTGGAAAGGCTCTGTGCCCCCTGCTCATTCCCAGTATCTGAAGCATTCAGGGCTGTTGCCTTTGTGAGAGCTCAAGGTGGTGTCCTTGGCTCTTTCGATAATTGCTAAATAACTGCTTGCCCTGGAAATTGCCCTGGAAGCCTCTCCCCACAGCTGCCTGGCCCCACATCAGAGACCTAGGTTGCTTGGTTACCAGTTTTCAGACCCAATTCAGGAAAGTCCCGAGGCCACAGAAAACTGAGTTTGGCTGCATGTGACCCACGGCCAGTGTCTAAAGGCTCTCTAACCTTAGCACAATCTGTGGAAGGAGAGGAGGCACGCAGTGAGCGCCGTCTTGCCTGCCCCCCCTGAGGCCTTCACTAGCTCACTTAACCCTAGGAACCGTGGTCCATCAGAGGGTTCCCATGTTACAGATAAGGACACTGGAGATCAAAACGATTAAGGAACATACCCAGGGTCACCAGAGAGTTTCTGGTGGAGTTCAGATCCAAACTCAGGTCCCTGACTCCAGGCTTTGGGTTTTATTTTTTCTCTCTTCATCCCACTGAGGCGTGTTCAAGAAGTTTGCTTAGAGAGCATTTTTAAGAAATTATTACTACAAAGCAGTTCTTCTCACTGCCTGAAACACAAGTCCTACCATCTCTCGCCTTTGTTGAGGCCCCTCTTTGTCCCCTCCCCCATCTCCCCTGCAGGAGCAGACCACTTTCCTTACTGGGGCGCTGACATGCTGGCCCTGCACCCCTCTGCCCACCCTCTGGATGTGTAGCCTCGCCCCCTGCAGGCAGCTCTGCCCTGGATGTCCGCTCCCGTACACTTATACTCCTTACTACCCTGGTGCCTGAGAGCACCACTCACCACGCTCTGATGCCGGTGCTTGACACACATGCATTCAGGAAAACAAAGTTCAGTCCAACCTACTTTTTAATTCTATTTTTAACCTTTCTTCTGAAAGACTCAGATGTTCACAGGGATGTAAGAGGAGGTTCCCTGAGCCAGCCGTGTAAAAGGAGAGGTCACTTGGGGTGCCCACTGCCCCGTACTGCCTCAGGCAGCACCCTCCTGCTCTGCTTTCTTTCCCAAACTCCCCATTCCGCCTCCTCCTTGGACGCTCTCTAGCTAAATAGATTTTCTTCATATACTTCAACAAGCTGGTGATGAATTTTAGTAGCAGAAACATTTTTCACTTCAAATCAGATTGCAACGTACACTCCCATCTGGGGACCATGCGTCTGGGGCAGTGGCTCTCAGCCCCAGGCTGCCCATCAACATCATCTAGGAAGTTTCTAAAAATGGGCAGCACTCACCCCCCTCCCCCCCCACACACACTCCCCACCCACCCAATTAAGTCTGAAGGACCTGGGCAGCAGCATATTTCTAAATACTCCCCAGGGGATTCTGTTGGGCAGCTCGGGTGTAGAACCGTTGGTCTAGCCTTGCTGCTGCGAGTGAAGCCTGCAGACCAGCAGCCTGGGCATCGCCGGGCAGCTTGCTAGAATGCAGAATCTTGGGCCCCACCCCAGACCTACCAAGTCAGAATTTGCATTTTACAGGGGCTCTTCCTCCCAAGAGTATGTGTCTCCTAAACTCTAAGGGTCCCCATGAGACTTACCACCAGGGGAGCAATGGGCAGTGGCAGCTCGTCCCAGGCTGACCCCTGAACCTGTCTCCAAGACCCCCTTTTCCCTGACTTCCCAGTGAGCCAGAGCAGGCCCGCCTGCACTCATTCTGTCCCATAACGCTTCTAGGGAACCGAAGCAGAGCAGCACCGAGGCCCTCTCCCGTCGCTATCCTAAGCCCTTCCTGGTTTCACTGTCCCCACCTTTCATAAATGTAAAAATAAAACATTTGCATTTTACCAAGATCCTCTGGTGATTTGTAAGCATGATACACTTTGAGAAGCATTGCTTTAAGCAAAGAACAGTTTTTAAATAACTGTATGACACGTTGCATTTGAATCACCTGAAATCTTATTAAATCGCATATTCTGATTTAGTAGGTCTGGGGTGAGGCCCAAGACTCAGCATTTGAACAGACTCCCTGATGCGGGTGTGGGGACCGTTCTGAGCAGCCAGGACATTGAGTTGCGTTTCAATGAGTTCCTTCATCTGAGCCCTGAAAGCAGAGGGTAGATATTTACAGATCTTTTCCTAAGTTTCCTCACCATCACTGTTTCCTGATCCACCATCAGCGCAAGCCCACGGCTTACCCTCTAACGAGCCAGCACTGAGCAGCCCCAGTTGGTGCACCGGGTGCCTCTGTCAGGGCAGAGGGTAGAAATCCAAAGTGTATGCCCGCCCTGCCGACCCTCGCCCACCCCCTCGGGGGGAGGCCATGCATGCTCTGCCCAGGACAGGTGACTTCAGGTTCCCCAGCAATGGTGGTTGGTTCCTCTCTGGCCTTGGCCCCCAGGAGGGAACTACTGAAAAGCCATTGAATTGGAAAATATGTCTAATGTGCTCAGAAAGGGAAAACCCACAGGTTGGTCTGAAGTTTACAGAAGCAACTGGGGAGAAAAACTGATGGGGGCTGGCTTTTCTTTTCGATCCTTTAATCCATTCCAGAATTGTAGAGCTGAAAAGGAACTTCAGAGATCTAGTCCCAAACTTTCATTTTGGAGAAGAAAGCTGGGACCCGATGAGACTGTGGCTTGCTCTCAAGGTCACCAAGCAAAATAGGGGTCAGCCCATGGGTGTAGGATTTCTTTTTTTTATCTTGCTTTAGGTTGTTTTTCTAGAAATGGACAGGAGTAGTTACTTCTTTCAGACGACTTCTTTAATTAAGAGCTCTACTTTTCACAGAAAAGGTAAAAATCAAGCGGCTGGATCATGGTTCTCGCCCCTTGTGTCCTTCAATAAAAAATTTCTAACAGTTACTGGTGTCACCCTTAACAGGGCCTGCCTCCTGGGGGGCAGTGACCCAAATTGCAGGCACGGTGCCCGGAAGGAACGAACTAGCTTCCGGAAGGCCTACCTGAGGCCACTCTTCTCTTTCATGCCCATTGCAACGCTGTAAGCTGATCACAGTTCTCTTTCAAGCCACTGACAATCAATTGGATTTGGATCTCAAGCTGAAACGCTTTTGCCATCCCTACAATAGAGGTCATACCTTGAAAAGCCGAGTGACCTTCAGATCCTCGCTACATTGCAGCATGTCTGCACGGGTTCGTAAAGACTCTTTAGCTTCTCATTTCCGACCCCTCCAGCTGCTCATTAATCCAATTATGAGTTTCCTTTATCCAACCAAACTTCCTGCCGAGTTGCAAACTCTCCCCGCGACGCGTTTGCCTTTGGTAATTAGCCAGCCCGGTGGAAGATGCTGTCTTGTTCAAACGTTTCTGTAATTTGGACTGACCTCACTCTGATCGTGCAACAGCAACACGTGCCGTATGAGGACACTCCAGGAGCCTCCTTCCCACGAAGGCTCGCCGAGGCTAGCTTCTGCCCTGCTGATGGAACCCTGCCCCTGTCTCTCTCCAGCCTCTCCCACGAGGTGGTAAGGAGGCTTCTGAGTCATGTTAGCTCTGAAGTGCGTGGGCCCTTCATGTTGATCTCTGAGTCCCGAACCAGAGCAAGCTTATTTGCTGACAGGCGCGTCCGTCTCCATAACAAGAAGTCAGTCTTCAGATCTTCTCTTCATTAAGACATCAGCCACACTCAGCCTCGCTCTCGGCTGCCAGAGGCACTGACAAGGCAGCAGGAAAAGTTCCATCAGGAAGGGGTTTGCTGCCTTCGGAGGCACCGCCTTGCCTGCGGGAGTGGACCTGCTCAGCCTGTGCAGGCCTCGTGCCAGCAGAGCCTTCTCAACAACACTCTGTGATTCTGATTCGAAGCCTGCGGGCAGAGTCTCAGGGTGGTGCCATCTGTAGCGTTCTGAGTGTCTCCCTTGCCAGCGAGGAGGGGGTGGAGTCCTTCCAACTCCTTGGCCATTCTCATCTGCCTCCTGGGCGTGTGCCACAGGCTCCCATGGCCCCAGGCTGCTCGGCAACACCCTGTTATGTTAGCGATATAATAATGAATTATACAATGGATTATACATAATTAATTTATAATAAAGCACGCACGCAACGCTTTAATTTCCCCAAGTGAATGATGTGCTGCCCGCCAGGTCCTGCTGGGATGCATTCCCTAACTGCCTCCTTGCTGGTCTGGAGGCCATGGCCAGCTGTCTACGGAGGGTCCGTGGCCAGGGAAACCTGCTAAGTCAGGTTCCCTCCAGACTACCTCTGGGGTATGGGCCACAGAAGATAATCCTTCATGCCTCACTGTTGTTCTAGACCTGGACACTCGTGGGAGTCTCACCCCACCCCTGGACCACTTAGAAGCTGTTATTTTCTTCATTCTTCCAATCTTCCTTCCAGAGTATGGGAGGTGCCAGTGTATTTATACTCTACATTCCCTTCCTTCATTCACCCACTCAACAAATACCTATTAAGGGCCTATTATGTATCAGATGCTGTCCTTGGCTTAGAATACATAAGTGAACAAAACAGCCGAAGATCCTTGCCCTAGTGGCACTTACATGCTAGCAGAGGGAGACAGACAACAAATAATAGACATGACGAATAAATGTGTTACACAGTGTGTCATATAGTGACAGGTGCTATAGGAAAAGAAAAGGCGGGGCAGGGTAAGGGTGACCAGGCGTGATGGGGGCAGGATGCACTTTTAAAGAGGGAGGTCAGAGCAGTCTTGTGGAGAAGTGGCAGTCTAGGCATCGCCAGGCCCTCCGTGAACGGGGGAGAAAGGCACTTCTGGGTCTACCAGGGGTTAGATTTTCCCGGGCTGCTTTGACTCTGTTTCAGTAACATGTGTCACTTTTGGTTTCAGATGTTCAGGATGTTTCCGTTCCTGCTGCTGCTGTGGTTTCTGCCCCCTACCGAGGGGTCCCAGCGAGCTGAACCGATGTTCACGGCAGTCACCAATTCGGTTCTGCCCCCTGACTATGACAGCAACCCCACCCAGCTCAACTATGGCGTGGCAGTTACTGATGTGGACGATGATGGGGACTTTGAGATCGTCGTGGCAGGGTAAGTGCCTCCCACCTTGAGTTTGATAGATACATCAGTCAGCTTTTACTGTGATGAGGCTGAGTGACAACTCCCAAATCCAACGGCTTGCAACAACACACGTTCTCACTCATAAGTCCTAGCTGGACTCAGTGGATGCTGGTGTGCTACTTCTTTGCCTTTTGTTATAGCAGTGGGCGGGGTGGCGGTGGGAGGGTAGGTCCAAGAAAGGTGTTCATTCCACGCGCTTTCCAGGGAGAAAATTTGAATGCTTTTCTTCAAGGTCCTCTCTTCATATCCTTAGTTATGCAGGTGTAGTTACTTCCTTATCAGTGGAATTCTAGAATCTCTGTAGGAGGGGCTTCATGGTGACAATTAAGAGATGGGGATGCTCAGTCTGCCTTTGCACAGCATTTCACATAACACTAAGGAAACATTAATTGTCCATTTCAAAGAAGGAAGGAAGATGGAATTAAGAGGGATAGCTAACCTTCCTCTAAAACATGCCCTGGTCCCACTGCTCCCTTCTCTCCTGAGAAGCAACATTGTGTAGCCAGAAGAGCATAGGATTTGGAGTCCAAATAACGAGTTCATGCCCTAGATCTACAACTTTCTAGTGGCATGGTTTTGGTCACTCCCTTATTTGTTGAGATTCAGATCATCTGGGGACTGTAATGCCTTCTCGCCCGGAAGCCTCCATAGTAGGCCATTTATTGCATGGGACAGTGCATTATAAATTCTGCCAATTACATTAATAATTATTATGTACTGAGCACTAATACATACCAGGCTCTGTGCTGAGCCTTTCACATCCATTGCCTTATTTAATCTTCCTGACAACACTATAAAGTAAGTTACTATCATCCCCATTTAGAGAAGAGGAGATTTGGGTTCAAAGATGGTGAGTGGCATGCCTTCTGTCAAGTAAATGGTAAGTAGAGGAGCCAGGATTTGAACCCTAAGGCTCCCCAACCCAACAGCTGCTAAAATACATTGTACAAAGTTTAGTTATCACTTCAAAAAATCATCTTAATAATAAAAGGTTAATATGCAAATGGTCATCATGCTGTGACGCCATATTGACCCATCAGCAGGGACCTGAGGCTGCATGGTGCTGGGCTGGGGCCGGGACCTGAGGCCACATGCCTCCTGCTCCGGCACCAGGGCCGGGGGACCTGAAGCTGCGTCCCCTGCCCAGCAGGGCTTGTGGCAGGGGGATGGGGGAGTGGCAGCTGGGTCTTGGTGCCGCCCAATGGGGGTGGGGCTTGCCGGACACTTCTATTATACAGGAAGGACAAATAGCAATATTAAAATATTTCCTCTAGCTGAAGCCAGTTTGCCTCAGTGGATAGAGCGTCGGCCTGCGGACTGAGGGGTCCCAGGTTCGATTCCAGTCAAGGGCATGTGCCTTGATTGCGGGCACATCCGCAGTGGGAGATGTGCAGGAGGCAGCTGGTCGATGTTTCTCTCTCATCGATGTTTCTAGCTCTCTATCTCTCTCCTTTCCTCTCTGTAAAAACTCAATAAAATATATTTTAAAAAAAGTATTTCCTCTAATTGATTCCCTTTTAATGTGCATGAATTTTATGCACCGGGCCACTAGTTTAATCAATTAAAAAACACTACAGGGAGCTGTCAGCCTTCTTGTGGGAGGCCTGAGCTTTTATGGCAGCACTGACCAAAGTAACTGTCAGGTAACATCATTGTAGCAGTTGCATGTACCAGTAGAAAGCATTGATCTTAGAAATGGAAGGCCTGGTTTTAATTCTAACCATATCATCCAGTAACTGTGAGCCTTGTGCAAAGTACTTAGCTATGTAGGTCCCACAGGGTATGGCTGGAGAATAGGCTGACCTTCCCCACCTTATCGCCTGATAGTCCACAAATGGGCCCTTTGGAACACGTTGAAATCCCCCGCCTACACACAGGACAGTGGTGAAGATCAGTAGTGATGCTGTATAAAAAAGATACTTTATAAAGTGTATTTCTTCTTTCTGTTCCTTTTTCCACCCTGTGAAGAGTGGAAGGGACTGCATTCTAGACCTAAAAGTCTGGATTAGCAAACCATCCAGTAGAACTTTGTGTGATGATGTAGTTGTTCTGTGCTGGTACTGTCCAATATGGTATCCACTGGACACCTGTGATGGTTGAGCACCTGAAGTGTGGCTGCTGTGACTGAGGAACTGCATTGTGAATTTTATTTCATTTTAATTATTCAGCCACATTTAAATCAGCACAGGTCTGGGCTTTCAGAAGGAAGAACTAAAGAGCAGAGTGTGGTAGAAAAAGGAAAAATGGAAAAGGTTATAATGACCCTATGGCCTGAGGTGACCTGAGGAGGGTTGAGGCCAAGCAGCTTGTCTGTGTTCCTGTGACTGTCCAGTCACTCTCTGAATCAGAGAGAAGTGCTCCTGACCCAGTCCTGCCTCCTGCAGCCATCTACCACTCTGCCAGAGTCTCTGGTTAAAGGACTTCAATGCATTCGAGATGTTCTGGTTGGCCCTGCTTCCTGCTAGGTAACACCAGCCTCCCCTTGTAGGGCCTGACAGAGGACAGAGAACAGTGGGTAACCATCTGCCTCCTCCTCCTGGGCCCACAAGTTACTACTGTGAGCATGCTCTCCTTTCTCCGTGGACAGGGGGCTTTGAGCGCAGGTCTCCATCCCACCATCCTTAGATGAGCACCGGACCGCCACAGCTCCTCCCATGTGGGCAGCTTCTTTCTTTCCAAACGCCAGGCATTCGTTTCACCTTCCTTTTCAACTAAGTCTTTTGCTCTTTCTCTCCAGAAATTGGCTTTTGTGTCCTCTAAGGTAGAGAAGTTAGGCCATCATTTGTAACCAGCCTGGAGTAGATGTCTATGTCCAGCTTGCTGCCTACCGTGGGTCGGGTAGCCCTTTGGATCCATCCTCTGGAAACCAGAAACAGACCATCTTGGGTTTTGAACCTGGGTCATCCTGAGATCAGGGAAAGACCCTGTCTCTTCTCCCAGGGCCAGGGTGATGTGGGCAGCCCCTGTCTGAGAAAGCCTGGGTTGCAGGGTGTTCTTCTGAAAGATGATACTGCTCACCCCAGCAAAGAAGAAGAGTTACATAGAGGACAAGATGGCAAAATTGGGCAGCCTCCCAGCTCCAGGTCAGGCCTTCTTTGTGACTATTATGAAGCATTGTGAGTTCTCAGGGCATCGGAAAGTCACGTTCTAATTTAAGTACCAAAATACATTCCAATGGCAAATATAACTTTTTATTATCTCCAGCTCAGGATGATTTGTCACTGTCTTCCTCTTTGGGCCGGATAACCACGGGTTGACTATATAGACGTATTTAAATCAGGACCTTGGGAGGTCATTCGGTTCACCCCTGCCTTGCCTTCCACTTAGGCCACGCCTATAATTTTTGGAGGCTCCCTGCAGGTATTTAGAGCCTTCCATAAGAATGTGTGCAATCTCTCTGTCATCCAGCTCAATTACTTATGTCAAGACTCTATTTGACTAATCTGATCCCTCATATTAGAGCTTCATAAGCCATTTCTTTTAACTTTAGTTTTGCTGTTGTCTTTGAAGATATAAACTAGAGGCCACCATCCTTTCAATAATGGCAGCGAGGATCACTGCCCTGCCTCTCATTCCCTATGCACTCCTTGGCAACATTTCTGACTGATTTTTATTCTATTTCATCTACTCTACACCCATATTTAACTCTGTTTCTTCTCTGTTTGATTATAGACTCTCTGTTTAAGAATCACGTAGCAGGGATTGAAATTTTAAAAAATTGAATGTGAATGCTTTTACCTGGGGCACCTGCAGTCCAGCTTATTAGAGGCTCACTCTCTATTATCTTACAGACCTTCCCATTCGTTGGCCCCAGAAGGCATTTACGTTTTCCTTCTGGGATAATGTCCAGCTCTTCCGCTTACAAGGTGCCCACACTTGAACTTGTCTTGGATTTGTTGACCTTGTAGTGTGTCTGATTCAAGCCCTGTTGCTTGGAGTATTTACTCTTTGAATAGGTTTGTTTTGTTTTGCTTTTTCGGGAGCCTCGTTCTGGGTATTGACGGCATTGATTCTGAGCATGCTGTGGGTGAGTTGTATTGTGTTTCTGATTCTTAAGTTAATTGTGATGGACGGTGTGTGCATACATCTGGCTCTGGGAGGAGCAGAAAATGACCGCCCTTTGTTCTGTGGGGAGTGGGGGAGGGAATGGGTCAGCTCTGCTCCCCGCACCTCAGCTGGGCTAGTGTCACCGCATGTGGAGAGCTTATCCATTGACCTGCGTGATTGCAATCTGTTTACAGTCTCCACCCTGCAGAGTGAGGGAGGGTTTGGTCACCCCCAGAGAAATGTGCACATGCACAGACCGTTGAGGATATTCAGGACTGGTTCCCCTTTTCTCGGCGGAACTAAACGCACAACCTTCAGTTTCCTGTCGTCTGGAAAGGAATGCCTGTTGGTATCAACCTTGCACAATTCCTTTAGAGCAGCTTTTGTTTCCTGGGATATCCCCAGAGGTCTGTCTGAGGTAACCCCTGAACCCTCCCTACCCTGTCAGTTTCCAACAGGAGTTTTGCTCAAATGGAAAGATTGTAGTGGTTGTAAACTTTAAATCACAATTTAGATCTTTTTTTCCCCCCCAAAGAGCATTCATTTGATATAATCTTAATGCATTCTTCACACTTGGAAGGATTTCATTTAAAGGGATGCTACGTATCGGAAAGCTGGGTTTCATTTTTTTCTTAATTTTGCAACTATGTCAGAAAACTTTTTTAATTTGCTGAAGTTAATTGAATTATTTAAAAGGAAAATTGTACTCAATCACCAGATTAATCATAATTACATAGGAGATATTTTTCCATGATACATAATAAAAACAATGATAAAGAATAAGATATTTGCCTGTGATTTAACCAAAGCAGCATTTGCACATTTTATTATAAGTATATATAGGTAGATGAAACATATGTAGATATATCATATATAGTATATATGTAGTAGATAGATGTAACATCCATATAAATATATTTAGATATATGTAGTATAGATGTATATATACACATATATACACACACTTCTAACGAAATGGGAGAAACCATTTTGAACTTCCAGTTCTAACTGCTGCTTTGTGAAATATAACATTTTAATAGATTTGATCACCAGTTTCTCTAGAGCTTAAGATGTTATATTATTTCATTTAATTTATCTTTCTTTTTTAATTTAAAATATATTTTATATTTGATAGCACTTAAATACATTTTATTGCAAAAAAATGCACACGGTATAGATAAAAGTAAAAATCTAACTTTACTAATCCCGACCCCTACGCTAAGCCTATTCCTGTCCTCTTCCAGAATAACAACTGTTTTCAGTTTGGTGTTTATACTTCTAGAAATTTCTATGTAACATATATATTTATAAAATATATAATAATTTTTGGAGGAATCAAACTGATGCATATTGTTCCAAACTTGCTTTTCTCACTGTATAATATGTTCATGATTCAAACATATAGCTGTGGCTTATTTTTTTAAGTTGCTCTGTGTGAATGTACCACATTCGTTTTACCCCTCCTCAAGTAACATTTAAACTGTCTCTAATCTGTGACCATTACAAACATGGCTTATGTCCATCCTTACATACATCTGCAACTATTTCTCTGGGATCAATACCAATAAGTGGAAAGGCCGGGAATGACATGTATGTTTCAAATCTTAGTACATATGGTCAAATTTTTTTCCAGTCTTAATCTTTTTCTATTTATTCATAACCTAGAAAAAAAAGGTGAGCTTTGGGATTATTGAATTCAACTGCTGCTCAAGCACCTACTGTGTGTACAGCCACATCTGTTCCAGGGTCTGAACTTCATCAATTTAGATCCAATAGTTCAAGAAGCAGGTAGGGACGAGGACCCCATTCTACATCTGCAAAAGGAGCTGCTTCTGTTAACTGGATTGAGGAGCTTCAATACTTTCTAATTTAAACTGCTAGAAGAACTTCCTCTAAAGCCTCCTCTGCAAAAATATATTTCAAAAATATATTTCTTTAACCCTGGAATTCATTGTTGTCGGTATCATGGAAGAATGAAAGGGGGCGGGGGCGTGCCAGTTCTTCTGCTTGGTTAGGCAGGGACTGCCCCTGATTTTGAATACTAATAAGACATGAGCTGGAGCAGGAGCCAGGGCTTTTTAACCCATTCTTAAAACTTCTAAAAAGGTTACTAAACAATGTATGGCTGGTTTTCCACCCTTTCTCCAGCCCTGGGCAACCATAAGCAATGGACAAAAATTCCACCCCCACCCTAAGTCACAGACAGCTCAAAGGCCTGAGGCCTCTATGTGATTACCCTAGCCACACACGCATGCTCAGAGCAAGGTGTGGTGGTCAGAATATTGGTCTTCCAAAGATGCCATGTCCTGATCCCAGAACCAATGAATATGTTATCTTACATGGCAAGAGAGACTTTGCAGACATAATTAAGTTAAGGACCTTGGGATGGAGATGGGGAAATTATCCTGGATTAGCCCAGTGGGACCAATGTAATCACAGGATCCTTAAAGCAGAAAAGGGGGTCATAGTGATGCAATGTGAGGAAGACTCAACCCACCATTCCTGGCTGTAAAGGTGGAGGAAGGGGCCATGAGCCAGGGGATGTGGGTGACCTCTAAAACCTAAGAAAGGTAAAGAAACAGATTTACTCCTACGGCCTAGAGCAGTGATGGCGAACCTTTTGAGCTCGGCGTGTCAGCATTTTAAAAAAAAACCCTAACTTAACTCTGGTGCCGTGTCACATATAGTAATTTTTTGATATTTTCAACCATAGTAAAACAAAGACTTATATTTTTGATATTTATTTTATATATTTAAATGCCATTTAACAAAGAAAAATCAACCAAAAAAATGAGTTCGCATGTCACCTCTGACACGCGTGTCATAGGTTCACCATCACTGACGTAGAGCCTCTAGAACACAACCTGGATCTCAGCACAGTGAAGCCACGGTTGGCCTTCTAATATGCAGAACTGTAAAATAATCCATTTGTATCCTTTTATGCCTCTAAGCCCAGGGTCATTTGTTACAGCAGCAATAAGAAACTAATATAGTCGGGAAAGGTTGGGTGCTTGGTGTCATTTTTCAGAGAGGTGATGCCCATTACCTCAGAGAATTTAATAATATTATTTTAATAACTTCGCAGCGGTAACATAAATAAACCACCCACAGCATATTATTTAAAAGAATATATTTAAGATTAATAAACCACCAACTAAAGTATTATTTTTAACCAATGGCAATCCCCTGTCTTAGGAACATGTGAAGTTGGGGGAAGAATCCCTAAAATCACCCTTTATTCCTTGCTGACCACCGGTATCAGTTCACCCTGCCGCTCACTGTGTGACACCCAATGCGGTGGATGGTTGGAGGTGGGGAGAGTGATTCGGAGCTTTTAAAGCTCTCGCTGCCCCTGGTGGGAAAACACAGCCACATCGGATGAGGGCCATGGACGGCCTCGGAAGGACGGGTGGCCTCTCTCCAGGTCAGGGAGAACTGTAGGCTTATTTGGATTTTGTGTTTGTTTTAAATTATTATTTTTTAAATAGCATTTTTAAAAAACAGATTTTCACAAAGTAGTGAAGAGTGTTTATAAAAAGCCATTCCAAAATAGTAATACAATTAAGACTAAAATTACCTCTGCTGAAAACGCAAAGCTGCTTTTGGTAGTCTGACTTTGTCATCCATTCAGAAAGTGGATGTATGCCCTGTCTCCAGTAACTTTCCTTTAAGTCTCTCTTCTCCTCATTTTTTTAAAGTCGTGAGCTGGCTGGAAGACCTTCCTTGTCCCCTGAGTCCCTCTTCGGGCTCCCAACGAAGGCACAGGCACACAGTAGGCTGGAGAATAGGCCGACCTTCCCCACCTTGTAGTCTTATAGCCCACAGGCCTCCTTCCCCCCTCCTTCCCCCCATCCCCTTCCCCACCGCAAGCACACCTCATAGTTCTCTTTGGAGCACATGCCATTTCCATTCCCAGGATCACTTCAATATTATTGATTTCAGAGATGAAGGGAGAGGGAGAGAGAGAGAGAAACATCAATGATGAGAGGGAATCATTGATGGGCTGCCTCCTGCACGCCCCCAACTGGGGATCGAGCCTGCAACCCTGGCATGTGCCCTGACGAGGAATCAAACCATGACCTCCTGGTTCACAGGTCGACGCTCAACCACTGAGCCACACCAGCTGGGCAGATCACTTCTGCTTTGGGTGGCCAATCTGACCCAGCCTCCCTTTCTTGCATTTCCCCTCACATACCCCTTCTCCTCTGTCTCCTCCTGACCTGGTGAGTCACTTTCTTTCAAGAATGCTGTAGTTATGACAGTTTTCCCTCTGAGGAAGAAGTTACTTTGGTGGTGCAGGTATCTAGGAAAACATGCAATGATATGAAGAGGCTAAAACAATCATTCCCCATTTCAGATTTTTACCATGCATTCATTCCCTTGTGTACCTATTTGCAGACTAAAGTTATAAAGGAACAGAGGGCAAAAGAACATATGTCTTGTATTTTATTTAAATCATCTCATTTTAAACTATCACAGCAGCCCATACGGTATGTAGTATTTAGTTAAATCTAAATTATATGTTTTTTCACATTTTAACATCACTAAAATTGAGATGTGACCTACACTTGGCAGCTTGCATTTAATTGTGTGTGTTTTTTCCTTAGAGATATGAAAAATAATGGTGAGTCTTATCCCTGATGACACCTCAGATTTGATGAAAACATTGTAGATAGTGTTGTCCCCATTTTGCAGTTGGGGGAATTGAGGCCCAGAGACCTGCTGAGGGTCCCAGAGATGGTGAGAGGTAACTGTTATTCTGTATAATATGCCTGCGAAGTTTGTTAATTATGTTGTTCAGGCCATAATCTTTGTTAATATTTTTCTTCCTGTAAATAACGAAGAGACTTGTTTTGAAATATCCTACTGTGGTAGTGCATGCTTGCTTTTTAAAGAAATTGATTGGTTGAGGAGCTTTTTAAAGAGGGGGGTGTTAAGAGAAGATTCTTGTTTTCTAAATCCCACTTTTTGCCTCTATCTTTGTTCTGAAATCGTTATTTGTGAGGATATATCACAAAACCACCCTGGGTCTATCCATGTCTTTTACCCACGAGGAACCTGCGAGAATGGAAATGGCATCCATAAATAAGTAGAGGAGAGGACCCTGGAGGCATCAAAGCTACGGCTCCTGACGTCCCCAGACCTACAGGTCTCCTGCAGCTCTTCTTTAGTGCTGGGAGCACTTGGCATGCTCTAAAAAATCCTCCCACCCCCTCTTTTTTCTAGAGCTACTTTCCTTATCTAATGCCCAAAGTAATGACTTGTAAATTTAGGCAAAGGCAGCCCTTTGTAGGCCAGAGCAACCACCCTATCTGGTGTGTGTTGCAGACCAGAGCATAACTATACCTAGCCCCAGAGGAGATTCTATGGCTCTCTAGTCACAGAATCTAGTCACAGATTCTTAAGAATGTGTAAGAGCAGTTGATGATCTGTAATTAGTGTTCACCTGTGTTTCTGGAGGAGTTTTGCTAGCTAGATACTGTGGGGGAGGGGAGACCTCAAAACCAAAGAAATATCATAATGTTATTTAATTAAACAGTAAACTTCCTACATACACACATTGACCAAGAATTATTTCAAAAATTTCCCCTCTCACATTAGCTTGCAGACTCCTAAAGGTAGGAACTTTCTCCTAACCCAGGGGTGGGCAAACTTTTTGACTCGAGGGCCACAATGGGTTCTTAAACTGAACCGGAGGGCCAGAACAAAAGCATGGATGGAGTGTTTGTGTGAACTAATATAAATTCAAAGTAAACATCATTACATAAAAGGGTACGGTCTTTTTTTTCAATAGTTTTATTCATTTCAAACGGGCCGGATCCGGCCCGCGGGCCTTAGTTTGCCCACAGCTGTCCTAACCTGTGCACATAGTCAGTATTCAGGGAATGAATGAAATTAAATAGGCCAGAGTCTTATGGATGGATGGAGGATCTTAGGTTATTTAAAAAATTAAGCATTAGCTATACTCAGAAGGGATTGTTTCAAGAACCTTAGGTTTGAGAGCAGCACCAATCAATTCAGTAAATAAATCCTACATTCCTACCTGCATGTGCATAGCTACGTGCTCAGTGCTTTGGCAGATACAAGAATACATTCCCTTCCTTCAAGCCATCTTAGTCAAGAGAGCGATAAGGCACATGTGGAAATAACAGAGCAGAATGTCATAGGAGCTATAGAGGAGATGCTCACTTCACGGTCAGCACACTTATCAGGTTCATTACCCAGTGAATATTCCAGTTTCTTATAAACACTGCATTTCATCGGAGATTGTGGCAATAGGCTTTTTTCGCCTTGTATGGAATTTCTCTATGAGGTTACAGGTCTGATCTTCTCTTATCTCTGTGTTCATTTCCCTTTCATGAAACCACAATCATTGCTTGCTGACTGAGTAGTCCCAAGGAACTGCCGTCATTGAGCCTCCAGTCCTGGTTCGTCCTGGTTCCTCTTTAACACCTCAGAGAGGCAGTGAAATGCTCCATGATGCACCACTCCCCAGCCTTTTAAAAATTATACTTTTCCATCAGTCATCTATTGTTCATATCCTTCCCTCCAAGCTAAAGCGAAGTATGGAAGAAGAGGCAGGGGAAGAAATCTAGCCATTTCTTCCAACCCCCTCCAAATAAGATAGACCATAATTGTAGTCACTCCAGCATTTTTGCAAGTTGCTTCCCGAGTCTGGGAAGCTGCAGCCGCCCCAGACTATAGAGTGGCTGCACTCCCCCAATTCCCCCATGGGCCACTACTCCATCTGGCTGGCCTGGGAGGGCCTTGGTTAAAGACATTTCAGCACCGGATTCCTGGACAGCACCAGATCTATGGACTAGGGGCCTAGGCTCAGAGGCTGAACCCTGTCCTTCCCACCTTGAATACCAACATGCAAACCATTTTGCTTCCACAAATTAGGAAGACTTTGAAAAGTATGGCAAGTATCATTATAAACGTTTCCTTTCCAGACAGTTTGTTGATGTCAAAAGGCAAGAGCTAGCGACATAACAGATATCTCCAATTTCCAAGGACATTTCTAAAATCTACGTCAGCGCTGCCTGGTGTACTCTGTTGTTTGGAACACCATCCCATACATGGAAAGGTCATGGTTTTGATTCCCGGTCAGGGCACATACCCAGGTTGCGGGTTCAATCCCCAATCGGTCAGGGTGTGTTGGGGAGGAGGCAACTGATCGATGTTTATCTCTCTGTCTCTCTTCCCCTTTCTCTCTAAAATCAAATTTTTAAAAATTATTTAAAATCTAAGTCTTTCAAACATATCTAACATTTTATGGGAAAATAAATATTTAATTAAAAAATTTGGAAGTAAAAAAAAGGACAAGTTTATGCATGGTTCAAAAATCTAGAGAGCTAGCCCTGGCCAGGTTGCTCAGTTGGTTGGTGCGTTGTCCATGCACCAAAAGGTTGCAGGTTTGATTCCTGGTCAGGACACATACCTAGGTCGTGGGTTCAATACCAGTCTGGGTGTGTATGGGAGGCAACAGATTGATGTTTCTCTCTCACATCAATGTTTCTCTCTCTTTAAAAATAATTTTTTTAAAGCATCTAACATTTTCTTTTAATCTAGAGCGTTAAAGAAAATTTCAGGGACACTAGTTACTTTCTTATGTTAATTAAAGAATAATATTTCCTAGGTTGTGGTGAAGACAAATGAGATAAGGCATGTAAATTGTTTATCATAGCACGTGGCACATACTAAATGCTCATTTGTTAGTGTGTTGAAGGTGATTATATTTATGTAATACCTAACATAACAGTAACAATTTACCTGGACCAACCCTCATCTTAGAAAACCCAGTGTCTCTCTCTCTGTCCCCTTTTCCATCAATGAAATAATATGGCACTGTGGGACATTTTTTGTTTTTTAATTAGAACTATATATCATCTGTTGTTAATTTTTAGCACAGTCACTTAAACATTTTTATATTGTATTGTCTGCGGACATGCAATTCTAAAATAAGTTGTCTTGTATTTTACTTGGTTTCCTATAAATCAATGTCCCACCTCAGAGGAAGTTTATTTACCCCTATTATGTTAGTCAGCTCTTATTCATTCATTCCACAATTTTTTATTAAGCTACCATTTGCCAGGCACCTTGCTGAGCCCTGGAGGTCAGTAGTGAACAACAGCAAATCCTGCCTTCACGGTGCTCAGAGAGAATCAATATGCCTGATGAATTAAAGAAATTCATACTTTGGGAAAGAATTCAACTTCCTCTAACCAAATCTTTTTTCAGAATTCAGAATTTGTAACCAGGATCATTTCTCATTCCCACTGTCCATTCTTGCCAAAAGACGCTAATAAGAAATGGAATAATAAAACAAATGAGATAGAAAAAAGAAGGACATGACTGGGGCAACCTATGAATTAATCAGCCCCTGAATAATCAAGAGGTGATATATAAAATGTAAGTACTATAGTTCATGCCTTCTTAAATAATTAAACATATTAAAAGAGGGATAAAAAGACCACATTTCTGAAGAAATTAGTAGCCTGAAGGCAGACGGTGGGCAAAAAAAAAAAAAAAAAGAACTCTGTAGTAGCATTTATAAGCCTTTTCTATATTATAATAAACCAACCAGGTAGCAGTAAGAGGGATGGTTATATGGATTCTCCCATATATTTTAAAGTAGCGGGTGCCAAACTAGAGATCACAGAGTTATTACAAGGCGTCTGAGAATTCATCTGTGCATGGACGTTTTATCAATAGGCAATAAAACACAGCTGCTATTATATGGACATTTTTTAACATTAAGAAGGTATCTTCATACTTGACAAGAGTTGAAAACCACAGTCTTAAAATATATGCTCATTTACTGTTGAAAAAAATGGGGTTAAAAGGAGACAGAGAAAGGTCATTAAAAGGAGAGAGTATGAGAGACTTCAGACAAGAAATAGAGAAAGGATGAGAGAACAGGGGAGTGAGAGAAGAAAGAGAGAAAATTAGGACATAGAAGGGAAATTATGGAGTCGTGCAAACCTGCATGAAGACTCCAGCTCCTTTTCTTCCTAGCTGTGGGACCTTAGAACAAGTTACCTGGGGTCTCTGAGATTTGGTTTCCTCCTCTATAGAGGTCATAATAACAATAACCTACTTCATAGCCCTGTGGTAGTAATGACACAAAGTGCTTGGTCCTGTGTCTGAGACATGGAAAGTGCTCAATAGTAACTACCATTACCATCGTCATTATTTATCATCTCACCTCACATCCACCCAGGAGATCTTTCAGTCTTACCTTTCAGCAAACACCTGAGTACTACTTTCTGGTTAATTCTCATCTTTAACAAACTGAATTAGTCAGAATTCTTTTTTTTTCCTTTTTCTTAATCCTCACCCGAAGATATATTTTTCATTGATTCTAGAGAAAGGAAGGGAGAAAAGAGAAAGAGACACCGATGTAAGAGAGAAACATCGATCAGTTACCTTCCATACATGTCTCAACTAGGGATCGAACCTGCAACTCATGAAGTGCTACAGAATTCCTGACTGGGAATCAGACCCACGACCCTTTGGTGCATGGGACAACGCTCCAGCCAACTGAGCCACCCTGGCCAGGGCTATCAAAACTCTTTTGATTGCAGTAGATACTAACACTTGTTAACTTCTCCTCCTCCCCATGATAAAAAAAAAAGAGAGAGGATCTAGTGGAGATATGTTGAGGTAACTCACATAACAAAGACAATCTGATCAACTGAGCCTCGAGAAAGCAGGCTCGAGGGCAGCATGGGGTGTCAGGATTGACAGGAGACAGAGTCCAAACATGGACTGATTCTCTTTCTTCCTGGCTTTCTGTCTCTCATTCCTGCCTCTGTAGCTCGGCCTGTCAGCTTAATTATTTCAGAGCATTTTTCTTCCCTAAGCCTGGAGTCAAAACCACCAGCAGCTTCTGGGCATGTATCTTCCCAGCCTGACCACCAGAGAGAAAGTTCCAATTAATTATAAGAGAAGGATTCTGAATGGTATGTGCCCATCCCTGTGGTTCAAGGAAACTGTCTGGATGGGAAAGGGAGAATGCTGATCCTCCAAATATGATAGCTTCTGTTCCTAGATCCAAGAGGGAAAAGTGCTGAGCATACACAGCAACGATACAGTCACCTACTCAGCAAACATTCATTGAACACCTACTGTGTGTCCACCCCTGTATTCAACACTAGTGACACAGAAGTAGGCAAGATATTCACGGTGTCTGCTCTTACGGAGCTGACATTCTCACAGGGCACTCAGCAGTAAACAAAGAAACAGGGAATTTGAATTTCTGTTGAGAAGCAAGGTGCACATACATGCACATGCGCGCGCACGCACACCCCCCCCCCCACACACACACACATACACCACTTGGGAAAATCTCACACAGCTTTGCCAAAATTTGAGAGGACTAGGTCACGTCTAGCTTTTGAGACTCTTAGTATATTAAAAACTGAAGCTTTCATCACCTCACCACCCCCAGAGGCCTCGGCAGACCCCGTACCCTTTCCAGGTCACCTGATAATTCCTCAGTTAAATAATCCACTTTAGCAGCCATTTATCTTCCTTCCTAACCCTCAATTTCAGCTGGTTTTATATATATATAAAAAAAACCTATTGAGATCCAGTGATGCAAAAAAGACACCAGCTAGACTTCCAAGGAAATTTGCATGCTCAGAATTATGAACTAATGGTAGAGAGGTCCGGAGAAATGTTCCAGATGAACTCCAGCCAGGGAAAGGGAACAAAAGAGAAAGGAGATGAGTCAAGTTGGCGTGTCCGAGTTCTTGGAGTGTGTCATCCGCGAGAACTGTGGTTTAGGAAGGAGATAACTAGGCCTAAAGGGCTGCAGGGCCTCCGCCTCACAAATGTGAGATTCATGTATTCATACGGGATGCGTTGGATATGTATTTGTGTGTGGGTGTGTCCCAAGTATTTCTCTCTAATGTAAATATTATTTAAAGTATGTGAATGATTTTGGCAATCCTGTTTTAGCTTTTCCCCCCATTTTTTAATATACTAAGAGTTTCAAAAACTGGAAGTGGCCCAGTCATCTCAAATTTTGGGAGGGCCTGGCATTAGCATTTAATGAGCACCTACTATTACCAAACTCTGTGCTTTGTCCTTTCCATGTATTCTCATCGGCAGAGGTGCTATTGTTTCGAATTTATAAAGGAGGGAAGTGAGACCCAGAGGGCTGGTCCCTTGCTAAAGGTCACACAGTTATTAAGGACAGAGCTGAGAGGAGATTATGGCCTATTTGGCTCCAAGACCTGAACTCTTTCCTCCCTGCCACTGGTTCCTGAGCCTGGCCAGTCTAGAACAAAGTTGTTTTCACTTTGTAGCAAAATTAACTAAATAAAGATGATGTAATTTTTTTCATAAGCTAAAAAGATTCCATCTACAGGACTGATGTCTTTAATTCTAAGATTTTCTTGTATTAAAAATATTTTTATGGTTATCGCATTGTAGGTGGTAGTTGTTGATTTTTTATTGTCCTGGGTTGGCAAAATAAAACACTGGCAATCCCACGTGAGTGTGGCACTTTGGGTTCTGAAATTTTACTGTGCCATGAAATCTCAAAGTCTGGAAAGCACGGCTCTATGTAACGTTGGCATCTCAGAAGGCAGAGCTGCCCTTCATCAGGTGCCTGCCATGGGTGCGCACTGAGCTGAATGGTTTGCATACATTACCTCTGATCAAAACACTAAAGGGAAGTCTTGCCCTGGTTTTACAGATTAGGAAACTGAGGCTTAGAAAGGTGAGGGTCCCTGCCGAGACCTCTGGCTCCAGCCCTCCATCTTCACTCTCTCGTATATAGTGGCAGGCTGCTTGTGTACCCCGTCTCTCTGCCCTCTGTGCAGCCACTGTGTGGGGGTGGGGGTGGGGTGGGTAGGTGGGTCAGCCACTGCCCATTGGGCCTTGCATGTTCACAGTGGTCTTGGTGCATGTACATGGCCGTCCCCCATGTGCAGGGCTTGCAGAATGGTTTACCCCTGTACAGGCTGGTGCTGGCTTTCTCACCAGCTGCACACTCGGTCTGCACAGGGGACTTGGCACTTTGCGGAGACAAATGTACCTTTGGGTTGACCAAAGGCTGTTCTCACTCCTGCCCCAGCTCATCCATCGTCACAGCCTCGTAGTGTGGCTTCATGTGACTGCCTGATGCAGCTGTGGCAGCCATACACGCAGACAGGAGAGCGCCTGTTCTCTTCATTGGGAAGAGAAGAACCGAGCTTGTCAGCTGGACTCGTGAGTGCTCGAGGGAGAGGGACAGAGTCTGGCTCTACCTGGAGAAGATGGGACCAGACCACAGACCCATGGAGTTTTTAGGCAATAATAGACACAGGGGAAAGTCTCCATCAGTTTATACAACTGGAGATGGCTAAGGAGGCCACTGTAATTTACAGAACAATAAAAGTGTTGACAAATAGAGCAAAGCTTAATCTTACACATAACGTTATGCAGATCTATATATATATAAAAGCCTAAGTGTCCAGTCGACCAGTAGCTATGATGTGCACTGACCATCAGGGGGCAGAGACTCAATGCAGGAGCTGCCTCCTGGTAGTGCGCTCCCACAGCAGAACTGCCGCTCAGCTGACCAACTTGTGCCAGACGCCTGGCTGGTGGCTGGCAAGCCTCTCCCACGGACACTCCCCCTGCACGCCCCTCCCCCATCCGGACCAGGACCAGGATTGGGACCAGCATCAGGACTTACTGGGCGCGAGCCCCAGTCGCTTCTTGGTCATGGGTGCTTCTCGGTCATGGGTGGGCTGGTATCGCCCTAGGATGGGTGCCCAAAGACTGCAGCAGAGCGGCAGCAAGCCTACAGAGCGGTGGCAGCAGCAGGCACAGTGGGCCTGGATGAGCAGGAGTGGTGCTGGCGCCCCGCCTGGGCTCGGGCTCCTCCCCGGCCACCTGCTGCTTCACATACTACTGCATCCCTCCGGGGATGTGGGACTGCTGGTTTCGGCCCATCCCCAGCAGGCCAGGCCGAAAGACCCCACTGGTGCACTAATCTGTGCACCCAGCCTCTAGTTAGTAATAATAGTGGGACTTGACTATGGTACATTTTTGTCATTTTCTGGTGCCTAGTATTTACTTTCTCTTCCTAAAAACACTCACACTGCCTCGTGAGAAATTATTTCTCCCCTTTTGTAGGCAGTTTTGGAGAAAAGGTAACCAGGGAATCCTGCCCTCACTCTATAGAAGCCAAAAAGATCCCTGGAGATCCTTCCATCAGATGCCAAGGAGTAGAGCCAAGAGGTGGGCACAAGCCCTAAGCACATCCAGTTGGAATGTCCCCCGACACTGTCATTGTAGGAAGAGCAATGCAAGGATGGAACAGACATTTGAAATTTAGTCATTTTCGCAGTAGC
Organism: Myotis davidii; assembly: GCF_000327345.1. Classification (NCBI taxonomy): domain Eukaryota; kingdom Metazoa; phylum Chordata; class Mammalia; order Chiroptera; family Vespertilionidae; genus Myotis; species Myotis davidii. Next base: position 6,152,702 of record NW_006285779.1, read on the forward strand.
ACCTGAGCTAGGCTGTCAGAGGTTTCTGGCTCCTTCAGGACCTGTCTTGTTCCGAGACGGTCCCTAACCTTCTCTTTGAATCAGCGAGCTTCTCCATAGTCTACCAATCCGTTTCCTTTTCACATAAGTTAGGCAGAGTCTGTTTCTGTTACCGAGGATCGCCTGCCCAAATTAGTGCTTTCCTCTTCTTGGTAGCCCTCTGGAAGGTCAGACACCTGGTCCAGTGGCGCTGCCATCACTCCAACAGAGCTGAGCCTCCTCATCTGAAATGGCCTTGGGGGGCTGTTTCCATGCCACACAACAACACGTGACCTTATAACGATGCCTCAATTTGGACCCAAAACAACATTACAAGCTCAATCAGCTGGTTATTCACTAGACTTGGCTACAAATGCCAAAAAGCTCTTTGACCGTTTCCAAAAATAAAATCCAGCTTCACAGGATGAGGATCTGCCACCATTATGCTTATTCCAAATAATGCGGCATTGATTTGGAGAAAATTCTCCAGGGAGTTCCCAAAGTCTCTGGGACAATGGCAGCAGCCTTGATACAATATCTGGCACCTCTGGATGACTGCTTAGAAGGGGAAAGGTACTCATTTGCATGGCTCTATTCTGGTATATTTATTACATAGCCCATCTCGTTATCTAAAAGTCATACTCCATGGTGGAAACATGTTTCTAAGCCTAAAAATTAGACTTTCTTTTAAAGACCCTTTGGAAAATCCACTACATACAACCTGAGAATACACCCCCCTCAAATTCATCCCGTAGACATGGCCAGGTAAGGCTTTTCCCCTTCACGTTGGAAGGGGGTGAGGTTTAACAGGCAGTGACTCTTACCTGTTATTCTTAAAGAGGATGTGTGTCCTTGGGTAGGGGATGGGCTGCAAATCTAAAACAAGAGAACACATAACATCCATCAGCAAATCCTGCGTTAGTGCCTCTTGTACAGGCGTCATGCTTCCTTGCTTTGTAAATTTCTCTTAGATTGGGGAAAGGCTTGCCCTTACATTCCCCCAAATAAAAACGTGTGTGTGTGTGTGTGCGCACGTATGTTTGGATGACACTATGGGCCCCAAACTGAAACATTATAATAGGTAGAACACTCCCCCACCCCCACTCCCACTTTGATGCGGTCACCTGGTTGCATCCAGACTCGTTCAAACAAGAGGAATGGATAAGTCCGCTGTCACCCAGCCCCACGCCATTGCCAGGTCCAGGGTCCTGGACCATCCTGACACTTTCAGGCAGGCGGCAGGAGAAATGTGGTCATTCTTGATGTTTCCTTTGATAGGGAAAAAAAGATGGAAGAGTGAATTGACTTTTGGATCTTGGTATCTGGCAATTTCCATCTTTTTGTGATCAAAGATCACAGCCCACAAAGGGAGAGAGAGGGAATCTCTACTTTCGGCAGGCTCCAAGACAGTCTTAGATTATTTATTTGTTCTGCAACTCATTTCTGTCAAACATTCTTTTTCTATCTCTTGTCATAAAAAATTGAAATGGTAGTTTCTCAGTGGATGTCTTGGCTCTAAGCATCTGTCTGACCTTGCACAAATTATTTAACCTCTCTGAACCTGTTTACTTGGGTGTAAGCACAGTATCTGACACAACGTAGATGCTCAGTATTTGTGGATGAATGGGATTATTTCGGAGTTCCCTTTCAGCTCTAACACCCTTCGGTTTTTTGAGTGGAGTCTAGTGATGGGCTCCCTCCCGACAGTGGACAGCACCATTGCCCCTTGGCATGTTTCATGGTCATTTGACATTCATTCTTGAAAGCATTATTCTGCCATCCTCCTGAGCATGCTCAGTACTACTCTACACATATATAGTTCATCTCAGGAGTCTAGAATTAAAAGTCCACCTGGTTTATGAGCAGAATTGCTATTGATCACCATTGCTCAATGCCCCTGGCTTTTGCTTATCAAAAGTTGCTTGCTTATTTATTCTATATATTTGAAAAACTTTTTTATGTGCATCAGCTCTCTAATTTCCTTCAACTTTTAGCTATGTCATGTCATCCATAACAGATAGGCAAGACAGTAAACTTTGTTCAAATGAAGAGTTGTTCTTCGCTTTCCTATTTCTCAGTTGGCCAGTGCCTGAATGTACACAATTGAGGTGTTTCTGGGGTTAATATTGTTCTTGTGTAGAGTTGATTTACAAAGTGTGTCCCCTAGAGGCTCACCCCTAATCTGAATTGTCAACTGGGGACAGCTAGAGATTGATGATGGGGGATTATGATTGTCTACGTGTTGCACTTTCATCCAATTTTCTGATGTGTTTTGGTAATGATGTTGACAGTTGGGTGAAGATCTGTTACTGAAATTAAAGCAGCAGTAGCAGCAGCATTTTTGAGCTTGATGATTAAATTTGATTAGATCGGAGTGGGTTTTACTTCTCCCCTCAGAATCAGCACAGATTTACTGCCCACCGACTGATTCAACTTCATGCTAGAAGATGGTTAGTGACATAACTTACCATCAGAAAAAGAAATGTCAGGGAGCATTGAGATGAAAACCCAACCTTTTTGACTTTAGTGAGATGACCTTGAAGGGGCTGAAAGTGTACATTTGATCAAAGATTTCTGCCTGTAGAGCATCACAGAGAAGATAAATGTTGACGTGTCGGTGGACCTTTGTATTGATGGGCATCTTCCAACAGTAGCTGTCATTTGAGTGAGTCGGAGGCTTTTGTGAAATCAGATAAGGTGAAAAAGAATAGGATTATGGGTTCTGGATTTTTCTTGCCACTTGCAAGAGGTGAAAGTAACCATTCATAAGTCTGAGACTACATGACTTAAAGCCACAGATGCTGGGAGAAAGCTCATGAGCAGTCCTGTATAGGAATTTCCTATAAGGTGATATGTGTAATTTCACTCTATATAAGAGTTTTTTTAAATTATCATAATCAGTAATTCACAAAAGAATAGATGCAAATGAACAAGAGACAAGAAAATAATATGCAATCTCACTAAGAATTTTTAAGATGGGAATAAAATCAGACTGTAATTTTCAGTAACAAAACTGGCAAAACATTAGGCAGATTATACTACTCAGTGTGGGCAAAGATGTTAAGAGGTGGATATTTTCAGGAACTGCTAGTGGGAGTTCAAAGTCTGAAGATAAATTTGTCAAAAGGTACTAAGATCCTTAAAAATACACAGATCCTTTAACTCTATAATTCTACTTCTATAACTCTGTCCTAGGTAAATAATCAGATATATGTGATCAAAAATTTATGTGCAAGGCTATTTGTTTCACCTTTTAATAATAGCAAAAAAGAAGCAAATTTATTACCCATTAATAAAAAATCGTTGTTAGTGGCAGAACACTAATATGATGAAATACTATGTGATCATGAAAAATTTTATTCAAAAAATATCTAAGAACATGAGGGAAATATTCATGATATCACAATTAAGAGAAAGAAGCATAATATAAGACTTCATACAGTATGGCTGTAGCTTTGTAAAACATTTAAATATGCACAGAAAAAAAAGATTAGAAGGAGATAGACAAAACTATTAATTATTCCAGGTGGTTGAGTTAGAGGTGATTTTAATTTTCTTCTTTAAGCTTTTCTGTATTTTCAGTTTTTGTACTATTTGCATAAAGCACATATTTTTTTATAATCAGGAAAAACTTGTAATGTTCACAAGCACAATCACAGCATCCGTAGGGTCACCCAAGAGTTTTTTCAGCATTTTAGATCCTCAAGATGAGAATGGGGAGAACAATTACGTGTTTCTCTTTACCTAATTTGGAAAATTTTAGGAGAAATTCTATGGGCCCACTTCCTTGTTTTTGCAGCTGCTTGATGATTTTCTGCACCTTGTCAAGAATCGGAGGGCTTTTGCAGATTTCTTTTGTCTGATATTGCAGGATGGAGTTAAAAACGTGTTCCTCAATAATTGTCTTAACTGGGAAGGTCTCCGAAATGCTCATTCCAGAGCCAAGTGACAGCTTCATTCTTATTTAGCGGCTCTGAACCCAGGAACAAGAGGGCTGGTGGCCACTCCGTGTGCTTCGCGCGTGTGTCTGACACTTAAATCTACATGTGTTATAAAATGTTGGAGGAGTGCTAGATGTTTCCATGGAGTCATTTTTTCATCTCATTGTGCCAAATTTCTTTGAGCTTCTGCCCTGGCTTATAGATGTCTCAATTTCTCTCCCTCTGAGTTGGTGTCAGTTCGCTGGAAATTAAAAGCTTTCTCCCTCCTGGCTGTGGCGCGAGGAGGTTGGACTACATGATCTAAGGTGTCTTCCAATTCCAACCTGATTTGTTTTTATGACACTTGAGTCGCCGCTTCCTCTAGCCCCTCATTTTTCTTAAGAAAGTGTGATGTTTTGTGGAAGTGAATCCCAGGACTTCCTCCCAGGCGCTACTGATAGTGGATTAAAGCCCACCCTTCAATTGGCAAGAATGGAACTTGGAGTGTAGAATATAGTATTGGAGGTTCTGAGTGCTTAGAAGCAATGGTAGACAAGGTTTCTGATTTAAAGGGAAGGCAGGACCCAAACATTTGCCCTCAACTGAAATGGAAGCAAGTGCCTTGCTAGATACAGCTTCCCAAAACCTACCTTATATGAGGGTGAAGGTGGCAAGTAATATTTATTGAGCACCTACTGTGTGCCTGGTGCTGAGCACTTTGCATGAATCTTCTCGTGTATGCCTCAGCAGTCCTCCGACGTTAAAACTATCCCCTTCCCATTTGAAAGATGAGGAAACTGAGGTTTAAGAACTTTCCTGAGGTTGATTTGAATTGCAAAGCAGTTTCATCAGTTGGTCCCAAGCTTGCTTAGAAGAAGCACCCAGAGTTTTTGCTAAAGAGACAGTCCCAGTCCCTTGAGCTTCTCTAATAGGACGGTCTGGGAAGAGATCTGGAAATTGATAGTTTTAACAAGTGCCCCTGGTGATTCTTATCAAAGAACACTGCAGTGGTTCTCAGTCCTGGCTGCACGTTAGAATTATCTGGGGAACTTATAAAAAAAGATCCCGGTGCTTGGCTCCACCGGAGACATTCTGATTTCATCGGGCTGGGGTGGGACCCAGGCGTCAGTAGTTTAAAGCACTTCAGGTGATTCTAAAGTGCAGCCGGGGTGGAGAACCACTGCTCTGCTGCCGTGGCTGATTAACATTAAATCAGCCCGACGCTCTAAAACAGCGATTTTCAACTAGTGTGTCGCAAGAATTTTTAAAATATGTTTTTGCATGCCATGAGATGAGAAAGGTTGAAAATCATTGCACTGAAAAAAACACTGGGAAAAGAAGAATCACTCACCAACCGGCTTCCACTGTAGCCCAGCAACTAGAGGAAGTCATGTGAAGCCTGAGAGGAGACAAGCAAAATGCCCAGCAGGGTATGACACCGGTCCTTTCAGCCGTTTGCTCCCCAGCTCCTGATTGAGCACCAGAATGCGATGCCCGGAAGGTGCTTCCTAGACCAGAGCCCAGAGTGCGGACAGAGAGGGGAAGCCCTCCCTCCTTTACGGCAGCGGGGCTCCAGCTGGTGTGAGGCAGTCGCGTGGAGGGTGCGCTGAGGCAGTTGCAGGACCCTGTCCCACAGTTTCTGATTCAGCAGGGCCGGGCCGGGCTGGGCTAACATAACAATAGCTAGCCATCCAATGTGAACAAATCAAAATTGTACCTATTTTTTGTCAGATCGGAAAAAAATATATATATATATTTATTTATAACCGGTCCTTTCAGCCGTTTGCTCCCCAGCTCCTGATTGAGCACCAGAATGCGATGCCCGGAAGGTGCTTCCTAGACCAGAGCCCAGAGTGCGGACAGAGAGGGGAAGCCCTCCCTCCTTTACGGCAGCGGGGCTCCAGCTGGTGTGAGGCAGTCGCGTGGAGGGTGCGCTGAGGCAGTTGCAGGACCCTGTCCCACAGTTTCTGATGCAGAAGGTCCGGGCGGGGCTGGTGAGCTAGTCAGGAGGTGACCCTGTTCGGACTACTGCTTTAGCATTTGGGTTGTCACGGAATGCACGGGCCACGTGGACATAAGGATGACCCAGCACTGCTTCCCGGCCAGTATGAGACTGTGCTTTAGAGGAAGAATTGCTCTGAGGGAGCTTTCAGAACCAGCCTCATCCTCCCATCCCTGCCCTCAGTCATCAGTTGGTTATTACACACACTTCCAGAGACAAATGTTCATTCATGAAATTATTCGACAAACTCAATTCCAGGCAGTGTTCCAATAGCTGGAGGAATGGTAGACAAGTCAGACCAGATTCTTACCTTCATGGAGCTCTTGTAGTGAACCACCAGGTATAGGTATAGGTATAGGTATAGGTATAGGTATAGGTATAGGTATAAACATAATTTCAGAGTGTGGCAAGAGATGGAGCAAGCAAATCAGGGTTATGTGATAGAAATTGGAAGGAGTAGGAAGGTCTTTCTGAAGGGAGGACATTTGAGCTGAGACTCGAATGACAAGAGGACCTAGTCAAGGACAATGTTTCAAGGACCAGAGAGAAGAGCCTCTATACCAAGAATGTCAAACCTGGGTGCTTAAGAATAATGAGAGCACAGAACCCCAAATCCAAGTGTCATAGGGCAGAGGAAGCAGCGTGTACAGAAGTGCCTGGGGCAGGAGGACTTGGTGCACATGAAGAGCAGCAAGCAGCTGTGTGGATGTGTGCACAGCACCACTGCATTTCCCTCCACTCTAAAGTTCTTCACATCCGTTCTTATGGGAGCCTCACAACAGCCCTGTGGTGTAAGAGCAATGAGAGTATATATATATCCCCATTTTTAAAAAATATATCTCCATTGATTCCTGAGAGGAAGGGAGAAGGAAAGAGAGATAAAAACATCAATGATGAGAGAGGACCATTGATTGGCTGCCTCCTACACGTCTCCTACCGGGGATCAAGCCCACAACCCAGGCATGTGTCCTTGACTAGAATCAAACCCAGGGCCCTCTAGTCTGCAGGCTGATGCTCTATCCACGGAGCCAAACCAGCTAGGGCTATATCCCCATTTTTGTATGAAAAAAAATAAACTGAGCTGGAGAGAGGTCAAGGGTTACTCCCCAGGTGACAGGCCAGGTAAGAAATGGAGCTTCAGGCAGTGCACCTCAGACTTTCATGTGCACACCGATCACTGGGAACCTACTTAAAATGCAGAGTCTTAGTGGTATGTCTGGAGCAGGGTTTGAGATTCTACATTTCTGACGAGCTCCCAGGTGATGTCACTCCTGCTGGTCCGTGGACCACACTTGGGGAGTAGCAAAGCCTTAGGTCATTATTCCATATTCTGGCTTTTTGAGCAGGTGGACTATGTCCCTGGAATTCCACCTCCTACCTACCCAGAGGGTCCAGTGTCAGAGGATGAAGTTCTCCCAGACACTGATGGAACACGTAGGAAACAGCTGGGGGACTGCCGTGCCTCCTCAGGAGCACCAGAACGGCCAGCCAGAGTCCTGGCTGCTGTGAAATCCTCCCTTTGTCTCAGGCAGAGCCTCTGTGTCAGGCCATACATACTGATGACCGCAGCATATTGGCTCCCTGCCACTCTGATTTACACTCATGAAGTGCTCATCAATCCCCACCGGCAACTTCTTGAGTTATTTTAGGTTTTCAGTTGTGATAGCAAAAATCAGCTCCATAAAGCCAACATTTCTCGGTTAGGTTTCCAAGGATGGCATAGCTGCCTCTGGTTCTCTGGTTGCCTTGCTAACCAGATCTGGTTTCTATCAGGACCTCAGAGCTGATGTCCCTCCCCAGGGTTCTGTGGGCTTAAATTTGCATTAGTACTCCGGAGAGTCCCTAGTAAATTCTCCCAGGAAAAAGGTGTGTATAGCTCAGAGGTGAACTCACTTTTTTGGTTGATTTTTCTTTGTTAAATGGCATTTAAATATATAAAATAAATATCAAAAATATAAGTCTTTGTTTTACTATGGTTGCAAATATCAAAAAATTTCTATATGTGACACGGCACCAGAGTTAAGTTAGGGTTTTTCAAAATGCTGACACGCCGAGCTCCAAAGC
>NW_006285779.1:6160776-6161159 GCF_000327345.1 Myotis davidii
ACGAGCTACTATTATCCAGAGAAAGGGAAAGTGACAAGGTTTGATTTGGGAGACCTCACAGTGGCCTGCCCCCTTGGGTGAGCAGGGCCGAACCTAGAAAGGAACCGTGGAGGTGCATTAGCAGCTCCTAAGCCTGGCTCCCGTCTCTCGCATGTGCCAGACAGTGTTCCTGGAACTGCTGACCTCCTCCCCGACCATAGCATTCCAGACATCACAATTCAGCTCCAGTCCTGGTGAGCAACTTGCCAAAGGACTTCTAGAGCTTGTCATAAAAGATGCCTCAGAGGAGGCGCCTTTGTCAGTCACCCTGGGCCCGTTGAGCTGTCATGGGCCCACCTGGCCCAGCTGTTTCGAACTTATCCATAAATTCCAGGCAAACCAAT
>NW_006285779.1:6161482-6166826 GCF_000327345.1 Myotis davidii
CAAATACTCTCACTTCTCCTGAGACATCCTGAAGGTCTGGCAAAGACTCTTGAGCCACTCAGGGAATTATCTATTTCACACCTTTCGCTGAGATGATCCTTAGGCTTAAATTAACAAAAATGACTGGGCTGACCTGTATTTGTCTACATTTCATTCTATTCAGCAAATACTTATTGAGCGGTATAAAGGAACCTTGCTAATCACTTGAGGAGAAACAAAGATGTATAAGGTGCAGCCCCTATCGTCAAGAAGATGGCAATCTATTAGAGTAGAGCCCATAGACACATCCACAAATATCTGGCATGCAACAGAGAATGCGATAAATTAAGGATTCGAGGCAGGAACAGAGTGAGGTTGGGAGCTGGGTGGATGAGGAGATTAATTCTAATTGGAGAAGTCTGGAAAGATTTTATGAAAGGGGTGGCCCTGAATCTGGTTTGCCCATAGGATAGACAGAATTTCAACCTGGAGATAAACATTTTTAGTGAAATGAGCGATATCTGACATTTACTAAGCTGTTACCCCGTATCGGATGCTGTTCTAAGTGCTTTCCTAGTAAATGTGTTGGCTCGTTTGCTCATCTCATTAACCCCGTGAGGAAAGGACCTATATTATCACCCCCATATTACAGGTGAGACAGGTGAAGCCCAGACAGGTCAGGTAACCTGCCCTGGGCCAAATACTAGTGGAGGGAGTTGGGGGAGGAGTAGAATCTGAACCTGGGCAGCCTGGAACCGGTGGCCAGGCTGGAAACGACTGAAGTCTGTTGCCTCCAAGTACAAGACATTTGGTTTTCCTTTTTATTACCCTCATTTTAAAATCACTAATCAACTCTGTTGAGCTTTGTTAGAAGCCGAGTAAGCGCTGAGGACCTACTGAAAATGTTTGTTTACTCCCTCACTGTGGGCCTTTCAGCCAACTAATCAGCGAGGCCCTCTGGGGGAGCTCAGCTTAAGAGAACGCCTCCTCCCCTTGTGAACGTATCTCCCTCACACACCCCGCAGAGCCAGCCGTTTGGAGGTTCTTGGAGGGCAGTCCACCTTTCTGAGCTCTAGAAAACCAAGGATGGGCTCTCCCAGCCGGCCACTGCTCCACCCTGGAGAGTCTTTCCCGTCCTCAGAGGCCACCCAAGCCCATCTCTCCTTCTCTGGGGCGTCGGGCTCAGTGTCCATGGTCCCCTTAGAGCCCTAAGATGTAAGATGTGGTTGTGGGGGGAGGGAGGCACACCCAGGGGGGTGATTGCTCTTTATTGCATGGTTTTATGGTTTGGGACTGTTCATGGCCCAGGAGGCAGCAGCGAGGAGGTTCCTCACCAGATGGACCCAGGACACTCGGCCAGGTGTCCCCTGTTTCCTTCAGAGGATTGGGGGAGGCGCTTGGTGCAGGGGAGAAAGTAGCGTTTAGGAAGGGCCTCTCTCTGCATGTGTGTTGGCGCCCACATCCTCCCAGCCCCGCCCACTGTGTGCGGCTGTGCCGGCCTGGAAGGAGCACCTTTAGGTCATTGGCACAAGGGTCCACTGGGACTCTACAGAGATGAGGCTGACAGGCTGAACAGAAGTGGTGCCACTGACAACCTTATGTCCTTAAGGAAGAAGAGAGGGCTCAGTTCTGACCTGGGCCAAGGCGCCAACAGGGTTAATCCTCTTTCTCCTCTTTGATGCCAAGTGATGTTGCATCTCTCAGCTGCTTCCCTGAAGAAAAGGAAGAACACAGTGTCTGCAAGCTCCCCACCCCCGCCCCTGCTGGCCCCCCACAAGCCAACATCTCTGTACCCGGGAGCTGGGAGGTCTGAAGGCTTTTGAACCTTCCAGCCAGAAGGCAGGTCAGGCACCGGAGCTGCCCCCTCCCCCGCCCCACAGTCTCTGAGAGGAGAGCCAGGGCCAGTCCAGAGTCAGTCAGCCAGGCCCAGGTCCCTGTCTGTCCTGGGATTGGTCCAGGAGCATTTTGTGTTAAATGCCGACATCAAAATTTGTGGACGTTCCTGGTGAGCAAATTGGATTCCTTCACACAGCCCTTAAGTGCTGCCATTTAGCCAAATATAACAGGAGGCTGTGGCCATCCCCGGCCCCCACTGCCGCCCCTCCAGAGTCATCCCCTGTGGATCCCAGGCCAGCGCAGGAGACCGCCAGGGCTCAGGCACACTCCAGCCCTCTCTGCCGCTGCCAGCACATCCTCTTGGCTTCTTCCCCGCCACTCTCTGCATTCTCCCTCTCTCCTCTCCTGCCTCCCGCTCCTTCCTCCCAGGGCCTCCCGCCCGCCCGCGGCCCCTCTTCCCTCCAGTCTCTCCCTCCTCCTGTCTGCGCGTGGCAGCTGCTTCCAATGCAGCGAGATGCACCAATTCATTCAGCCTCGCAGACTCTTTAAGGTCGTTACTAAATATATCAAGCAGAAGAAAGGGGTCTTTTTTCCTATCTCTGAGCAGGGAGCATAATGCTGGCCTCAGGATCCGCACTGGTCCTCCCCATCCTTAACGGGAGGAGTCCAGAGCTGCCCCTCTGCCTACTGGCAAGGGGGAGACCCCCACCCCCAGAAGAGGGCCAGAGGTGAAGCAGGGTGGGGTGCAGGGGAGGCCGGGAGATGCCGAGAATTAGAGATGAAGTCTATTTTCTATCTTCGAGTGTTGAACAGCTCTGGAGATCATCTCCACCAGAGCTGTTTCTCCCTCTAGATTATTTTTCTTTATTTTTGAGGAGATGGGAAGTGTGCAAAGAGGCTGACTTGCCAGTCAGGGAGAAGGGCTTGTACTGGAATGCCCTAAGCACTGTTGTCTCTGAGGTTTGTCTACATTGTAAGCAGATGACCTTGCTGCCTGAGCAGTAACCGGTGTTGAACCGCCAGACCTCAGTGCGGAGATTAGAGGAAACGCACAGCCAAGTCAGCATGCGTGCTGCACCGCGGGGTGATCCTTGGCCGCTCCCTCCTCCTGGGTCATGGTTTCATGGTCGTTCCTCCCTAGATCCGATCCTCCCTACTACACACAGACACTCGCTTCCTGGGAATCTGCAACTTCTCCCCCTCCTCCTCGAGTGTGTAGGCAGAGCAGGCTGAGTTGTGATTTAAGAGAAACGCCTCCTCCCCAAGCAAAAATATCTCCCGCACACACCATGCAGAGCCCGCCGTTCAGAAGTTCTTTGAGGGCAGATAAAAATGTAAGTGGCATTTCATCTTCAAATCAGAGGTAGATGAGGTCATTGGAGAATGTGTAGGGCAGTCATTTTTTAACCTTTCTTCAGTCACGGGTCTTTTACGAGACAAAGAATGCTGTGGCTGTCTCCCCAATGCTGTGGCTGTCTCCCCAATTCTCCCCAATTCTATACAATCACAAAATTCTGCATAGTATTTTGGGGGGTCCATGAACCCCTATAGGGCCTGTCCTTAGACTCGCTGGACCTCCAAACAAGAAGCAGGGGGCCAGAAGTGGGAGGCCGGGGACACTGGCACTGCTGTGACTGTCTAAAAAGGAGATGCAGTGACAGTGGTCAGGAAGGAAAAGTGACGTGGAGAAGAAAGAACATTCAAAACAGTGAGGTGTCACTGAAGCCACAGGCCAGCAGTGGTTACAAATGGTGCCCATGCGATGGATGCCTCAGAATGCTCAGAGGACAAGAGGACTGAGCAGTGTTCATCAGAATGAAGAATTCGGTGGGGAGAGGGTCAAGACTCACATGTTCAAGGGGTGACCCACCGGCTAGACGGTGGGGAAGGGAAGTGTAGACTCCGTTTTCAAACTCTTGGCCCAGAGGGGGAAGAAACAGCAACAAGTATTTTGAAAACACGGAGGCGAGAACTGTTCCTTGCTGGGTGGGGAGATGAAAAGAGAGATTTTTTTAGATGATGGGTCATTGAAAAATGTGGAGGAATTCATCAGGCTGAAAAGGGGCCGGGGAGGGCACTTCAGGCAGGAGGAAGAGCATTTTCCCGGAGATGGAAGCATGGAAGACCTGGCTGTGTTTGGAGATCCAGGAATAATGTGTTGGTGCTAGAGCGTGGTCGGACGAAATCACCGAAAAGCAGGCAGAAGCCAGAGGGCACGGGGCCGAGGAGTTCGTGCTCCATCCTGTCTGGCAGTGCGCAGTCACTGCAGAGATATTTTTAACAAACTTCCCTCCCTTCCAATTCCAAAAGCAATACAAGCTCATTATAAACTCCCTTTAAAAAGGAAAACTATCGAGACACACACACAAGATTCCTGTGGACACTTTGGCACAGTACGTTTAGTTCTCTTCCCGTGCACTGTGTTGTGTTAAAACCTGAGACCCCATCATTGGGGAGCACACTGTTACTGGATGTGCCACTAAGAATGTGCAATTACATTTGATACAATGCTTCTTTTCAGAGAGAGTGAGACCCGTTCCGTTTCAGAGAGTTAAAATGTGGGGGGAAATGAATCTGTGCCTTGGAGTCGATGAAATGAGGCTTTTTTCCCCAGTTAAGTTCTCATTGTATATCAAATTTTGTATCCTACTTTTTCGCTTAGAATTATACCTCAAGAATTCCTCAGGTTGTAAAAGTATTTGTAAAGATGATTTTTTTTTTACCAACTGCATAATGTTCCATTGTGTGAATGTTTCACAGTTCATGCAGTCCTTTCCCTAGCAATAGGTATTATGTTGATTTCTTTTCCTCCCTCCGTGAAAACCGATGTGCTTTAAGTTTTTACTATTTTGTTTTTATATTTTTATCAGAGATAACGGTACACTGCGCTAAACACTGTAATGGGATAAGACTGATCTTTGACAAAAATGTGACCTTTTTTCTCTACGAGAGATATAAATAAACTATTGGTGAACTTAACAGTAGCTCTGTGTTGAGTCCTGGTGGCTTTTTTTCTAATTGTGGTAAATGCACATAACATAAAACTTAGCATCTAAACCATTAACCACTCTTAAGTGTACAGTTCAGTGTACAGTACATTTGAACACTCACAGTGTTGTGCTACCATCACCTCGGACCATCCACAGAACTATTTTCATCCTGTAAAACTGAAACTCTGTGCCTGCTAAACAATAACTACCAACTTCCCTTCCTCCAGCCCCTGGTAATCGCTGTTCTACTAATCACTGTTCTGTCTCTATGAATTTGGCTACTCATATAAGAGGAGTCATACAGTATTTGTTTTGTGTCTGGCTTATTTTACCAGCATTAGTCCTCTAGGCTCATCCATGTTGTAGCATGTGTCAGAATTGCCCTACTTTTTAAGGCTGAATAATATTCTGTTGTATGACTATGGAACACATTTTGTTTATCCATTCATCCATCGGTGTGCATAATAAGCTTTTATCTGAATTTTGGACTCTGTCTAGATTAGATTTCTCTAGTTCATCGATCAAAAGATATGAAAAAA
>NW_006285779.1:6168422-6176083 GCF_000327345.1 Myotis davidii
TGCAAGCTCCGTCCTTAAGCAGTGATTCTTAAAGGCCTGGGAAGGGGAAGGGAAGAGCACCTGGGGAGCTTTATCGACCTATTTTTCCTTGCCCCCCCCCAAACCCCTAACCCCAGAAGATTCTAGAACAGCCATGGGCAAACTACAGCCCGCGCATGGCAGCAGTGTCGCTATGCTATGCTATGCTATGCTATGCTATGCTATGCTATGCTATGCTATGCTATGCGCAAGCTCCATCCTTAAGCAGTGATTCTTAAAGGCCTGGGGAAGGGGAAGGGAAGAGCACCTGGAGAGCTTTATCGATCTATTTTTCCTTGCCCCCCCCTGCCACACCCCTGACCCCAGAAGATTCTAGAAACTTCTCCCTGCCCCAATATGAACCTCTCCCCATCCCCAATGGAGAGCTCTCACGTTCAGTGGTGAATATACTCTCCCACTGGAGCAGGGATGGAATAGCAATGTTTGGCCAAAAGGATACCTTGCAGATACATGATTTCTTCCCTGTGTGGTTCAGGGACTCATCAATATTAAGAAGAGTGACCATATAATTTGTCACTCAAACCAGGTCACTTTTTACATGGGAGGAAGGGGGGCTGTCCTGGGCAAACTCTGGAACTAAGAGCACCAGTGTAGCTCCAAATATGGTTGAGAAATCCCAGTATCAGCATCACCTAAGAGAGGTTATTTTACAAATAAATCTCTGAGCCTGTTTCCAGATGTACTGGTTCAGAATCTTTGGGGGCGGGACGATTGAGCTCCCCATTGCCCCTCTCTATCCCTTCATCTCTCTTCTTTCCTCCAGAGGTGATTGATGGTCTTTTTTGGACAAGGCTGTGGCTGGAAGGAAGAACTGCTAGTTGAAGAGGGGTTCCTCTTTCACACAGTGGGGTGGCCATTTCATTTTTGTCACCCTAAAATGGGGCAGTGGCACCTTGCTGGGAAATTCAGCCCTCTCTGTGTGTTCAGGACTGTCAATCCCTTGTTTCTTTCTCTTGGACTCTGGGCTACCGCATTTTCCCTGGGCTGCGGTCATAAAACATAAGGAATCGTCCCTCTGACTGTGGACACCCAAGACTCTTAAAGAAACAGAAGGATTAACTCCTTAGACGTCAGTCCCCTGGCACGTGTAGCCAGCATCACTCCCCTTTCACAATCCATTCTGGCTGACATCTGTGAATTTAAAATCTCTTTGAGTTTCATTTATATTTTAAGACTGTTTTCTCTTCTTTGGATTACAAATGCCATAAATTTCCTACCTGTTGAATAGTGCCTCCTTTATTTGTCATACATGTCAGCTCTTTCTCTTCGCCCAAACCTTAGACTTCTGGAGCTAGAAAACAATGAATCTGTCTGGGAAGCCATACATACCCTCTCCTTCTGTTTCAACAGCCATAACACTGTGAGGGACCTTGAACATAGTCAAGTTTGAACTAACTTTTCCAGTTCCAACCACCAGATCTCCCCTTTCCTTGTAGCTGCCCAGTCTGCTTGAATGCACTCAGTGATGGAATACCCACCACCCCTAGAAGCAAACAGTTCCACCTTTGCAAAATGTTATTTTTAATGTAGTTTCCCCCAGCTTTACTGAGATATAATTGGCATATAACATTGTGTGATTTTAAGGCACACAACATGATGATTTGACATATGTGTATATTGTGAAATGATTACCATCATAAAGTTAGTTAGCACATCCATCACCTTACAGAATTGTGGTTGTTGCTTAACAATCTGCCTCCCCTCGGATAGAATGATGCATGTGGTAATGGATTTGAGTTGTAGACATCAGTGTAAACTCATGTTTAGCTTAATATAGATGCACATGATTATGTTTCCAAGTCAGATATCTTCATCTCCTTCATCAGATCTTCTGAGTCCTGGTTGCCATGTCTCTCACTGACCAGATCACCCTCCTCCAGAAAAATCTCAGCTAGACAATTGCCTCCCAAGTTCATTGGCTTGCCCAGAACTGAACATAGCATTATGTCACCTCCTTCGATTCATATACTATATCTCTGTTAGGATAGCCCACAGTGATTTCAATGACTGGTACTTTGGGGAGCAGGCACCTTACATTAATATCTCCAACTCAACTACCCCTGTTTAAAATACAGCGTTACTACGATTGATGTAAGAAATAACTTTCTTTAAAGTTGAAGCCTACCCAAAAAAATGAGGGTAGGGGAGTTGCCTCTGGGGGCAGTAGTGAATGTTCCATCGATGGAGTATTTGTCAAGTACACTTGGCAGCTATATACAAAGAAAGGGGAGATTTGGTGGGTGGAACTGAAGAAGGAAGTGCAGGCAGTACGTTTCCCACTCTGTGCCCTCTGCCTTGTGAGGGTACCACAGGAAGATGGCATCTGTAAACCAGGAAAAAGACACCAGAGGTGCTGGCACCTTGATCTGGGACTCCAGCTTCCAGAACTGCAGTACTTTCATGGATTATTCTCGAAGGCTTACCGTTATAGGGAAATGTCTGCATGAATAAATAAAAGAAGAACTTCTAATATAGAGATATATTGGGGAAAGAGACGTCACACGAGGATCCTGCGACAGGATCAAAACCCAGAGGCTGGGAAGCACCGAAGGCCCACTCTCCTCCAACCCTTGGGCTCTGTTGCTGGGCCTGGTTTTCCTGGAAAGACTCCTTCCCTTTGGGTGAATTCTGTCTCAGGGGCTCTGGCACCTGTCCTGCAACCCACCCTGCTCTCCATCAGACTCTCCCGTGTATGGTTAAGCCTACATGTGGGAAAGTTCTCGCCTCCTCCCCACACCAGGAGGCTCCTAAGCAGAGGGAAGTATTCCTTAGGGTTCCCTGACTTTTAATGCAACATATGACACATGTTATCCAATCCTATTCTCACCCAGTCCAGACCCCAGTGCGTCTTCAATCAGCAAAACAAATAAAAATGAAAATAAACAATCATTACTATAACCAAAAATATATATATTTAATAAAATATTAAATAAATAATAATATTTAATAAAATATTTATAGTCCCTTGGACTACTTAATTGCTCCTGCCTCAGTTTCCTCATCTTAAAAATGAGGATAACAACAGAACCTACTTCACAGGGTGTGGAGAAGTAAATGAATTAGTATGTTCAAAGTTTCTTAGAACAGTTTCTGGCCACAGGCCTCTGTAAGTGTTTGCAGTTATTTTAAGTTACTATTTAATATTTGTTTTGAGGATGGAGACAGTCCAAATGTAAGATCTGCCATCAGCCCCTGTAAATTACTCCTGACTCACAGATCCCTTTTGGATCCTGGCTTCCTCCCCAGCTTATGTCATCTGCCCATTTGATCAGCAGGCCCATCAGTGTCCCCTTTCAATCCATCTGCGTGCATGTTGAATAGGAGGAGATGGAGGCACAGAGCCCTGCGGTGAGTGTGATGGGGTGATAAGGCCGGGTCTCCCACCAGCCGGCTGGTGCTGTGCCAAGCAGAATGAAATACCCTCCGTCTCTGGCTGCCAGACTGGTCTCACCACAAATCATGACAAGCACCTTACACATGCTAATGACCAACTTCCTTTGGTTTTAAAGACCAATCATTTCAGGAACATCAGGGTAAATGATGGGCTCAGTAGCTATCGAGAAAGAAGTTAGAGGTGCTGGCTTCTGAACTTAATTAGACTCCTGTGCTCTTTATACGGCCTGATAAGGTCAGGCAAATACATTCAGCGTTAATAACATTATCGGCACTGCGTGGTCGGCAAGCCTTGCCAAAGTCGATATGTCAAGTTTTTGTGGCTCGAAACTTCTGTCTTCTCTTCACACTCAGGCTTGTTTCTTGTGTGCCAACAGCTGGTGCCACATCTGGTAAGCCTGTCTCTGCCGTGGCTTCTTTTCTCTCCTATGCGTGTTTTATGGGACACCCTACCCCACCTCAATCCTTTTCATAGAAAAGGGCTCACTCATTCATTCTCTGATGGCCTGTCACGCAACAGCCCTGTGGATTTGCTGCAGGGACCAGTGTGGACAAGATGAGCTCACACTCCAGGGCGGTGGGTCTCAGACATCACTGTGCAGAATATAACTATGGGGGAGCAGGATGCTTAGGACACACTCATTTCCTAACTGTCCCCCAAGTCCCTTGTGTTAGAATTGGGGTTGGGGGTGCATGGCCTGGAGCTCTGCATTTCCAGCATGCCTCCAGGTTATTCTGATGCAGGTGACCTGAGGACCGCATTTCAGGAGAGATACTCATTGCAGGGTTTTTAGGCTCCCATCAGCCACCCACCATAATGCACTGGCCCGTTAGTATAATTAGCAAGTAGTTCATTCTGTTTTTCAAAGAGTATTGGGTGAGACTTCGAGAACACTTGGAGCACAAGCCAAAGCCTGAGAGAGGTGGGCAGAGCGTAGAAGGGACATTGTGGTCTGATTTTGAAAGGAAATACATTGAAAGCATGAGCCTTGGAGATAGACAAACCTGCACTGAACTCCAGCCCACCACTTGGTGCTTGGAGGTCCTTAGGCAAGTTCCATAACCTCTCTGATGGTTCCTCATCTATAAAAGGCACCTACCCAGCTCTGTCAGGGTGGACAGGTTAGAAAAAGAAAGAAAAAGGGTAGCATAATACAGGGTACTTACTAAATTGTGAGTAGATTACTCCATAAATGACAACTACTAAGAAAAACAGTACTAACAAGAAATAACGATCAGATAAGTATTAATCTACCTTACTGAGGAGTTTCTAGGTTATTTTGTATAGGCCATGAGTAGCCATCAAAGTTTTAAAAGCAGAGGTGATATTTCATTTACTCAGTCAATTAGTATTTATTGTGCACCTACTATGTGTTGGGTTGTGCTAGGCACCTTATGCTGATTAGGTTTGTGTTTTAGAAGGCGGCTCTGGTGGCAGAGTGGGAAATGGATTGGAAGCGGGAGACTTACAAACTGCTGCAAGAGTCCAAGTCAGTGGTTCTCAAACTTGAATGTGCATCAGAATCACCTGGAGGCCTTTTAAAAAACATAGATGTCCAGGTCTCATGCTCAGAGTTTTGATGGGAGAAGTCTGGGTTGGGGTTTGAGAAATTTGCATTTTTAACCAGTCCCCAGATGATGATGACGATGCCACTGGTAAGGGGACCACAATAGGAGAACCATGGGTCCAGGCAAATAAGAGAACATGGAAACATAAAGAAGATGCAAACTAGGGTCGTTGGGGAAATGGTTCTAGGCAAGTTTTAGGGGTGGAAAGGACAGGAAGTGGTATTGACAGGGCCCCAGGGACACCAGGACTGGGCCACCTCAAGGTCTGGCCTCAGGGTTTGCTTGTCCCTGGATTTTCTGCACACCCTTGGGGTCCTCCCTATCTACCAGCTTCAGGGCGAGGAGGAGCAGCTGCAGTGTGGGTCTGGCTGTGCCTTTGGAACCTCAGGCCTGTCATCCAAGTGGGGTTTCCCACTGTGGTCTCCCTTTATCTCTGTGTATGTTCAGAGGAGAGCCTTTATTTGTTTCCTTTTCTATTCCTCCGGGGATGTTGATGCTGGCGAGATGCACTGGTAACGTTCCGCAAGAGTGCCTGAGGTGTGTATTGAATTTCGGTCCCAGATCATTTAATGCGTGGTGGCAGGAGTGGATGTTGCTTGGATTCATGTGGAACTCTACACCTTTTCCATTTTCTGTAGAAAGACCGCAGAGCCCTGCTCAGCCGCCGCCCCTGACTTCCCCGTCTGTAAGAACCTGGGGGCACCAGGAGCCCCTGGGCCCCACAGCATCACCAACGCTCCTTGTGAAACCCAGTGGAAAATTGGAACATTCGCGCAGGTCTTCAGCGCATCCGTTCCATTTAAAACTCTCCACAACCCGAGCTGTGACTGAATTAAACATCGAAACAAACAGCAATCAATAGCGTAATATTATGTTCTGAAATGTGTTCTTTAATAATGACTGTGAGGCTCTCTGAGGGTGGAATGAGTCTGTGTGCGCACTGGACGGTGATCGGCTTTCATTCCTTTACAGCTGCTAATTTTGAAAAATGGTTCTGAGTGTTCCTTACTGATACAGAATGTCCTGTTTTCCATGGATCAGAGACTTCCCCTCGGGGGCTGGCTGTGACCCACCCCTCCTGGTCCTGTTCGGGAAGGCTGCTTCTGATCTTCTCAGTCTCTCTCTTTTCTCTTGTCTGGGGTGTTGACCAGGAAAGTGGGCAGAGAGCCCCAGCCCTTGTGACCTGAGGCCCATCTGCAGATGGGCACTGGGTGGAGGAGAGCCGCAGGCATGGAGCCTGCCAGGCCAGGATAGGGATGCTTAGTTGCAGGGCTTTCTGAAGAAAGTGAAAGGCAGGGAAACAGTCTTCTTGGATCTTGTGTGCTAAAAAGAATACCACCAACAAGGGTAGACACAGAGGAGACAGAAGCACTAATACATATGGAAATTAACCAGTTCCTATTCAAATTAGATGCAAGCCTGGGGTCGGTGCTTAGGGAAGGCATAAGATCGATACCTGTGAACAGTGAGGTGTTAGCTTAAATGGGGTCAGAATTCTATTCCTCAGGTCATCACCACCCAAGGGGAGGGAGTGCTAGGAAAAAGTGCATTTTGGCTTTTGGGTTCAGGATTGTAAAGCCCTAGAGAAGTTGATCATTTTCTCAAGATCTTGTGTCTACTTGGTTTATTTACTTCCTGAATACATGCCTAGTCTCTCCCCTCCTGTCCCTCTGACCCAAGATCCAGACTGATAACTTATGTTTTCTAATATTGCTGAAATCATTTTCATTGTGTTGTTGTTGTTAATCCTCACCCCAGAATATTTTTTCCTTGATTTTTAGAGAGAGTGGAACGGAGAGGCAGAGACAGAGAAACATCGATGTGAGAGACACATCCATTGGTTGCCTCCATATGCACCCAGACTAGGGCTGGGGATTGAGCCAGCAACCAAGGTACATGCCCTGGCTGGAATCAAACCCAGGATACTTCAGTCTACTAACCAAACCAACTAGGACCAGTTTCATTGTTTTTTTTGAAAAAGAAAACAAAAAACATTATACTGAAGAATTTTAAACATATGCAAAAGTAGGCAGAATAGTATAATGACCTCCCCCCCCCCTGTAGTTTTGGTGGGCTTTAATTACTGTGTTTCCTAATTACTGATGTCCTGGAATGCAGTGTTGCACGTTGTTATATTTCTCCTTTGACATAACGAAGGATAGGTTGTTGGGAATGGGAGTAGAATATAGTGTTCAAGTGATAGAAAGGAGGTAGAACTTAGAACTTCTGTTGACTTCCATCTTCTCCATGAAGGGGGCCTTCAAACCTGAACAGGTAGAACCAATAATCTACTAAGGGAACTGCAGCCAAAGGCAGGTGAGGTGCACATCTGGTCATCTGACATTAAGTCACAAGACCAGGTGCCTCCCAGAGGCTGGGGAACCCACAGTCAAAGACGAGAACAGGCAGCTTGTTTCAAACAGAGAACATTTAAAAAGAGTGTATCTGTCGCCTAAGTGCCCATCAGTAGATGAATGGATTAGAAAACTGTGGTACATCTACACGATGGAATACTATGCTGCTCTAAAAAGGAAGGAACTCTTACCATTTGCAACGGCATGGATGGAACTGGAGAGCATTATGCTAAGTGAAATAAGCCAGTCAATGAAAGAAAAATACCACATGATCTCACTTATTCATGGATAATTGAGACCATTATA
>NW_006285779.1:6176123-6196424 GCF_000327345.1 Myotis davidii
AGAGTGTATCTGTCAATTAAAGAACATTAAGTTCAAACAAATGGCTTATAAATTTTTAAGACACAGTGTGTGATCACCAGGAGCCAGCACTGGCTGCAGACACAATGAACCTTGTTTCCTTGCAAGCGAGCATTTGCCTGGTGGACTGGCAGAATGCTGGAGACATCGTTTATTTTTATTTTAATGAAGCAGTTAATGGCCTCCTCACATATTATTGTAGCTGCCATGAGGCAGATGATCATTCCTTTAGCAGAATCATCCTAAAGGTTGATCCAAGAATTTTAAGTAAAAGGAGGCTTTAAGGCAAGTGCCCGGGGCTCTGTCCTTGGTCCTGACAGGATGAACCTGTTTTGTTTTGTTTTTTACCAACAACTCAGTTGAAGATACACAAACAAACAAACATGTCAATTAGAGTTGTAAATAGCAGACTAAGACCAGAGATGAGAGAAGAATCATTCAGCAGTTGAAGAGGAAAAGGTTTATTATGTGAGCAGTTACTTTATCTTAGATACACACTTGTGTGTACAGGTACGTGTGTGCACACGTGGCCTTCATTTTCTAAGTGGTACCTGGTTGGACTTGGAGGACACCAGTGTCGGTATGCTGAGCTCTCCTCCTGTAGAGAAAGGTGCAGAACTGCAGTGCTGCTGGTAATGATAATTGCAATTTATTGAACATCTACCATGTGTCAAACTGAAGCAAGCTGTGCAGAAAGAGTTAACAGAGCAGGCCCTTATCCTTAGTAAACCCCACTTTCAAGGTTGATCTTTGGCCTGTGGATGGGAACTTGGATTTGGGGAGAGTTCCCACTATCCCCAGGACCGATACCAGTAGCTCACTGTACCTAAACTGCCTACACAAGCTGTGGTTTTATGCCAAATACCTGCTTTCCTTCTGGGAGTCTGGAGTATTGGTATGTGCTAGGCAGAGTGTGCCGACGTGACCAGCCTCCAATAAAAATCCTGGGCGCCGAGTCTCTAATGAGCTTCCTTAGCAGACAGCACTTTACACATGTTGTCACAGCCTGTTGCTGGGGGAATTAAGCACATTCTGTGTGACTCTACTGGGAGGGGCCTGTTGGAAGCTTGTTCCTCCAGACTTCGACCTGTGCACCTTTTCCCTTTGTTTATTTCACTTTATATCGTCTCACTGTCATAAATCTTAGCCATGCGTTCTGGATACTGAGCTCTGAGACTCCTTGTAGGGAATCATTGATCTGGGGGTGGTCTTGGGGACCCCTGATCCACAGGCTTGATGCTTATTACATCATGTCATTCTTATAGCAGTCCTACCCTTACTGCTGGCAACGTGCAAATCCTGGGCTTGAAACCAGAAGACTCCCAGGCTCCCTTGATCTGCAGACTCGCACAGTAACCCGATGCTCTTTAGACTCGCTGCTAACACAGGCCCTGAGATTTGAATGGACAGTCCTGCTGCTGCCGGATTTCCAGTCTTCCAGTTTCATCTTGGTGTCTTCTGGGGTGAGAATAAACCACGGAACAGTCTACCTTGAAGCAGCAGGGGTGGGGAGGGGTCCCTTTTTTTTCAAGCCGTGGAATTGGTTCTTGTTAGTTTCATCCCTGTGGATTCTCTCTGCCTCCCTTCTCATTATATGATCCCTGGGAGACCAGTTGATTGTATTTTCTGCAAAGGAGGTGTGAGTGTGAGCACCAACGAGGGGTTAGGGGCTCGTGATAGCTGCAGCTTCTCCCTACTAGGTGGCCACAAGCCAGTCATCTTATGCGTTTTCCTATCAGATAAAAAAAGCGACATGCTCCAAAACCATAGAATGTGCCACCAAGAGTGAACCCTGATGTAAACTATGGATTCTGGGTGATAATGATGCACCAGTGTAGGTTCATCGATTGTAACAAATGCACTGCTGCGGTGCCAGATGTCGGCAATGGGGGAGGTTGTCGGTGTTTGGGGACAGAGTGTATATAGGAACTCTCTGTACTTTCTGCTCAATTTTGCTGTGAATCTAAAATTGCTTAAAAATAGAATGTATTAATTTTAAAAAAAACGACACGCTCTAGATCTCCAAGTGTAATTTAGGGTGTAGATTAGGGCAGCAAGGGACCGCTGCTGACTTAAAAGGGTGACTAATTTCTAATGTCCCCCACTGCTATCACCAATAAATGCACTGAAATGACTTTTAACGAGAAGAAATTGTCCCCTTTCTTTTGCCAACTGCCATGTGATGTGCCCATCTTCTCCTCTAGCCCGAGAAGGCACAGAATGCCCAGTTCTGTCTTTAAAACGCATCCTTCACCTAAGGTGCCCTGGGATGAGGGAGCCAGAGGTTTACCAGGGAATTACCACTTGTATTAGTATCCTGTTTCCAGTAGCCCCCACTTGTCTGCTAGGGCTGTCACAGGCCCCTTGCAGGGGTTAGAGGAGACAAAGAAGGGAGAGTTCCCCTATGCAGCCTTGGTGATGGTACAGGGGTGGGAGGGAAGAGAGCCTCATAGCCCCCAAATTCAAATCCACTTCTGATCGACACAGAAAGTGGTGAGAGGTTATGATGCATATTAATGAATGTCATTGTCACTTCCTGTTTCTAAGCCTGTCCCTATCACCTCCTAACCCACCCCCTACTCAGTGAGTCTCTCACACATTTTAAACCCACTTCCTGTGTGTGGAGAGTCCATCACACTATAATGCAATAGACGTAGTCACTACAAGGAGGCAGTCCTCACTGCATCAAAAACGTACTATCTTCAGGAGACTAAGTCCAGGGACTAGCCAGATGAAAGGCAAGAAGAAAGCTGCGTAAGAACATGAGCTCTAGGATCCCACAGGCCCAGGTTCATTGAATGGGCTTCTGCTGCTTTCCAGCTGTGCAACCTCTGCCAAGTTGCCTAACCTTGCGGAGCCTTAGTTTCATCATCAGTAAAATGGGACTAATAATAGTTCCTACCTTATAGAGTTGTTGTGAAGATTAAACAAGATCATTGATGTGCACGTCACTCATCAACAAGTATTCAGTGAATATCAGCTGCTGCTTCTACTGTTGACAGATATCATTGATGCTATTGAGAACAAGCCCACCTTCCCAGGGCCACAGTGAAAACATACTCCTTCTGTTATCACTCACTGCATTTCATCACACCTCAACTCAGTTACCTCCTTCTCCTCGCTAACATGTGTACCATTGCCCCCTGCAGAGGGCCCGCCAATGCCAGGCACACCCTGTCCCAATGTCTTTTTGGAAATTTCCTTCTTTTAGAGTGGTGCCCCTTTTCTTAAAATGAGTGCCCTGCTTCCCAGCATGCACTTTCTAGAAAGTTCTCCGTCATCTGAGAGCATATCTGTCACCCTGGCCCACAAGTGTGCCTTCAGAGAAACGGGTTAGGTCTGTGTTAGTGCTTGTTCCTTTTGGGAGCCTATAGTTGTAGATTCATGCGATTTAGAGAAGAATCTGGCCCAAGGCAGATTTTTGTTAGTTTGGGTTTTGTTGATGGTGGCGGTGTTTTCTTGTTTGTTCTGTTTTGCTTAATTACCACAGCTACTGAATAGAACATTCATTTTTAATGATCAGGAGAAGATCCCGTCCAAAACGAAGATGCACAAGAGCAGGCAGTGTGCATTCTTTCCGCCCGGGTCTTACAGTGGCGTCTCCAGAGACTCCCGCAGGGCCCAGGCTGCACCAGGCACCTCGACTTCACAACTAAGTGACCTTCAAGGAGTCCCGTGACCCCCTGTGCCTCGTCTGTAAAAAGGGATCATAGATTCACTTGGGGGAACGTGAGAACATGCAGATAAAGTCCTCAGCCCAGTGCCTGGCAGGTGGTAAGCAGTCAATGAATGCTAAGCTCTCATTATGACACATTCCAAAATTCAATCAGAACCTGTACTTAAGGCAGCTGTTTGGGAATATGTTGAAGAGATTGGTGTCAGTCAGCCTGCCTCTTGGAACTCACGTTTCATTCACCTGGAAGCAAATGTAATCATAAGCCCTTCACAGAGGCACGTGAGCATCCCTTTGCCACTCACGTAGCACTTCACGGTGAGTTGCGCTTGGCCACCGAGGCAGCAGTTGCCTAAGGTCATCTGGAACCCCACAGATGTTGATAAATAAGTCTTTGCAATTATTACAGATGTCAATGAAGTCCCACACCTTGCTCCAGGGCCCAGCCTCTATAACAGCGGTTCTCAACCTGTGGGTCGCGACCCCATTGGGGGTCGAACGACCCTTTCACAGGGGTCGCCTAAGATCATCGGAAAACACATATATAATTACATATTGTTTTTGTGATCAATCACTATGCTTTAATTATGTTCAATTTGTAACAATGAAATTGGGGGTCACCACAACATGAGGAACTACGACTGCTCTATAAGTTTTGTCATCACAGCCTCTTTGGGGACTCCTGTGTGAGTCTGTGGCTGCACCTGGAATTCATCACCATGCATGTGACTCAGACTCTTTGGGTATATATAGTGTGGATGTCAGCATCCTCTTCCATGAGCTGGGAAGAGTGACACTGCATACCACTGCCCTGGACTGATGCCACCCGTCCTCTGAAAGTGAGGGGAAAACAGCTGGACTCACCTATTCTGGATAAACATTTCCACTTTCAAGAGATCCCAGATTGAATATCAAGGGAACTGATCAGTAGAAGAAAAGCATAAGCCAATGAAGATAACTATGAAATTAATAGCTATTCTTTACGGAGCACTATTTAAACATTCGAGGTGCGTTATCTCATTCCGTTCTCACGACAACCCTTTGAGGTACATTCTATTATCATTTCCATTGCACAGGTGAGAAACATGCTGCTCAGTGAGGTTAGCTAACTTGCCCAGGGACAGAGAACAAGGTTAGGAGAGAGAAGAGATTTGAGCCCAGGCGTGTCTGCCTCCAAAGGTGGGGCTCCTGAACCTGGGTCCCTGCCCAAACAATGCAAGGCTGTGAAGTGCAGAGCTGTGTCTTGTGAACTTTTTCTCAGTGTAACCCTTTGGAAGATAAAGGAAATCTGTAACCTCCCACCATCTAAATAAGATCAGAGTGGAAATGCTGTGTTTGAAGAAGGTGAGGGGCTCATCCTCTCTTCTTCCCCAAACACACAGACCAAAAACCTTTGGAGAATCTGAAGGAGTATGGACTTCAGAGCTTTGTTCTTTCTTTGTGATGGGAATACAAATATTGGCTTTCCCGAGTTGTTGGGGAAATTAAATGAGCATATGAAGCACCTAGCACACTTCTCAGGTACTATTATTGTGATCTTAACTGATAATTTATTGGGAAAATAAGAGTTAATTCAGAGGGGCCTGTAGTGGGTTGACTGGTGCACCACCCTCCCCCCAAAGATGCATCCATGCCCTAGTCCCGGGGTCCTGTGAACATTACCTTACATGACAAAATATGAGATTAAGTCAATGATCTTGAGAAAAAAGAACTTACCCTGGATTATCTGGATAGGCCCTAAATGCAGTATTGCCTTAAAAGAGACAGGCAGAGAGGGTTTTGAGAAAGGAGGAAGCAATGTGACCACGGAGACAAAGGTGGAGTGAGGCGGCCACAGGCCAAGCAATGCCTGTAGCCATAAGAAGCTGGAGGAGGTTCTTTCCTAGAACATCTGGAAGGAACTCGGCCCTGCCCATACCTTGATTTTGAACTTCTGGCCTCCGGAGCTGTGAGAGAATCAATTTCTGTGTTAAGCCACGCAGTTCCTGGTAATTTGCTATGGTGCCTTAGGAAACGAATACGGGGCGCACCGCCCCAGCTGGGCCCCAGCCCATGCTGTGAGTATGGGTATTGTCTTTTACAAAGATGGAGGAACCCATGCCGGAATCCTGAGATTAATAATATATCAGAGGTGCACACATCACTCCTGGACACGGGCCAGCAGGCTTTGGAGAAGTCCTCGCAGCTCTCTCAAGATCCCTCCTGGCCACTGTGGATTTCCACGCAGGTTTCCACTTTGCTCCTGAACCTCAGCTCCAGCGATCATGACATTGAGTCGGTTATTTGTAACACCCAGATTGTCATTTCTGACAGCAGGTCTGCATTTATCTATTGAGCCCAATGATGGTGTGGACAGGAGCCTTATTTGTGCTGTCACCGTGGAGCTTCATCACCATCCACATCCAGGCCTGGAGGGGTCTCTCAGGGCGAGCAGTAATCCCTCCTGGATGCTGCTCTCTCTGCCGCTCCTCCTCCCTCATTTCACCTCACTGTTCGCGTGAACATGGAAAGTGGAGCTGAGCCACATTAGGGCTGGGCTGCCACGCAGGGCTGGTGTGGTCCAGAGTCCAGCCTGATCTTGCCATACCTTTCAGCTACAATGACGTTCCTCCCAAGGTGATTCCACGGCAGCCAAGCCGTGGCGTCTTCTCCACGAGAGCCATCTGGCATTGATTTTTCACCTACACCTCTGAGAATTTGCCAGAGCTGCAAAGTAAAGAAGCAGTAACTCTTTTTTGGCCACTGAACCTGCTGAGGGGTTATCACATGCTCATGCTGCACTCACTGGTATAATATGGAGCGAGCTTTGCCAAAAGGAGTCCCTGGTCTAGTTAAAATAATACGTTAGTCCATGAATAGAAGACAAATAAGGCTTGTGGTTGGAGTTAGAAGAAGCAAATTCAAGGCTCAGCCCTGCCACTTTCCAGCTGTGCGATGGGCACATGACTAACCTCTGGTTTTGCATTAAAGGGGGAGGGGAGATAAGTAATGACCCCACCAGATTGGATCGATGAGTGAATAAAGTCATAATGTTGGTAAACCAGAAAGCACTATGTAACCACATATGAGTCCTGAGATCTGGGCCAGGTTAGCCCAACTTAGACACTGTTGCACTAAAGGACCAAGGTTAAGGGCCAGCCTTCATGCCATTTAAGCTCTGAGTCAACAGAGGCCTTCAGCTGGGCTCCTATCACATGTTCCCCATCTCCACTTGTCATACATTGAATTCCAAAAGATGCTGGCTATTTTTCTTATCTCTAAAAGAGAATGTTATGGTTCATGTCTCTCTCTTTCTGAAGGAACAAAAGGCTGAGCCATGGGCTGGGCTCTGCCCAGTAGCCCAAAAGAATGAGTGGTCCCTTAGGTGGAAGTCCACCTGGCTCCAGGAGAAGTAGGAAGGATGAGGACAACATGTCTGTTTTGCTCCCCCTCAGGAAGAACATGTATTCAGTGCAGAAGGAAGACTCAAATGCATCGTGAATTAGTCAATACCATAATCCTTCTCGGTATTTATGCCATAGCTTGTCCCCTACATGTTCAGCTACAGCAATGTTGCTTTAACCCCTTCCCCAACAATTTTTTTGTTAAAAACGTTTCTTTTTCAGACTAATTTTTTTATTTTGGTTCTATATAGTATTTTTGATGCTGGTTATGAAAACAGTTTGTAACTCGTCTTCCTATAAACCATATTTTTTTTACCATATTTTCTTAGTATACTCGTCGATGACTGAAAAAGAACATTTTGTGAAAACGAGTATACACGTTTCTGCCGGGGAAGGGGTTAAACCCCTAAACGGCAGACATGATATCCATCCTAATCCTTTTGCACTGGACTCAGAACATCGAATGTCAACTGGTCCTTAATAGATCTCAATAAGATAGGAAGGACTAGGGGTAGGTCTCACAGTTCTTCGAAAATAAAAACCACATGGGAGTTTGTTTAAAATGCTGATTCCTGGGCTCCGTGCATGGACATTTCTGATTCAGCAGGTCTGGGTGGGGCTCGGGAATTTGCATTTTTAATAAGCTCTCCAGGTACTTCTAATGTACATGGGCGACAGGCTACTCCTGGAGAAACACTGACCCAGACCAGCCCTTCTCAAACTGGAATGTGCATGTAAATCACCTTGTCATCTGTTAAAATGCAGATTCTGACACGGAGATCTGGTGCCTGAGATTTTGCATTTTTAAGCTGCTCTCAAATGTTGCCAGTGCCACATGTCCCCACCCCCACTGTGAGGAGCAAGGACTTGCCTGCTAGTCTTGTGTAATCAGGATGCACCAGCTCTAGCAGGGCTTTAATCTAGATGGATGGTTCAAATATAAATTGTCTGTGATACCTAATATCTTAGATTATAGTCATGTACCTTTCATTTGTAATTAAAATAACTGTTTATTTTAACTGCCAGCCAGATAGGTCATTTTTATACTACAAGCACTTTAAGGAATAAATAGGTATGTTTGGTACTTTCTCACTAATACTTTACACACATTTTCTGCCCCTAAACTCGAGTGCACGTTTGCTCGCACAGCCAGATTCTGATTAGTGCTAATGCGTGGCTAAGGGAATTCAAGCCAGCCTGGCAACAAGGACCCCCGCGAATGAATGCCTTTCATAGTTGGCAGCTTAATATTTTTTTTAAAGCAAGAGTGTCTTCTAGGACTATTTCCTTCAAATCAAAATGAAGAGTTTAATTCATCAGTTAACACTTCACAGCCGCTGGAAGGCTTTTGCTGCTTCCTCCAACCATTATTTCACAAGACACAGCCAGGCATGCCCCGTGGGCTGCAGCATGAGGGAGAACCAGAGGAACTTGTTTCCCATTGGGATGGGATCCCAGGATGAACAGAGAGTGGAGGCCCGCAATCAGGACAGCATATCCACAGGGTCTGGAGAGAGTGTATGGAGATCCAGACAGTGGCCTGGACAGCCTGGCCCATATATCCTGATAGGCACAAGGGACAGGGGGGCTCCAACAGTGACTTATATGAGAAATTCCAAGCAGATAGTCATTATGGGGGAAGCTCATTGTCACGAAGAGGGGCCTGCTACCCAGCTAGAGAGTCTGGGCTAAGACTCTAATTGGACACAATCCTGGGCTAGAAGGATGGGCCTTTTCTAAACTAACGATGGCCATCTCTATTCCCCCATGAGCTGGACCAGCAAGAGTTCACCTGGTCCTTGTCTTCACACAACAGCCCTGCCCTTCACCAGGCAAGACCTGTCTGTTCTCGGTTCCTCACCAGGGCCTGTGACCTGTCTGGTGACCTCTCTTTCCTTGTTGTCCAACCCAGGCATCAGGCCAGGCTGACTTAAAGCAGCCTCTTGTCCAGCCCAGTGCCCAGCTCCAGACTTCTTCCCTGCTGGAGAAAACCACAGCCGCCTTCTGACGAGGCCCTCAACAAACTCCTATCATCTTCCTTTCACAGGGCATTGCTGCAGCTCAATGGGCCTATCACTCAGCTCCTGTCAAATGGGGTAGAAGAGCTTGGGCTCCCCGGGGGGGCCAGGCACTGCCTCTGCTGCAGACAGCAGTCATATATCGTGTGGGCACGCGCATGCGCATGTGTGTATGTATATGCATGCGTGCAAAACCTACAGCTCTGTCACAGTTTGCATGCGTTATCTCATTTGACCTTGAGGTAGAGCAAATATTATTAGCCCCACTTTATAGATGAGGAAACTGAATTCTAGTGAATGTAATCAGGTTCCTTTATCAAACATTGTGTTAAGAGCCAGAAGAATAAAACATATTCCAGAACTCCACAGAGCTCACAGTCTCCTGTGCTCAAGGCTACACAGGTAATAATGACAATAACTCATTCTTTCAAAAATATTTATCGAGTTCCCATTGACTGAGCGTATATGGGAGAAGAAGACAGACACACTAACTAGTGCTTATTGAGTGTTTTCTCTGTGCCCAGTACTGTATTAATGACTTTATAGGTATTATCTTAATTCTCAGCAAAACCCTATGGCAGGGGAGCTGATATCAGGAAACTGAGGCTTGGAACAGTTGGGTGACTTGTCCAGGAAAATCTACAGAGCTGGAGAGTTGCAGAGTAGGAGTCTGCCCTTGACTCCTGAGCTAAGTTCCTCACCACGGAGCTCTATTGCCTCTCAGCCTTTCCGTTCTAACTCCATGTCCAGGGCACTTTCTGCTGCCCTTTGTTGCCCCCACAGAATCCACCTCACTCCCAAGAGTAGATGCTCCCGCTTCCTTTACCCAGCCACTCTCCAGAGCCAAGAGCAGGCAGCTCCCATTTCAGAGCTGAGGCCCTGAACACCTGCCCTCACCTGCTCCCTGAGGCAGCCCTGCCTCTACTCCACCTTACCCTGTGCCCGCTGGTCCAGGTTGACTCTCTGGGCCCTGTTCTGGCCTCCCTGCTGTGATTGCTTCATTCCTGTATCTTCTGTGCAACCTGTAACACTAATCCTGTCCCACCGCCTGCCCTCTGCATCTCCCAAATTCAGCCTCATGGTGTGCACCCTGCATGCCCCATTTACCATGGAAAGGAGCCATGTATTAGCCCCTCGGTTGCTATTCCAACTTCCTCATTCCTCAAGCTGTGACTTCTGCACCCTCCTCTCAGCTAAGAACCTCACCTCTTATTTACCTATGAGCAGACCAAGGTCTCTGGGCATCAACTTCCTTGTCACTATCCTCCTCCTCATCCTGTCTTCTTACCCATCCTGGCTTCATCTCCTCTTCTCTTGACTTCAAGCCTAACCCATCTGCTGGTAGTTTACCTGCTGTTCCCCTCCACCTTCTACACATTTTACCTAGTTACACTCTAAATCCACTGCCCTCCTGGGTCTTTTCCTCTTGCCCGCAAACATGCACAGGCCCCAGAGCTTGATGAAACCATCACTTAACTCAGTGTCCCGTGGCCAGTATCCTAGGCCTTACTGAAGTATTCATTGGCTATTTGCCCCACTAAATTGGCCCACCTCTTCAAACAAAAGAGAGAGAGAGACCAATGGCTTTTTAGCTAACGCTTCTAGAGAGTGATAGCATGAAGGAAGAAAGTTTGAATAGAGATTTAAAGTATTTTGTGTTCAGGCAGTTAAGTGATTTGCCTGAGTCTGTGGAGAGTTGATCACAGAGTTGGGCCAGAGCTCACCGTGTATCCCTTCATGCTCCACATCGGGCTTGTCGCTGCCAACTCTCAGTGCCCTCCCGCCTCCCCACAGCCAGCAATGCTGCCTGGAACAGAGGCTTCAGGAGCAGGCAGGAGGCCAAGAACCCTTTGTGAATCCACTTCCTGTATTTACTTCTTTCTGGGGCTCAAGAGGGGGATGGGAGGATCTTGAGATGTATCTCCAGGACACAGGGACTCGGTGGTTCCAGGGAGTCATTGCCTTCCATCAGTAGGCCCTGGCAAGTTTGTCTCCAGAATGTGCAGACCCAGATGGATGACTGTCTATCTAGAGACACATTCCTCATCTCTTCCTGAAAATACATGGCTCCTGAGATGCTGCTTTCACTAGGTTTGGTACTAGTTGAAGGCTGTCAATCATAGACTCCCAGCTCTGAGGATGGACATTTGACCCAACCTGGGCCAATCATAGCCCTTCCCTGGAGTTTTTCCCATTGGAACTGAGGAAAGATAGCATCTCCACTCTGTGCTGAAGCTGAAGTATGAGACTGAGAGTGTTAACACAGGTCAAGCCTTGTGAAGCAGGATGGTGTGAGAGAATGAGGTCAAGAGACAGAGAAAAGAGGAGGAGGGAAAGTCAGAACCCTGGTTCCCATCTACCTGTACCCAGAAGACTACTTGTACCCTTGATGCTCTGGTCGTTTGGACATATGAGCCAATAAATTATTCAACTAGTGCATGTGGAGTGATTGCCACTTGCAACGAAAGAATCCTGCTTGCCATAGCCTCCATCTGTCACCTGAATTCCTTCTTTGATATTTTATGGAACTCCTGTCTCCTTGTCTTCCTCGTTTAGTGAGATAAACCTGTATTGAGGAATGGAGTCGTGGTCTTTATCGTCATCACCATCAACATCACGACCAGAGCACCTGTTTTTTCTGGCATTGTCCACGTACAGTGGGGGATAGAACTGCAAATGGTAGTCTGGGCACTTCCTTCTGGGTGCTTCCATGCTCATCAACATATAAGAAATTCCAGGAGCACAGAGCTCATGCTGAGCACAGACCTCTTTTAGAACAAGGTATAGATCAATCAGTCTGCATGGAGTTCTTACAGACACTCATCACTAGATTATTCTGACCTTTTGGTGCCAAATATTCCTTTCTTAAAAAAACTACCCACCCCTTAGGACAAAAGGTTTTTATTGTTCATCTTAAAGTTACCTTCTCCTTCTTTTCCCTCTATTTGTGAGGTCTTCTCCAACCTGGTTAGCTCCTAATTCGGGATCAAATTTGTTTGTTTGTTTTCTGGGATGGATGCCCTTTCCACACTTATCCAATTTACTCTCCTTTAAAATCCCTACCCCCAAAGTTTTCACCACACCTAGAACCTTCCCATTACCAACATCTCCATTCCTTTAAACTGGCCTCTGGATATATCCTATCCTAGGATACAATTTGTGAATCTTTTGTTTGAATGCTTTCCCATGTGTGTGCTGGTCCTATTTAACTTCAATGGCTTTCACTGGATTAAATATGTAAGCAAAGAAAAAAGAGCATGACACACATCTACAAAAAATCATCTATATTAAAGGTTGTACATTCAAACTAGGAAATGGATATGGCTAAAAGAGAATGAAGAATGAGAATGAGGAGTAAGAAAACAGGTTTCTGGAATCCTTGTATTTCTTATTACCCTTCTACCCTCAGGCTCTGCACAAATTCTCAGATATTCTGAGATGCAAGTATCAACTCAACAGATCCAGGCATCCCTTGGGGAGACCTGCCTACTGGAAATTCAAATGGCTACCCTACAGAGTTTCACTGACTTATGAACAGTACTTTTTCTTACTTTCCAGTAGTAAAATTCCTTTTCCCTTTGGGTCTGAAATCATAGGTCATCATTATGTACTTTCTTTTCCAAAAATGTAGTGGCTTAAAAAGAATTTGTCATTTTTCACAATTCTGTGGGTCAAAAATTCGAGCAAATTCATTTGGATGGTTCTTCTGCTCCACGTGACATCTGCTGGTATCACAAACCAGCTGCATTCAACTGCTGACGAAGTCTTCACTCACATATCTGGTGCCTCGGTGCCCTTCCCCAGGGCCTCTCCATGAGGCTAGATTGGGCTGTGTCAGAGCATGGTGATCTCAAGGTAGTGACATTTCTATCATGGTGACTGGCTTTTACCAAACCCAAAGTAGGTCTCTTAACGGCTAGATCCAGAACTGGCCCAACATCACTTCTACCATATGCTGCTAATTGAGGCAAGTCCAGATTCATTCAAGGGGAGGCAAAATAGATTCCACCTTTTTCTGCTTGGAGTAAGAAGTGCCCACAGAGAAAAGAGAAGATGGCCGCCCTCTGTGGAGATCCTCTACCACACCCCTTTAACCACTTTATTCATTGCGAGGGAAGGAACATGCTCTTACTTCTAAGCCTTAGAATAAGCCCCATGTAGAGAACACTGCTCTCTTCTTAAGCAACTTTTCTGTCTCTTTTCTCTAAAGATTATTTTGCTTCACAGTCTCCATCCTAAGACCTAATGTCTTCCTTGCATTCAACCGATACTATCCCTGAAATACCATGTTATCTCAAAAAAACTGTATTTCCAAGTACAGACTCCCAACGTAATTTTTACTAACACTATTCTAATTTTGAGTTCTGTTCTGATATTGTTCACTTAGAACTTTTAATATACCTATAATATATGGCTGATAACCCTTTGAGTCAGGGATAGGAAATGTTTTTCTGCAGAGAACCACATGATAAATATTTTCAACTCTTGGGCCATACATTCAATCATAACCACTGAACTCTACAGTATAACAAAAGCAGCCATTCTTAATATACAAATAAATGAACATATCAGCGTTCCAATAAAACTTTATTTACAAAAATAGGCAGCAGGCCAAATTTAGTCCAAAGGCCATACTTTTGTTGATCCCTGCTAAGGGATAAGTTTGCCTTTGGTTTATTTTATCTAACAATTAGCTCTTTGACTTTCAGAAAGTCGTTTTTTCTGAAACTCGCTTTCTTCATCTATAAAGTAAGGGTATTGAAGTGACCAAGAATAAAATACATCCTTATGCCGTTAGAGGAAATGCTGGAAATGGCCACAGAGATGGATTGTTTCTCTATGATAATATCTCGGCTTCCTGTTGAAATTCCCAGGGGTCTCTCCATTAGTCTCTACAGGTCTGCATGTCCCCTTTTCCGTGTCTCTGTGTCTGTATGAGCCAGTCTGTCTATGTTTCAGCATGTGTTTTTCTCTCTCTGCTCAGGGTTTCATTCAATTTCTACGGTTGTTTTTTTATTTTATTTTATGTGTCTCTATCTTTCATTCTTTGTGCATACATACATCTGTGTTTTTCTCTCTGCCCTGCCTCTCTCTCCTGACTATAGTGTTGAATAGCTATATATTTTTCATTATTTTCCTTTCTAAATGAAAAAGGTTTCCTCTTCTTACTTTTCAAAATAGCGTAATTTATATATCTTTCAAATTTAAAAATTTTTATTCATGTATAATACTTAGCGCAGTATCGAACATATAGCAGGTACCTATAATTATTACATCCTATTATCTGGTTTCTCTTTATGTAACTGTCTAAGATTATTTTTTCACATGGGTCAATGATTCTGAACAGAAAAAAGGTTGATTCTATGTCTATAACATTTTGTTATTCTCTCTCACTCTTATCCAGGACACCAGGTCTTGGCCTCCTCTCTGTCAATATGTATATCTTTGGGGAACAATAAAAGTGGAGGGCAAACACCAATCAAGAGTCTGTTGGCTTAGTCAGGCTTTTGCTCAGCCACCCAGTGGTGATCTGGTACCTTCGATAGGCTACTTCTCTTTCGTTCACTCTACAGGTATTTATTGAGCACTCATTATGCACTGGATAATGAGAAGATTGCAATGAACAAGGCAAACACAGACCCCGCCCTCATGAAGCTTATTGTTTACTGGAGAAATGGGCAATACCTAGGTAACCAAACAAGAGTGAGACAGTGGATACCCCGAGGGGAAGACTTTTCTGAGCTGCTTTTAATGGTGAGACCTAAAGAATGAGAAGAAGCCAGAGGGAAGGGAAGAGAGTGTCATAGTCAGAGGGAGCAGTTTGGTGAGAAGCCAGGGCCTGGAGGAGGTCAGCGAAGCGGGAACCAACCAAGCTGGGCTCCCAGTCCGGGCATGATAAGGGGTCTGGGTTCCATTCCAACATAATGGGGAGCCACCAAAGGGTTTAAGGCAGGAGAATGGCTGGCCCGATTTGTGTGTTAAAAAGATGACTGTGGCTATGGTATGGGGGAATTAGATTGATGGGGGCAAGTGATGAAAGAAAGAAAGGCCTCTTTGGTGGCAGTTGGGGAGGAAAAAAGAGAAAGATTTGAAAGATTTTTTAAGAGGTAGAAATGGCAGGATTGGCTGATGAATTAGGTATGAAGACAAGGGGATGGGAAAAGCAAGGCTGGCACCAGGTTGCTGGCGTCAGTATTTGGGTGTCCATTGCAGGGCAGGGGGATGAGCGATCGATAGTTCCATCAGAGATGACTGTGCGGGTGCAAGGAGAGATGTCAGGTAGGCAGTCAGATATATGAGTCTGAGCTTGGACTGGGGATTTGGGTAGGTGATATAAATTTGGGAGTTGTCAGTCTTGAGAACGAATATTATCCCCTAGTGAAAGGGGACAGAGGGGAGAAGGGGACCCAGGACCAAGCCTGGGGATTCCAACATCAAGAGGGCAGAGAGAGGAGGAAGAACCTCCAAGGGGAAAAAGAGACGGAGGCAGAGAGAGAGAGAAGGAAAACCAGAGGAGGTTGGCAACCTCAGGGGCAAGAGAGCAGTGTTTTAAGAGGGAAGTGGTGTGGTGGAGACTGAGGGAGACTGGAAAGGGAGGGTGTCATTGGATGTGGCCACACAAAAGCTCCCAATGACAGTAACAAGAGTGGCTTGGCTGGAATTGGGTGTGGGGGAGGATGTGGGTTGGGTGGGGTAAATGGGTAGAGAGACAGTGGAGACAGCTTGTGACGACAACTCTGAGAACTTTAGTTATAAAGGGCAATAAAGAAATACACCCACAGAGGATGAGCGATGAGGGTGGGATGTTTTTGGAAGAGAAATACTAGATTGCGTTTGGAAACTCTCAAAATGATCACTGGAGAGTTCTCGAGATTGTGCTTCGGTTGTTTCTGTAATAATGATGAGAACATACAACTGTGTAACTCTTCACAGTTTACCAAGTGTTGTCACACACTCTCATCCTCGCAGCTATCCTGTGAGTTATGTAGCCATAGATGTAGTAGAAATAATGAGGAAGCTGAAGCTTGGAGAAATGAGTGTCAAGCTCAAGGTTAGCGCCAGAAAGTGGCATGGCCAGAAGCCGACACCCAGGCTGCTCTGGACCCAACCCCCAGGCCCCTCCCTGCCCATCGCAGCCCTGTCCCAGCAGACTGGCACCAACATTGGATGGCACTCACATAACTGTGGGCTGTGCCCTGCTGGTGTCTCTCGAGCAGACTTTCCAGTTGCCTCCAAGCCCATCGCTTCTGCCTGCTGGCCCAGCCTTGGAGATTATGAAGGCACATCTGCTTTTTAAGAACATGGACCCTGTCCCACTGCCTGACCCCATTTCACTGAACTCCTAGAATTGCCCCACAACCTCTGGCAGGTGTCACAAGAAGAAGCATGAAATCTCACATACCGTACATCCAGCTCCCCCGGCCGATTGGTGTGGGAACTGACATCCCTTTTGTGACCCTCTGATTTAGTCCAAATCTCTTGTTTTGTGGAAGAGAAGCCCAGAGCATGGGTTTCTGACCAGCCAAAGTCACAAAGCTAACCTCTGGCAGAGTCAAGACCTGCGAGAAACAAATGAAATCAAGGATGAGAAGGTTCTTTGTAAATTGTAAAGTGCTGTAGAAAGGTAGGGTTATTATCTCCAGTGTTTACATGAAATCCTCAGGCATTGCTCACATCACTACTCTGGGAGAAGCTGCCAGAAAAAAATTTAAAAATGCAGAGAACTGCCCGACCAACGTGGCTTAGTGGTTGAGTGTTGACCTATGAACCAGGAAGTCACGGTCAGTTCCTGATCAGGGCATATGCTCGGGTTGCAGCCTTGATCCCTAGTTGCAGGTTCAATCCATAGTTGGGAGTGTGAGAGGCTGTTGATCAGTGATTCTCATCACTGATGTTTCTATCTCTCTCTACCTCCCCCTTCCTCTCTGAAATCAATGAAAATATATATATTTTTTAAGTGCAACCCTAGCTGGTTTGGCTCAGTGGATAGAGCATCAGCCTGCGGACTGAAGGGTTCTGGGTTTGATTCTGGTCAAGGGCACATACCAGGGTTGCAGGCTTGATCCCCTGTAGAGGGCATACGGGAGGCAGCTGATCAATGATTCTCTGTCATCATTGATATTCCTCTGTGTCTCTCTCCCTCTCTCTCTCCTTCTCCCTCTTTCCCCCTCTCCTTCTCCCTCTCTCCTTCTCTCCCTCTCTCCCTCTCTCCCTCTCTCCCTCTCTCTCTCTCCCTCTCCCTTCCCCTCTGAAATATATTTTTTAAAATGCAGAGGATTAAGAGAGTTGGCATTATAGGCAACATGGCAAGAACATAGGATTTGGACCCTGGAGATGGTCAGAGGCCCAGCACTGTCATGTATGAGCTGTGTAACCTTGGACAGCTCACTTTGCTTCTCTGACCTTCAGGGTTCTTTTCTAGAAAAATGCCTTACCTACCTTCTTTCTGGGATTACGTGGGGTTCAGGTGAGACAATGCTTGTGAAAGTGCTTTTAACGAGGCCCAGAACCCTAGGACTACATGTCTTGTGAGGAGTAGTAGGGACGGTGGCAAACAGAAGACCCAGAGGCTTGGAGGACTAGTGTTGAGCACGCAGAAGGCACTTCCTGTCCCTGGGGGCTGGAGCCAGCTGCTGACAGTGCTGGAACCCGTATACTGTCTCTCCTGCCTAGAAGTGTCCCCAGGTCATGCCGTGTCCTTAACACAGCCCTCAGACGATCTTTGTCAAAACATCTAATGTGCGACCTTCCATCACCCGGTGCTGACTCAGCCCCCGGTGAGCTCTGTCTCCCCTTTCACACACTGTGGGTGCCAGAAGGCTCCCGGCCAGTTGCTCAGCATCCCCCCAATTTCACTGGCTCTGCACTTGGTGATGAAGGAGAGGGCCAAGTTGGATCTGTTTCAAGGAAGCAAGAAGTGATTTCTCTCAAAGACCTTGGGGAGTTCTTCCCGCCCTCCAAGTGTTCTCTGCCCTGGACCATCCAGAGGCTGGCAGCTGAACTCAGGATGCTCATGCCCGGGTTAGAACAAAGGCAGGAGACCAGGGACTAGTGCATGGAGGCTGGCCAGGTTCCTTTGGAGAGCCTGGCAAGCTGGTTTTCCAGGAGCAGTAAGAGGCCTTCACACATTCATGCCTGTGCTGTCTGGGGGGTGACCTTGGAGCATGCCACTTTCTCCAGATGGAAATGCGAGGGGAAGAAATCGACCGTGGGGCACCTAAACCCTTATGACTCAGCTGTGAGCTCTGAGGTCTCCCTCATTCAGTCATTCAACAAATATTTATTGAGCACCTCTGTGTGCCAGGCACTGTTGTAGGCCCTGGGGAACAAAACAGACAGAAAGCTCTGCCCTCGTGGATCTGACATTCCAGTGGGATCAGAGAAGGAACAGATGACCAAGAAGAGACAGATGGTCAGCTGGTGGTAACAGCCATCGGGGAAGAGCAGGGGGCAGAATAAGGAGAGCAGGGTGGAGGTGGTTGCAGATTTCAGGAATGTGGGCAGGAGGGCCTCACTGAGAAGCAACAATTGAGCCAGGGCCTGAGGGAGGTGAAGGACGGAGGCACCCATGTGGAAGTCTGCAGGAAAAGCATCCTGGGCCGAGGGAGCAGCAAGAGCCAAGTCCCTGAGGCAAGATCATGCCTGGGGGCCAGGGGGCTGCGGGAGTGAAACGGGAGAGATGAGGACTGATGAGAACTTTAATCTTTTGGTTTTGAGTTTCATAGAAATAGAAACCCAGCAGGTTCTGCTAATGACTTTAGATGTATTCATAATCTCCCGCCTGAGATGCGAATTTCATACATACTGTTTAAGCGCTGGGACTTCCGTCAGGAGAGGGTCATCCCAAACCTCACCCACAAAGCCTCTGCTCCTCCTCGGCTCAGTCACACAAGGGCTCTTGGGATAGCAGAAAGGGCCCGAGTTCAAGTCCCAGCACCTGACACTTATTAGCTGTGTTACCTTGGGAAGGGCACTGAACTTCCCTGAGCCTTTGTTTCCCTGATGAAGCTCACCAGTTGCTTCATGTGTAAAATGGGTTAATTATACAGCCTTCCTTACCGCCCTCCCCTAATTGTTGTTAGATTTAAAAGAATGAGATCACAAGTGTGAAAGTGGCTTTGGCATTGAAATGGGCAAGCTAAGTGCCTGGGAGGTTCTTGTTTTCTTCGGGATAGCCTGTGGTAAAAGGCTTGTCACTGGTTTCCCACTCCCCTCTACTCCCCTGCTCCTTATATTGTGTTCCATGAAGGTGGAAAGCAGGAAGAGGCCCGTGTGGGCCCAATTGACTCTCGCTTTGCCGGGGCCCATATCTGATTCATGGACACTCATCAAACACCCAGGGACCCCCAGGACAAGCTGCTGAGGGCTCCCCAGGAATTCTGTGGGGCTGAATTGCCCCACACTGACCTCTCTGGGAGGACTCTGAGCCCTTTGCTGGTCAGGTGGAGGCAGGTGGCCCAACTGCTCCTCCCCAATGTCCCCTTCCCCTCGCCCATCCAGGTACAACGGCCCCAATCTGGTTCTGAAGTACGACCGGGCCCAGAAGCGGCTGGTGAACATCGCAGTGGACAAGCGCAGCTCCCCCTACTATGCGCTGCGGGACCGGCAGGGCAACGCCATCGGCGTCACAGCCTGTGACATAGACGGGGATGGCCGTGAGGAGATCTACTTCCTCAACACCAATAATGCCTTCTCAGGTAAGGGTTTGGGGCCTCGGGCCTCTTCCTGCTTTCCACCTTCCTCCCAGCACCATCTGGGGGCAGGGCCTTGGGGACCCTGGCCCTCCTCAGGCTACTGTCACGGGCCCCCGCCCCTAGACATAGTCCCCTGCTGCCTCCAGGACCTCGCTCTGTCCCAGCAGAAGAGCCCCTTCTCCTCTTGTGCATGAAGCTGGCCCTCATCTCCTGGCTGCTGGGCCTGGAGATGGAGGGCCTTGAGCAAAAGCCTGTCCTTACCTTCAGACTTTGTCCTCGGGCCTCCCGGTAGGTAGGAGCAGCCTCCAGTCCTCCTAGCCCCTCCTCTCCCCTCCCTCCCCACTGCTCCGGCCAGGCTCAACCACGCAGCATTCTCACCCAGGTGGCCACCATAGCAACAAATGTTGCCCGTAATTGCCCTCCATGCTGTTTCAAGGGGGCCTTTCTAAAATGCTTTGAAATCCTTCAGTGACCCACAGCTTTCAGCATAGCTCATTTATTCACACCACAAATTC
>NW_006285779.1:6196453-6198462 GCF_000327345.1 Myotis davidii
CCTGCTCCATCAGAGGTGCTGGGCAGTGGGGTTACAACTTTAAGGAAGACAGACCTTGAGTTCATGGAGCCTCTTCTAGCCCAGAGCGTCCATCCTAGACACCTGGGTGTCTTGTGGAAATGCGGATTCTGACTCAGCAATCAAGTGTGGCCCAAGATCCTGCACTGCTCACATACGCTTGGGCTATGATGCTGCTGACGGTCCACGGACCACGCTGAGTAGCAAGGGCCTAAGGAATGGAGGAAAGAAATTGATGCACAGAAGGCTAAATAATAGTAACAAAAATGGTTAACAGGTAGTACGTAAATAGCAAGCAGGCCCTGATCTAAGCACTCTATCATAATTATCTCACTTAAGCCTCACAGTAGCTTGATGAGGTTAGGTACTGGTGCATCTCATTTTATAGTTGAGGAAACTGAGGCACAAAGAGATCACATGACTTGCCCAAAGCCACACAACTTGTAAATACCAGGACTCAAACCTAGGGGTCTGACTCCAGCTTTATCCTTTTAACCAAGACACTCTACAGTGGTTCTCAACCTTCCTAATGCCGGGACCCTTTAATACAGTTCCTCATGTTGTGGTGACCCCCAATTTCATTGTTACAAATTGAACATACATAAAGCATAGTGATTAATCAGAAAAACAATATGTAATTATATATGTGTTGTTCGATGGTCTTAGGCGACCCCTGTGAAAGGGTCGTTCGACCCCCAAGGGGGTCGCGACCCACAGGTTGAGAACCGCTGCCCTAAGATGAAGTCTTCTCCTGTGGGGCCATCACATCTGCAGGGGAGTCCCAGGCCAGGGCGTTCTCCTGAAGGGTGCAGGACCGCATGTCCCTGTGAGGCCCGCTCGGACGTGCACTGGATTCTTCCAGATGGCAGCAGGCTCTTGGTTTGGTCTGAATGATACCATATGGTTCATACTTGTGTATTCACGGTCCTAACCTCCTGGGGGCAGGTGATTGCCTGGCTGTGAGAACCACCTTCTCTTCCTCTCCCCAACCCCACCCTGGCTGTCCCCAGGGCCCATCGTGTGGCCCCTGCTGGTTGTTGAGCCCAAGCCAGGATCCAGACCCTAGGCTGCCTCTGATGTTGAGCCCTGCCACTTGCAT
Organism: Myotis davidii; assembly: GCF_000327345.1. Lineage (NCBI taxonomy): Eukaryota > Metazoa > Chordata > Mammalia > Chiroptera > Vespertilionidae > Myotis > Myotis davidii. Next base: position 6,197,571 of record NW_006285779.1, read on the forward strand.
GAATGCGAGGGGACGAGGTTGGAGATGAGGTTGGGGCTGGTGCCAGGGGCAGGGGCGGGCAGGCCTGGCTGGCTGACAGCCAGCCTTATGCAGCCAAGAAACAATGAGCCACAGCCCCTCGTGGTGTTTTATGGGTTTTCATCTCATCTTGCCACCAAGTGAGGCCTGAGAGATAGTAATTATCCCTACACAAATATCGGGGCATGATTACCCAGCTGGATTTACTGCCCTCTCGCCAACCAAGCCAAGATTGGATTAGGGCACAATTAATTGATGGGCTGATCAACCCTTTAATGTGGGGCAATGTCAGGAGGGGGGCAGCAGCAAGGGACGGCTGAGGAGAGGGTGATCCGCAGGAAGATGCTGGAGGGCAGGGAAACGGGAACAAGGAGAACTGTGGGAGGGGGTGTTCAACAGGGGCTGTGCAGGCAGGACGCCAGAGGAAGGGCAGGCTCTCCTCCCCGCTCACTGAGCACAGCACCTGGGAGGGGACCCGTCAGATGTCTCTCAAGCAGCAGCCCCTCCCACTCTCTTAGTCTCCCATTGTGAATCCTAGAGCAGTGGTGCAAGGCCAAGGCTGTGCATTAGAATCCCCGGGGGAGCTTTTATCACTCCCAGTGCCCAGTGTGTGCCCCGGTCCAGCCCAATCCAAACCTCTGGGGACGGGACTCAGTTATCAGATTTCCATGTGTATTGGAGAAAGGGGGGCCACTATCCCAGAATCACCTTAGTTCCATGCTCAGCCTAACCGTAGCCCCTTTCCTTCACTAATGTGTTCATTCATTGGACAGATATTTATTAAGCACCTACTGTGTGCTAAGCACTATTCTAGACACTGAGAATGCCCCCAGTGAATGAAACAGAAAGATCCTGCCCTTACGAAGTTTACACT
>NW_006285779.1:6198500-6202430 GCF_000327345.1 Myotis davidii
ACACATGACCTATATTTCTCTAGGTACCTGACAACCCTCGCCCAGCCCCTTGGACTCTAAGCTCCTTGAGGGCAAAAATCCCTGTCTTGGTCATTTTGTGCATCCCTCTATCCCAGCCAGACCTTGAGCATCCTAACAGCACAATTAAAACTTGGTAAGTGAATCCAGGAAGAACAGACCAGACACAAGCCATTAGGCCTGAGAGAAGGTTTTGGCAAAATAGAGGAGACAGGCAAAATGGAGTCCTCCCCACCTCTCCCCCCGAAGGTCCTGGGCTTCCTGGGTTTGAGGGCACAAGTGTTCCTCAGAGAGGCTGGGGCTGGGCCCCCAGGGCTGGGGTGAGGAAGATGGTGCCCCGCAGCCTCAGCCTCAGGCGTGCACCTCCCTGTGACCTTCTGTGGGTTTGAGGGATGTCTGTGGGTTTGAGTTAATTTTTCAGTTGAGTGATTCAATTGATTCATCGACAGTGGGCGAGGTGTGGACTCCAGACATTTGTGCTGTGTCAGCACTTCCCAGGGTCCAGCTGGCATGACACTCAGACATTGCCACCCTACCCACCGCGGTAACCTGAGATCCTCTCCAGGAGCCCCCAGCCAGCCCCTGCCTGCCCAGGGCATATGACTGGGGGCTCCTTTAGCCTGTGGCAGAGCATCAGAAGGACCTGTGGCAGGACAGTCCCTGTCCTCTCGCTCAGCCAGCCTTTGGAATGTCAGCACTGGAGTGCCCAGAAGAGGGCTGAGACCTGTATCCTAGCAGTGCTGTGACGGGGGGTCAGTTTGTACAACCTGGGATCTTCCTTTATTTACTGGGTACCTTGGACAGGATATTTGATCTCTCTCGGTCTCAAACCCTTCATCTGTAGGACAGGAAAAATCATATCAATTTCATAAGCTCTTATATGTGGCTTGGGGGACAAGAAGAGATAAACCAAAGCACTTACATACTTACTAGAGTCCTGGTGCACAAAATTCGTGCATGGGTAGGGTCCCTAGGCCTGGTTGGCAGTCTGGGCCAATTGGGGCCTTCTGGCTGCTGGCCAGGACCTTCCTTCGTTCCGCACCACCCCCTGGTGGTCAGCACACGTCATAGCGAGCAATCAAACTCCCAGTCTCCCTGTCAAACCCCCAAGGGAACACTTTGCATATTAGCCTTTTATACTGGAGCCTTCAGTCTTTGTGCCGCACCTGTGTATGCAAATTAACTGTCATCTTTGTTGGGTTAATTTGCATACTCATCTGATTGGGTGGTGGGCATAGTGGAGTGACACCAATTTGCATGTTTCTCTTTTATTAGTGTAGATGTATAGCCCATGGACACAGGCAATAGCGTGGTGAAGACCTGGCAGGGGTGGATAGGGCCTGGGAGGACAGGGGTAAAGGGCATAAATGGGAGACATCTGTAATACTGTGAACAATAAGAAATATACATTAAAATTGTTTTTCATAAGCTCAACTACAATGGCTCCATAGACTCTCGCCAAAGTCTTGACCATTGCCTACAAAACCCCTCCTGACGTGAGCCAGGTTGCCTTTCTGACCTTGTTTCCTCCACTCTTCCTTTCACTCATTGCATTCCCACCTGAGGCTTTGGGCATGCTGTTCCCTTTACTTGCTTTTCCCATCACTGTTCTCAGGGCTCACTCCTTCACTTCACTCAGGCCCCTCCTCAGATGGACACCTTAAAATCATACCTTTACCACTCCTTATACCCTTCACTTGCTTTATTTCTCTTCATAGCCCTTCCCATTGTCTGAAAGCATGTGATGCATTTGTTTGCGGTTCACCTCTGCTTGTCTTCTGCTCAACTCCATGGGTATGGAAACGCTGTCGTGTTTGCTGCTGTAGCTCCAAGACCAATGTTCTTATGTCACTTAGTAAACATTAAATACATCTATTTGAATGAACAAATGAGATAATGAAGGAAAGGCACTTATAGTGTCCAGGACTGAAGAAGTGCTCTCCAAGCAATGGTTGTTATGACTGTGGCATGAAGAAAGCCAGAGCCTCTAGCAGTGTCCTGGGCAGAGGTTCCATAGGCCTCTCTCCTGGCCCTTGAGAAAGAGAGACTCCAGGAGCAGAAAGAGAAAAGGACCATAGTGTAAACAACAGGCCACCCAGATGATGGTTCCAGATGGGATGGGTCAAGGGTTAAGAGTTGGAGAGTGGGTGAGAGGGAGGGAACAGAGAAAGGTTGACCACAATCCCAGGAAGGCCGGGGCCCAAAAACCAGCTACGGCTAAACTGATCTGGAAAAACACAAGCCAGTTTGTTGCAGGCAACACTAACTTGGTGAAAACCACGTAGAAGAGCGTGCAGGACAAAGGGGGAGAAAAGGCTGGTCCCAGCACCTCCTTCCACATCCAGGAACCCAGGACCTCCTACAGTTCCCGGTCAGAGCCCATCCCCCAGGAGTCCTGCCCTGGCCACCAGCTGCTGCCCTGCACGGCCCTGAGCTCTCCTCCTTATGTGATCTGGGGGTTACAGGAGTGTGGGTACTGGATGAGTCGGCATGAGCTGTGAGCCCCACCATTGTCATTTCGTTGAGGAGAATGGCCCCTGACAATCTGCTATCTTCAATCTACAAATACCTCCCTCCTTTTCTACACAAATAGTAGGATGCTCTTCTCAGTGCTGCCCCTCATTTTTTTTTTCATTTAGCAATAAATTTTGGCTATTATTTCATGGCAGCACACAAAGAGATGTCTCATTTTTTGTGGCTGTAGAGTACTCCATGGTATAGATTTGCCACTCGTTGAATGGGTCCTTTATTGATGAACACTTAGATTCTTTGCAATCTTTTGCCCTTACTAACAGTGCCACCAAATCAATAAGTTTGTGTAACGTGCCATTTTCCACAATTGCAGGTGTTTCTCTGTAAGTTTGTAGAAATGAAATTGCTACATCAAAGGAATATACGTGTGCAGTTTTGATAGTCGTTGCCAAATTGTGCTTCAAAGGGACATTCCTAATTACATTCCATCAGCCCTGATGCAAGTGAGCATTTCCCCACGTTCTCACCAACACAGTGTGTCATCGTTTTTAAAAATATTTGCCAACCTGATAGCAAATATTGGTACCTATGTGTAGTTTTAATTTTCATCTTTCTCAAAATGAATGAGGCTGAACATGTTTTTATACAGTTGAATCTCTTGTCTGCTCCTAGCCTTTGCCCATTTTTTTTCTTATTGATTTGTAACACTTCTTTATAAATTAGGAAAATTCGCTCTCTGTCTGCAATACAAGTTGCAAATAGTTCCCCCTTGTTTGTCATTTTTCTTTTGTCTTCGCTCATGGTGGGTTTTGCAATGCGGAAAATTTTTATTTTTATGGACTTGGATTTATCACCCTTTTCTTTGATGGCTTCTGCGCTCTGTGTTATACTTAGGCCTTCAGCAGGGGCTTTTGTAACCTCTCAGAGAGGAGGCGTCAGTCACAGTGCCAGAGAGAAGAAAGGGAGTTGGGGGCGGGACGCACTTCCAGCCCCCTCTGCCTACACAGCAGACGAGCCATCTGCTCCTGAGAGCGAGCACACCCACTGTCCGGGGCTCCGTCACCTAGACCCAGGTCCAGCTGCATCCGCGTACCTACCTCTTGCTACTCGGAGGGTGTTCTGAGCAGCACTGGCAACAGCTGGAAGCTCATATGTACGCAGAATGTCAGGCCCCACCCCAGACCCACTGAACCCGAATCTGCATTTTAACTGGATGTCCAGGACTTCCCGTGCCTGGCAAAGCCTCCAATACACAGCCCTGTGGCTCTGCCCTCTTTCCCCAGGATCCTCTAGGTTCTAGGGTCCCCTGTCCCCCCAGTGATGTTTCCCTTAAATGCACAATCTTGATTTCCAGCTCGCCCAGGATGGCCCACTCGGGGAGATGAGCTCATGAACAACTCAGCTCCTTGCCCCACCCCCACCCCCACTGTGCCTCATTCA
>NW_006285779.1:6202483-6202881 GCF_000327345.1 Myotis davidii
TGAGGCTGTCAAAGCAGCACCATAAGAGCATGGGGCCCCAGAGGACATTTCCTCCATCATAACACAGACCTAGGATCCTAGGAAACGGAGGACTTCCCTCCACCAGCGCCCCCCACCCCAGGTCTTTAGTATGGGGGGAGGGGAGCAAAGGGGGACCTGGAGTCAGACCACAATTTGAAGTTCAGCATTGCCACTTGACAGCTGTGCAACCTTAGGCAAACGGTTTTACCCTCTGAGCCCCAATTCCTCTCTGGAAAATGAAGGGTCTATCTTCCTGATACGACAGTGGAGAGGGCTAAATAAGCTAATGTGAGCAAAGCACCTGGCAGGGGTTGGTCAGATTTGCCTCCTCATCCTGGGGTGGAAAGGAAGACAGGGCTCAGAAATTACATGGTGGT
>NW_006285779.1:6202929-6209841 GCF_000327345.1 Myotis davidii
GGTGCGGCCGGGAAGGCTGGGTCCATTCTTTTTAAAACTGTCCTTTACCTGAATTCATTCTTCCCCGGGGCCATCACTGCTTACACTACGTCATGTAAAGCACTTTACACTTAATGTCACAGTGGCCTCCGGGGTTAACTCATGAGGACCTACAGTGGTCATGCCCTGTAATTCCCTCAATGATGATGATGGTGGTGGTGGTAAGAGAATGAAGAAGGTAATGATTGTGAGGATGAGGAAGCTGATGATGATAATAGTATTGTTGTTATTTATTGAACTTATCATGTGCCAGGTATCGCTCTAAATATTTCCCTTACATGATCTAATTTAATCCTCACAACAACCTGATGAGTAGGTGGCCATTCTCATTATCCCATGCTACAAAGAAGAGAAATACAAGTTCACGAATTGCCCAAGGTCGACCTGGGCTACCTCCTAACCCTACTGTTGGGCAGTAAGCCCTTGGCCTTAGGAACCAGGTTGGAGCTGAGCCTCTGCCCTGCCACACACATCCCCTCACCGATACCAGGCCATGAGTCCGGACATCTCCCTGAGCTTGGGCAGCCTCTGGGGGAGGAGGCACTCAGACCAATGATCCTTAGAGCCTTTTATGGCCCAAACTTGCTCTCCCAGTAGCTCCAAGTTGCCCTCTGGGGGCAGAGCTGGGTGTGGAGGGGAGAAAGGGGTGGTGAATTGAGTGCCATTTGCTTGATTGACACCACTGCCCTCGGTGCAGAACCTCCTTTTCCATGTTTGATGCCTCCTCCATTTCTGCCCCGTCTTCTTCCTCCTACACTTAATTGCAGCTGCTCCCTGGGACTCCGTCTGTGGCTCTGGTCTTTCCCTTCTGCCCCAGCTCCAGCCTCGCCACTCTGCACACTGCCATCCCGCATGGCCGGTGACCTCGTCACCATGCCTTCCACAGCCACCCTGTGACCACCTAAAATGCAAACTGTCTGAAGGCAAGCTCCGCCACCCCAGCTGGCCCCATGCCCCTGCTTCTGTCCCTGCCACCACATGGCGGACCACTCCCCTGCTCTGACCCATCACACCCAGCTCTGCCCTCCCTGCTCCCGGCACTGCTTCCACTCCCATTGTCAGCTCCCCAGATCAAGCATGAGCTACAACAGGAGTGGCCACCCATTTCATTTGCTCTCTGGCTTGTCCACCACTCACTCCACTGCAGGGTAATCTTCTGGAAACACTGTCTTCCCCAGATCAGAAACCACCAATGACCCCTCCGCCCTCAGCACTGGAAGTAGGGGGCCTCGCTGCCCTGCCCTGCTTCCTCCTCCACCTGCACAAACCCTCCTCTCTAGGCGAACTCGGTGCCCCTCTGTGCCTTTGTCTATGCTACCTGCCTGCCCAGTGCACCACCCGCTCCTCTGCCAGGCTAAGCCATATAGTGCAAGGCTCAGAAGCATGGGCTTTGGAGTCAGTCCTGGGTTTGAATCTGTCTCAACCATTTACTAGCTCTGTGGCCTTGGGCACCTAACCTCTCTGCCCCTCCATTTTCCACCTGTAAAATAAAGTAACTATCTCTCAGGGTGGCCACAGGATTAGTCAAGGTGATGGTTGTAAAAGGGGAATGTTTCCTGTAAAGCCTGGCTACACTAAGTGCTCCATAAACCAGAGTCACTGCTGTTGTTACCCTGGCCCTTCAAGTCCCTGTTCAGGTGCCTACTCCATCATGAAGCCCTCCCTGATCACTGTAGCCTATTCCATCCTGATTTCCCCGCGATTCCAGGATGTGCTGTCCTGCCCTGCCATGAGGGGTTCTGCGAGCTGTGGAATCTTAGGCAAGTCCCGTGTGGTCTCTTGTGCCTCAGGTCCTTCATCTGTAAAATGGACATGAAAATAGTACCCATCTTGTGGGTTGTGTTAGGGTTGAGTGAGGGTTAATATGTGACATGCCTGGCATATAGACATGCGTGTAGTAGACATGTTAGGTAGTAGTAGTTTTACTACGATCCCATGGTACCTCCTCTACCTGTCTGTCCCTTGTGCTGTCGAATGGACCATAAGTGCCCTGGGTCATGGGCAGAGACTCCTACTTTCCTGGGGCCTCTCAGAGCAGCTGGCGCTCAGCAGAGCCTGGTAGGCACCTGAGCCTCTCCCACTGGGCCTTCCCAACTGGCTGCCTACAGCCACTGGCAGGGCCTGGTGGGCACCTGAGCCTCACCCACTGGACTCTGAGACCTTCAAGGCTCCTTTAATGCCAGGATGCCAAAGTCAGGGGGGAAATGGAAGCCCCAGAGGTGCCTCTCACAAAGGCGTGACCTCCAGAGCCTCCTGCCCTGCCCTTGAATACCTTCCCTTTTCTCTCAGTCCCCTGCCCTCTCAGCTTCTCCCCCAGGGACTCAGGAGAACCCCTCTCTGCTGCAGCTAGCAGCCTGTCCTCTCCCGAGCAGCTGCCTCCCCACCCCGACTCAGTGAGGGACCCAGGGCAGAGTGCAGCTACAAGGAGCCAGAGGCGGGATTAGGTGCTGACATGGGCCGGGGGCCAGTGCGGGGTGTTTATTGCCAGTGCCATCGACCCGCACAGCTCGCTGTTTATCTGTCTTCCTGACACACCTAATTACCCAGGTTGCAGCTGCCAGAGCGTTTGCTCTTCCTAAATCACGGGCTCCCGTCCCTCCCGTCGCCCAGGCCTCGGGCCTCTGCCTGCAGAAGGGCTGCCATTGATTTTGCCGTTCCCATTTATGATCTACAAGGCTCCGCATCGCCGCTGCACATTTTACCTTAATTAGTTTATTCTTCTGGGCGTCCTCGGTCAGCCCGGAAGCCAGGAGGCTGGAACGGAGGAAGAGGCTAGCAGCACTGGACGCCCTGCCCCTCTGGCCAGACAGCCACACCGTAGGACAGCAGTTGGCTAAGAACAGCCCTAGTTCCGCAGGATGCTGATAGGTGAGCTGCACAAAGGGGTTCCGTGACCAAGCTCGTTTGGGAAAGGCTGGATTCCATAAAATGATGCAGGTCATTTACGGCAGGACCTTTCAAAGTTATAATAGACTCGTGTTCATTGTGAAATCTCCAAGAGGGGGATGGAAGGTATGGTCTTCGCCGCACTCCGATGTTCACGAGGTCTTTTCTCCAGGCAGCTCACAGAAAACAGGGTTCCACAAAGCACACTTTGGGAAATGTTGTCTTGGGAGTGATGAGGTAAACAGAGGGGGGTAGAGCCACCCTGAGCCCGTTTTCTCCTCTCGTCTCGCTGAGGCAGGAGCTCAGCCACTGAGCAGTTTCTCCCACGGAACGCAGAGGTGCCCATCAGAGGCATGCGGAGCCCCGGCTGCCGGCAGCTGCTCTGTCGCCTGGCCCAGGCTGTGGTCAAACTGAACCTCAGTGTTTCAGGGGGACTGGACTAGCCGGAAGGACAGTCTATAGGGGCCCTGGTTTGACAGAGAAGGGCAAGGGTCACTGACTGTTGGGGGAGGCTGGCGAGCGGGCGGCCTGCAGGGCCATTGGAGGTCCCCCAGGCGCCAGGAAGCGATGACAAGGCTGCCACTGCCTCCGGTACAGCAGCAGCGAGGATGGAAGTCTGAGTCCACAGTCCCTGGCCGCAGTCCTGAAATCCAAAACGCTCTGAAAGCCTCAAGTGCTTTTTTTAAGTTTGCTGGAAAAAGAGTGGATAGCAAAACCTGTCCTGAACTGACGTGAGCTATTTATGGCTTTATTTATCCCACTTCATGTGAATATTCATATATTTCACTGCAAAAATATTAATGTGTTTAATTATGGGGTGCCACCCTGGTCCCTGCTGGGCGTGTTATGTAATAAACGGTGTGTGCACTGTTACATTTCTAAACCAGGAAGGAAAAATCTAAATTTCTAAATGCCTCGGACCCCCAGGGATTACGATGAGGGGCTGTGAACCTGGAGGTGCACGGCTTCTGGGGAGCAATTGGGGCTGCCGGACCTGGGCCAGACTTCAGTGCGATTTCTCCTGTAATTCCCACAGCAGCGCTGTGAGGGAGGGTGCGCAGCTGTCACCCCCGACTCTCACAGAGGAAACCAAGGCTGGGAGAAAAGAAAGGACCGGCCAGGCCCCTGGGCTCCCCAGTCAGAGTTGCACCTGTGCTTCTGTCAGGACTCAGCTCCGCGGTTGCCCCAGGAGCATCCCTCCCCACCCACCGCAGCTCTGCGCAGAGCCCGCTGCAGCTCCCAGCCCAGGCCTCCACCTGAACAAACACCTGCCGGTCTCCCGGGCCTGCTTCCCGCTCTGCTCACGAAGGGCCTTCCCTCCCAGGTATCTGGAGAGCATCCCTGAGACCAACTGCAGACCCCGCAGCCTGTGCACCAGCCTCCATGGGCTCCTGAGGTGTGAGGCCACTCAGAGAGCAAACCCTTTTGTCCTCTCCCGGGCAGAGCCACTGGAAGGTCCTTTATACACCGCCCTCACCCACACACACTCACACTCACTTTCACACACCCACTCATTGGCACACTCACACTCCCTTCACATGCACTCACTCTTACTCTCTCACTCCTCAACTTCACACGTTCACTCTCCCACTCTCCCTTGCTTACTCTCACATACTCATTCTCATTCATTCGTTCCCACTCTGACTCTCACAAACCCCTGCAGTGCAGACCTTATGTCCCTAAAGCACCTTAAGAACACCTCATCTATGAAATTGGAATCATTATTTCTGGCTAATACATACCACTTTGGGGGGGGGGGGTGGCGCTGGGCCAAACCTTTAATGCGCATCATCACATTTATTCCTCATGGTAAACTTGAATGCAGTTTGTTTGTTTTAAATACATTTTTTATTGATTTCAGAGAGGGCGAGGGAGAGAGAGAGAAACATCAATGATGAGAGAGATCATTGATTGGCTGCCTCCTGCACACATGTGCCCTTGACCGGAATCAAACCTGGGACACATCAATCCACAGGCTGACGCTCTATCCACTGAGCCAAACCAGTGAGGGCTTGAATGCAGTTTTTGTTGTCCCCACTTACAAATAAGAAAACTGAGGCTCAGAGACGCTAAGCACCTTCCTCGAAGTCAACAACTAAAACCTAGAAGTACAATCTGGATGGAACTGAGACTGAGCTTCGGCTGGTTCATTCAGACCCTGAGGTCTTAACCACTGCACCACACTTCTCCCTTTACGCTAAGCCCATTGCCTCTCCCCCAGGCCAGCCAGAGAGTCAAGTCCCCAAGCCCACTCTTCCCCAAGCTCACCTTCCCGATTCCTTTAGCTGCTCCTCTCCTGTGTTTCCAGTGCAAGTCCTTAATGGTAGAATATGATCCCTCCTAAAACGTGAATGCTCCTGGTCTCACATTTGCAAGAAATGAACGTAGGGTGAGGGCAGAGGGGAGAGCTCTGCTTTCATGGTCTCAGAAGGACTTGAGCTCCCACCACCGGAAGTTCCTCACCATGTCCCCAGGAGGAGCTGCAGGAGGCCACGGACCTCCTGGAGTTACATATGGCATATTGTGTGGTGCAGACTCCCTGAGCTCAGGGGCCTTAGCCTCCCTCCAGCTCTCGAGAGGATCAATATCCTCTAGGACTCCCCAGTCCTGGGAGCAGGGGCCTCCCAGGGCTGCCCGAGTGCTAACCCTACTGCCACCTGGTTCCTTGAGGGTGGAGGTGACAGACCTGTCAGAGATAAACTTCCAGTCCCTTCCTCAATCAGAACTTGGAGACACACCGGTTTCTTCTGAGACCCCAATCAGGTCCTGCAATCCAGCAGAGAATGTAGGTAGGGGACAGCTTCTGGAGAAAGAGCCATTCTGGGTTGAGTTTGGGTCCTGAAATAGTGGCAATCCCGGGGCTCCCTGAGGATGATGTAGGAGCACGTGCAGAAGGTGACATCCCAATCTCGAGGCTCATCTCAGACACATAGTAGCAGTAACGTCACTTCCATAGTTTCTGAGGCTGGGCTGGCCATTGTTATAGGCCTCAGAGTCTGCTCTCAACTGAAAACACCTGAGTGCCTCCAAACACAGGAGTCTTCCCTGCCTGAGTGAGTACTGCGAGAGTGTTCACCTTGAGCAGATGACCCATCCCCCAGAGGCCCCAACCCCCGTGGCAGGTACTCCGAGACATATCTGGGCCCTGGTCCACCAGCCTCCCTTCTCTCTCCAGGGGTGGCCACGTACACAGACAAGTTATTCAAGTTCCGCAATAGCAGGTGGGAAGACATCCTGAGCGACGAGGTCAATGTGGCCCGCGGCGTGGCCAGCCTCTTTGCCGGGCGCTCTGTGGCCTGCGTGGACAGGACGGTGAGTTCAGGGGTGCATGGAGGACCTGGGCGGGGGGCAGGGGGACACAGCAATGGGAGAGCTGGAAGGGAGCCAATAGGCAGATGTCCCCAGACAGAGTGTGGCTCTCAAAAGCAGAACCAAAGGCTGGGCCATCTCAGCACTCTCAGTGTCTTGCACATAGTAGGTGCTATTGAGTAACAACCAAGACTTGCAGGATGAGTCACAATATACTTTCACAGCCTTTCTCCCATGAGGCCCTCCCAGCAACCAGTGAGGCAACTGGCTAGGTGCTGTCATCCACTGGACAGTGTCACCGAGGCCCATCTTAGGGCAGTGACTGGCCTGAGGACCCCAAATGGATTGGTGGTGTGGCCAGGACCTGAATTGCAATCTTCTAGCTGTAAACCTTGTGCACTTATTCATTCATTCAACTAACATTTGTTAAGTGCCTACTATGTGCCAAGCATTGAGCCATAGGGCCCCCAGTAAATACTGATCCAATAAATGAAAGCATGACAAAGGGGCTCACAGGTGGGTGAGTGGGAGTCTGCCACAGTGCACAAGTACCTCCGTTAATCAATATCTCTATCAATACTTTTCTGCCCTGCTGGTCCACCCTACAAGAAGGATGGGAAGAAAGGCCAAGTGGGGAGCAGGAGGAGCAGCTGCAGCCATCTGCCCTGGGGGACCTCC
>NW_006285779.1:6209969-6212789 GCF_000327345.1 Myotis davidii
GCCCCGCACTGGGCATGCATCCCAGCAACCCCAGCCAGAGCTGGAGGCTTCTTGTGGAGGTGATTTATCCCTCGTGTCACCTGCTCCCCTGCCGCCCCCTCCTTGACTTTACAAAACAGTTCTCAGTAAATCAGGGACCCAGCTTCCACAGGGCAGGGCAGGGGCAAGGGGGCTGGCTCATTTCAGGAATGAGATGGCACAGAAGGGATTGGGGATTCAGCGTGAACCTTCACAGCAGGGGCTCCAGGACCTGGGAGAAGGCAGGTGCCAGGTATAAATATTTATTTCTTAACAAGCTGGTGCCGAGAAGAGGAGCCAAGCTGGGCTGTGAAGCCACATTTAGCCCTGACCTGAATCTGTGCCACCTGGACTCCTGCCTGGTGGGAGGGAAGAGGAGGCGGCTCTGTGCGCGGCCCCAGGGAGTGGGGAGGGTCTAAGAGGTGCCAGGCCGGCTGCTGCTGGCGACCTGGACTCAGTGTCCTGCTGGCTTCCTGTCTCGGTCTTTCAGGAACAAGGTTTTCCACACTCTGCTAAGGTGGGAACCTTCTCAGAGCTGGTGGGAGGGCCTGAAGGTTAATCACAAAGGGATGCACTCTCTGTCCTAACAAGGTCATCTGCACACCCACACATTTAACCACAGGACAAAGGCACCGTGCAAAATGCAAAAAAAAAAAGAAAAAAAAAGCATGAGCACGCAGCACAGTAGGCGGGCACCTAGCTGCTCACTCAGTCCCTGCCCAGCCCAAGCATCAGCCCATCTGCCGCCAGCAGAGGGGTTGCTTTCTGAGTCCACCACCACCTCGCAGTCCCTGGGGCCTGAGACCTGTGGAAGCCGGGAAGAGGGAGAGGTCAGTGCCAGCCTGGAAGTTGAGAGAGGAATGCAGCGAGATGTAGGAAAATTCGAGAGCAATCCCAACAATAATAGCGATCATTTATTAAACTAACAACAGGCCCGGCCCTGTGCTAAGTGGTTTATAAGCCTCATCTTATTAAATCCGTATACTAAGCCTACGAGGTAGATACTCTCAGCATCCCCATTGTACAGATCGGGAAACTGACCCTTGGGACAATTAAGCATCTTGACCTTGGTCACATAGTGAGTGGCAGGCAACGCCAAGAATTGAGTCCTGCCCGCCTGAAAGTGAATCAGATACCCTTTCACTCCTCAGCTACCCTGCCTCTGAGTGAACCAGTATCCGGCACAAATTTCCAACCACGACTCCTATTATGGCATTCACCCTGCGCCTTCCTCAGCCCCCCAGACCCTATCTAGGGCCTTTTAGTCTACCTAGTCAGTGTTGTTCAGAGTGTGGTCCCCAACCAGCTGAATCAGCCTGGTCCTCAAGTCCTCAGGCCCCAACCCAGTCCACCCTCCAGCCCTACAGCATCAGAAAGCCTGGGGGGCGGGCCCAGCCATCTGGGTTTCACCAAACTCTGCAGGTGACTATGATGCAGGCTCAACTTGGAGGACCATCTCACCAGATAAATGCCTCAACCCTCCCATCTGCCATTCCCTCCCTCTCCCCTTCCAGCCCTCACTTGTTCTCAGCCCCAAACCTGGAACACTGCCTGCCCTTCATCTTCAGCTGCCTCGTCACTCACCCACCTTTCTGGATCCAACTCAAAGCCAATCTCTTACAAGAAGCGTTCCCTGATCGATAATGATTATGCCTCATGTTTATATAGCATTTTTATCTTTCAAAGACCTTTCACATACATTGTCTCATTTTATCTTCTCAACAACCCTGCCAGGAAGCAGGGAGAATATGATCCCCATTTAACGGGTAAGGAGATGCAGTTGAAGGGGGTGAGGAATCTGCCCCAGGACCAGGGGCCAGTTAAGGGGAGAGCCTGGGCTAGGGCCCAGGCTACTAGGCCTGGACCAGCGGTTCTCCAAGTGTGGTTCCTGGACCAGTAGCATCAGCTTCACCTGGGAACCTGTTAGAAATGCAAATTCTCAGAGCACACTTCGGGCATCCTGAGTCGGAACCTCTTGGGACAGAGCCCTACATCCACATTGGAACAAGCCCTCCACGTGCTAGGCTAACTGGTGAGGCCTCCTGTCCTAGCCCCAAAGCTCTAGAAACATCTTCCTTTTCCTGGAATGACCTCCATCTCAGCTTCCTCAAAATGACTGTGGTCAAGTTCACACGTCAATTTCTGCCATCTCCTATGGCTGTCACGCACCTATGTTTGCCAGCTTAGTGTCCCCCCAATACGTTGAAGTCAGGAAGTAGGTATAAGTGAATTTTATAAATATCCTAATTTCTAGCAGAGTGCATCTCAATTTACTTAGGCCTTAATTGCACGTTTCTGCATGAAATTGCTAACAGCTGGTAGGGTCAGGAGCCATGATAGTGATGGTGACTTTCCCCTTTGGCCCCATTCATTCACTGTGTACCCAGTCATTCCACCCACGTATGCCAAGCTCCTGTGATGGGCAAGAACCTTTCCCAGTTCTCCCCTAACCATGAAGTCATGTTGTAAAGCTGTGCATTTCAAACTTCCGTGTGCATAGGATCGCCTGGGGGTCTTGTGAAATGCAGGTTCTGTTTCAACAGATCTGGGTGGGGCCTGAGAGCTCTAACATGGGTGTGATCTCAGATGACACCAATGCTGCTGTTCCAGGGACCCCTTTGAGTAGAGGTTTGTAAAGCATCAATTCCCAGGTAGCACGAGAGAGACCCAGAAAACCGAAAACGAAAGGGTGCCCAAGGCCCTAGGGAGCAGCATCACCACCTCCTCCAGCGCTGTCCCCTGGCATGCCCTGCCTCGCGTTTTACATTCCAGCACCACTCAGCCAACTGCTGTGGTTTCCCT
>NW_006285779.1:6212824-6219608 GCF_000327345.1 Myotis davidii
ATTCTCTGTCGTCTCTGCCTGGAAGGTTCTTTCCCCTCCACTTCACCTGGCTGATGCTCCTCTTAGAAAACCTTTTCTGAATTTCCAATGGCTAGGTGCCCTTCCTCTGGGGCAGGAGCCCCTCTTCTGTTATCCAGGAAATCTTGTGCACACTTTCTCAATCATATACATATGATGATGCCTACGGTAGCGTGGGGCCTGATGCCCTCATTGAAATGGACCCTGAGGCCAGTGACCTCTCCTGGGGCATTCTGGGGCTGGGGTCAGCAAGTATGCAATACCAGGTATTTATGCTTTTATATGTAAATAACATTTATATATAATTGTATGATTCTTGATGTGTCAGCATCCCCCAGGACACCCTGAGTTCTTTGTTGGCCTCACCCACCAAGTGGCTCTTAATTAGCTTTCCCGGAGAAAATGGTCCCAGAGAAGAGATAAAGTCAGTGACCAGTTAGTTGGAATGGGGTTCTGCCCATGAGGTCTATGGGTAAGAAATAGAAGCAAGTGGGAGAGTTGAAAAGAGGGGCTGACTGAGCACACTCTTGTCTTGGACTCAGCAGTTTTGTGTGTATGGCTTGCCTTTAAACCCGACTAGAAGCAACCTAAGAATGAAGACTTGAAGTGCATAGAGCAGAGCGCCTTGCATGTAGTTAGAGCTCAAGAAATATCTACTGTCTGATTAATTGGAGGGAAATGTTGAAAGGGGTGAGAGGAAAGCTAGAAAACTGATTTCGCAGCTGTGTGGGTCTCTTGGGGAAGAGGAGGCATCCAGTGGAGAAATAACACCATTATAATGATGGGCAGAACAGACCGTCTCATCAGCAGTGGTGCGGGCTACAGAAGAGAATGACTACGGCAGCAAGGAGCGTGCAAAGGGAAAACATTTGAGGCCGTGTTATAAAGGCAGAAGCAGTACAATATGTCTTTCTATATAATGTGGGGAAGACAAAGGGAGGGAAGGAGGACCCCTGCGTATCCGAGCCTCCCGTGCTACCAAGATAGAGGAATGAAGAAGTATAGGGTGGGCAGGGGGAGGGAGATGTCTCAGGAATTTGCTTGTCATCTTGGCTGGAGTGAGCTTGAATGAGAGAGAGAGAGAGAGAGAGAGAGAGAGACTGACGGGCCTGGGAACTGGTAGATCAATCAATCAGCAAATATTTATTGAGCAGCTACCCTGGCTGGCAGCTGGAGAGAGCTCAGCTGGAGGGAGGCACATTAGAAAATTGTCTATAAAAAGGTGGTTTGGGGGAGAGGGAGGGGTGTGTTCTTGTGGAACAGGATAGAGAGAAAGAGGGTGGCTTTTCTGTGGGACTCCAGGAGCGTCATGCCCTCTGTAGCCTCCGTGAAAAGCACTCTGGAGTCGTGCAGGGCACAGCCCGCAAGGCCGTTGCACACCAGACCCGGGGAGAAGAACCCCACCCCGTAAAAGAGCTGTGGTCCTGAGAGAGGAGGGGGAGAGCTGCTTTCTGGGGGGAAGACCGCGATGAGCCCAGATGGGCCTGCTCACCTCCTTCCCTTCCTCCTCAGGGCTCCGGACGCTATTCTATCTACATCGCCAATTATGCCTACGGTAACGTGGGCCCTGATGCCCTCATTGAAATGGACCCCGAGGCCAGTGACCTCTCCCGGGGCATTCTGGCGCTCAGAGATGTGGCTGCTGAGGCTGGGGTCAGCAAGTATACAGGTATGCAGAGTGACATGGGAGGCTGCGAGCTGGAGGGATCAGGGCTGGGGCTGGGGAGTGGGCTAGTTCACCAGAGACCACAGGAGGGGATGGGTGGGTGTCCCTGGGGAGGGAGGATGAAGATTTTACTCCATCCCTCCACCCACAGAGGGCTCTTCCAAGGGCTGATGAGATGCCTGGCAGGTGAGGGCTTTAGGGGGCCCCTTGGGGCACAGAGGACACAAGGTGTGAACACCGTGTAACATCACCTGTCCTTAGAACCTTTGCCCCATTCCCTGCTGTGACCTACATGACGGGCGAACAGGTTCTGCAGGAGAAAACGGGCAAGTCACAAAGGCTGAGGTTGAAAGCATTCTTTATTGCCAAGCAGCAGATGAAATTATTTACTCACACATAAGCAGCCAGGAATTGAGTGCTAGCTAAATCCCTGAGCTTCAGCTGGGTCCCGTCTCAGATAACTGGGCTCAAAGAATTGTGTTCTTGTTCCAAAACCTCTCCTGCACTTTTTTGGAAGGCAGCACAGTGTCAGAGTCTCTGACAGGGAGATCTTTCTAGGGAAGGCTGTTTTTCTAATGCCAGCACGGCTGCTGACCAAACTCTGACAATCTGCCAATAGACTGCTGATGGCAGAGGGATCCAGTTCCTGTTTTGGGTGCCAGAAATCAGGAAGCCAGAGCTGTGCACAACAACTTCTCACGTGAACTCCAGCCTCACTCACACCGCATCAGCCCTCTGGACGGAGAAATTCTCTCATTGGTCGACCTTCCCAATATAGCCATCCCAGTCTGCACCACAGACTTCCAGGGGGGCCGCCTGCCTGAATCCCAATCCTAGGGCTGGGAAGACGCTGGAGGGGTCATTTGGGCTGCCCCACCCCCTCTGCTTCCAGACACTGGGGTGGTGGCATAATCCCACTCTCCTACCCAGAAAGGGTTGTCACAGCCTTCCTTGAGTTTATGATGCCTTCCTCTAGCCAGCTTTCCACCTCGGTGAAAAGGGGAGATGGATGTCGGCCTGTCTGACAAAGTTTGTGGGAACATATGACTAGACAATAAAATCGTCTGCACAGCTCAAGCCCGGCAGAGCCCTCCAGAGCTCCGCACGTGGATGTGCAGAGGAAAGGCTGAGTGTCAGTAATAAACTATGTTTTCCCGGGAAAAGGAATAAACACGCAGGAGCTTCAGCCTAGATTTGTACAATCTGTTTTCCGGAATAGGTCCCAATTCTGCGCACTGGGCTGGCTTGGCAATTAAGTGCCTTGATCTGCAGGAGGAGGAGGGTGGGCCGGGGAGATGTAGCACTTGAAAATGATGAGATGGAAGGGCGGCGAGGTCTGGGAAAGGGTTCCACACAGAATGAAAGAATTCAGGAGGTGCTAGCTGGGTTTGAGCATGAAGGGGACATTGTTCTCGCTGGCTGGGCTGGCAGAGGCTGGCAGGAACCGAGGAGGGGGAAGGAGGGGACCAAGAAGAGACAGCTGAGGAGCGGGGGTGGGGGCGGGAGCACCAGCCAACTGTGCCGGGCTGTGCTGGAAGGACCGGGCAGCTCAAGGAACGGACGGCAGCTTCTGTGGAGCACACAGGCGGGCCGGGGCAGCTGGCATGCCCAGAGGACACGTTAGAGCAGCTTTGCAGACCTCCAAAAGCCATTTGGCTGACAAGAACGTATTTGGCCCACCAAGTTACTATTATGTCTGCCCGCCTTCCGCAGCCCACCCTTTCCCTGTCTGCCAAGCCCCCCAACAACTCTACCCGGCAGGCCCTGTTGTCATTCCATTAACAACTCATGGACATCTGGCTGGAAAACGAGCCCTGAGCACCCCCCTGAATCCCAGGAATGGACCCCAAATGTAAGGACCACCACCGCAGCCCAGCCTGATTGCCAAGGCTCTGGCACATGGCCAGTGCCATGGGGCTGGCAAGGGGTGAGGAAGCAGGCAGTAGGTGCAGGGCCCTGAGCGGGCTGGGAGGGTAGCAAACCACAGCCAGCTGTGCAGTCAGGGAGCCGCAGGTCCCAGGAGCCAAGCCACACAGCCCCCATCTGCTGGACAGACCTCAGAGAACTTCCCAGTTTTACAAAAGAACAAACGGAGGTCCCCGGGCAGAAGGGACTTGCCCAAGGTCACCCGGGAGGGTGTAGAGAAACTAGCAGTTACAGCCCCCTCCCCCCCCCCCCCCCCCCCCCCCCTGATGACCTCCAGCTTGAGAATCCTGCTCCAGCCTGCAAGACAGAGGGCTGGGGAAGGAGGAAGGCCCACCCCCATGGGAACACAGCCCCAGGGACTGCCACTCAGACTTTCATATGGTCCCTGATTTTTGTGACTGAAGCAGCCGCCTGGCCTGGGGTGCCCAGGGCAGCAGGGGGAGGCCCAGCAACTAGGTCAGCCGGCCGGGTGATGGCACTGCCTGCACTGGCTGTCCGGTTCCTCTGGAGGGGGAGGGGAGACCTCTCCAGGCTGTCTCTTCTGCGGGCGGCTGCTGCTCTGCTGGGTCACAGTGCCATCTAGCGGCCAGCGTGCCCGCTCTCAGGGGATTTGGGGGACTCGAGGGCCCCTGGAGGGACATTGGGAGAGCCAAGAGTGCACCCCATGGCTTCTGGTTCGATGAGCATCCCAAGCCTGGCTTCCTCAGCTGCTCACAGCCTCTTGGAGCCTGGGCAGTGCGGGAACTACCCTTCATGGGAATCCCGAGTTAGTTCTCCCCATCACAGAGGCCGGCATGGAACCCAGGGAGGGGGAAGGTGGGGACCAAGAGGTCTGCACTGCCTCTGGGGCCCAAGTGACCTTGGGCAAGTCTCTTAGCCCCTGTGAGCACTCTGAACTAGCCATCTCACAGCTGCCAGGACAACGTCTGGAGCCAGAGTACCAGGTGCAGAACCTGCCTCCACCATGTCCTTTCCAGGCAGCAGTGGAGGCAGGATTTTACCCTCTGTGGGCCTCAGTTTTCTCCCCTGCAAAATGGGGGTGCTGTGAGAATGAAGGGAGGTAAACACCAGGCCTAGCACACAGGCCGTGCCCACCAAGTGTAGCAAACAGCAACACACTACTCCCCTGAAGTTCCAACAGTGATGCCAGGACCCTCTGTTGCGCATCTCCTTGGTGTAAGGAGCGCCATGCTGGGCACAGGGTGAAGCACAAAGCCAGCAGGCCAAGCCCCTGCCCTGGAGGCATTCTCCATGTGTGCCCAAGACCCCAACTCTACCCTGCAGCCCCTGTTGTGAGAAAATGAAGTGCCCAGCCCTGGGCACAGACATGGGCCTCTTTATTCCTGTCTCCCTCCGAATCCATCTCTTCCCTTTTTCCTGACCCTGCCTCCCCTCCTCCCCGCAAACTCCACCCCTCCCCAGGAACTCTGCATTTTGGTCCCACCCTTTAAGGGATCATCTGTCCGGGCTGCAAGGTGGTGATTAAAGAAGCCTTAAAAGAAATTTGGAAAGGAAATGAAGGTGGATTTATGATGTTGGGTGGGGAATTTCGCTGTTGGCTGGGAGCAGTGCAGAACAAAGCGAGGGCAGGTCTGATTTATAGGAAGTCATTATTGGAGGAGACGGAGATGCCTACAGCCCAGCTGAGGCCTTCTGGCGGGTCCCCGCCAGCCAGCTCTGGAGAGGTGACCAGGGGCAGCAGAGCGGGGGCCGCTGAGCCTCCCAGCTTCCCGGGGGTGTGGCGGGGGGCTCTGGCCTTGCAGCGGGAGTGCAGCCAGATCTGACAACCAGGGACAGTCTGGGCTGGAGTGACAGGCCCCTCAGCCAGGGCCCGGGAACCCTGCCAGGGGTACCCAAAGCCCTGAGATACACAGGCTATCAGATGCATTAGATGATTGACAAGAAGGGACATCACTTTTTTTTTTCCAAAACAAACACAGAAATGTTATACAATACAAATGCAATTTGGTACACATTTTCTTTAGCTAAAATAAGAGACTTTAAAGAAATGTCAAGCCTGGCTACAGAAATACAGATGGCTCCTCTGCCAAGAGGGAACTTTAGTAGAAGTGTTGGAGAGAGCACTGTGGGGTAGCCTAGGCTCGGGGGCACCCACACACGGGTTTGAACTGTGATCTCTTGCCTGCTGGCTGCTGTCATGCCTCCCCGGGCCTCCGTTCCCTCACCTAGGCAAGGTGAGGTGAGATGAAACGTGTATAGTACCTGGTACACAGGACTGAACAACAGGTTCCCAGCGGAGCGACTCCTGCCACTCCTTTACCTGTCCTCTCTCCTGAAACAGCTTCTCCAGCCCCTCGCTGCCTGGGGTGGAGGGGGCAGCGCACAGTGAGGATCAGCATCCCTCCTGCAACCACCTGGAGCCCCTGGTGTGGGAATCCCAGCAGACAGATGCTGGAGCCTGTCCTCCTGCCCACCTGCCTCTCAGCATCCTGCAGGGATGGGCAGGGAGGACTGGGGACGCAGTGGGAATGTCCTTGTCTAATGCCCTGTTCACTGGTCCACTCGGAACCCTGCCCAGCATCTGACAGCTCACGGAGGCTCCGGGGGAGACAGGCAAGTCTAGCACCAACACAGTGTGTTTGTGTTAAGAACTTTCAGGAAATTTAGGGTGAGAGACCGTCACCATCCTGCCCTTCCCCTCACCGCCCCCCCTTCTCCAACACACATACGTGCACACTGCCCACTCCTCCACGCCTACATCTTCTAGCACCTTTGCTACTCTTTACAATGTCTTGGATGTGCTTGGCAGCCTGTAGGCCTTGGTGTCCACCAGCATCGTATTTCTATCAAGGTCTCAGCAGACTGCTCTCACACGTCCAAGTTCCTTGGTGGGCAGGCCTCGCCCGAGCCCCACGGTGTCCAGTCTAGATGGGCCCACGATTCTACTCCCAACCATGTTTATCCTGCAGCCCAGCCTGAGGGAGGCACTGAGGAGGGAGATGGAAGGAGCTTGGAGATCTCATCCCCCCATCCATTCCCAGGGAGTGGGACCAAGGTCTGGAGAGCACACTCCCAAGTTCCCGTGGCCAGAGAGGGTGCGGAGGCGGGGCAAGAACCTAGAGGCTTTCCCTGAGCACAGAGTCCCCCTGCCTCTCAGTCCCCTGGTCCTCAGTCCCGTAGTATGGGGCAGTTCAGCAGCGCATACCCTCTCCC
>NW_006285779.1:6219652-6224145 GCF_000327345.1 Myotis davidii
TCTGGGGCCCCGTGTGCTGACCCAGATGTGATCTGAGAGATGGATGACCTATACCCCAAATGGACTTGAGTCTGCATCACCCAAGTACAGGGTTCAAAGGCTGAGGGGTACAGTTGAGGGTGAATGGGGCTCAGGCCCAATGAGCAAATCATCAAAGGGGGTGCCAGAATGTGGCAGGAGGGAGAGGGAGCTGTGGGGACACATTTTCCCGTGACTCCACTTCTCACCCCGCCTGGTGGGTGGAGAAGCCTTCAGGAAGGGGTGGGCAGGGAGCAGCATCCACACCCAACAGCAGAACCAGGAGAACTTGGAAGGGACCTTACTCACCCAGCAGGTGGGAAATAGTCCCAGCTAATGACTGTGTGGCACCTGGCATTTTCCCGGGTACCTTCCAAAAACCCGCTGGGACAGCCCTGACAAAGACTATTGTCATTATCAGTCTTTCTCTTGTGAGAAAATGAGATGCCCCAAAAGGCCCAGTGACGTGCCCAAAGTCACACAGCTTGAACTTTCTGCCCCTCAGTCTTTCCCACCAGCAGTGCTGCCTCCCCAGCCCCAACGGGGAACTGCTTGTCCCCAAGAGGATACCCTGCCTCCAGTAGATAAGAATTCACCATGTCAGGTAGACACCACTATTGGGGCACATTCTCCTAGGCCAGATAAAGATGCTCCTCACTGCCCTCTGGGCGGCCCCATAACGTGTGTGCTAAACCTTAGGAAGCGGGGACAGGGAGGCGTGACAGAGAAAGGGGGAGGCTGGGCAGGAGGGAAGGTCCAGGAAGAAGATATTTGCTGAGTAAGGGCCTCTGTCATTGACCAGGCCGGGAGTGGGAGTGTCAGGCTGCACTTGGGATGGATAGATTTTATTGGTTTAAAGGAGGTTTACATGATCGACCTGGGAGAAGAGTTTCCCCTGCGGCACCAGTGAGGGGTACAGACATCTGGCTGCCCCTGCCTCAGCCCCCAGGTTTCCTCCCCGCCCCCCCAAACTGAGGCTGCTGGAGCCAGTGCCCAAGAGGCCAGCTCCCCCAATGTCAACTCACCTGCTCCCAACTGTGCAGCAAACTTGCCAAGGAGGAGTTGTGGGTAACATCTCTGTTATGGTCTGATTGCCATGGCAATAAATTGTCACTAATTAGTAGTGTGGTTACCATGGCAATTTTCTAGTAATTACAGGTTACAAATGGTGGAAGGCTTCAACCCAACCCAATTAGTTAATTAGAAAGACTTAGAAATTTGTCCAAGAGGGAAATAACCTGCTTTGTAGAAAATGAAGGGAATGTGTCACAGCTTGGGAGCCAGAGGCGGAGAGGAAATTGGAGGATACTGGGGGAAGAAGGATGGAGTTATGGCGGCAAGTCCCGGAGCCCCACCTGGAATTTCCAGGGGCTCCGGCAAGGCCTGCTGCTGGGCTGGATGGAGTCTGGCAGGGCCAGGGCAGGGACAGCTGCCAACAGCCACTCAGCAGCTCCTCGGAATGGGCAGCAGTGGTGCCCAGGTTGTGGCCCAGCACCCCTCCCACTGGCTTTAGGAACGGCTTCTGAAAGCTTCCCGCCCCGCACTGGGGCTCTCCTAATGAGAAGCACTGGCCGCATCTTGAATGATGTTCCCCAGCAGCGCCGTGGACTTAGTGGCTTAATTTTTATGAGGCTCGGGCTCTCTTTGAGAGCTAATCAGTTTACCCGGGAGGAATGGGGAGGCACAAGGCCCCGTGTCCCCAAACACTGGCCTGGTGGTTAGGCTCCACCTATGTGCCCAGATGAGAAAGGCCCACTGATGTCCTTCCGGGGCCTCTCTCGGAGAACAGGAGGGGCCCGGAGACCAAGAAAACCTACATCCTCAGCTGGCACAGTCACTTTGTGGAAACTTCTGCTGCGCCCAGAGGCAGCAGGCAGGGAGCGCCTCGCCCGGCATCACTCGTGTCTGCCTGAGCTCTCTGTTATTCAAAACAAGTCAAGTTCTTCTGATTCCCGTGTAATTATTCTGCACTGAAAAGTCCTTCATTTTAGCACTTCAGACTTCGCTGTGCGCAGAAACCCCCTGGGTCCTGTTGGAATGCAAGGCCTGACCATTCTGAAATCTGCATTCTGACAAGCTCCATGCGATGCCCCCACGGCGGGTCCAAAAGCCTGACTCTGAGTAGCAAAGACTTCCCATGTAGCTCATCTCACTTGATCCCCTAAAAAACCCAGAAGCAACAAAAGCAGGTCACACTATTCCCATTTTGCAGATGAGGGAACGGAGGCTTAAAGTGTAACGCAAGTTGCCCAACGTCTTGTAAAAAGCCACGCTGGGGCTAGAACCCATGTCCTGGTCCTGGTCAGGCTGTTTTCTGCATGTATTTCCTATGTTTGGGGTGTGGTTTTCAGGGCTTTTTTTGAACCCCACCAGTTGGGGGGATTTGTTCAAGATGTCTTAAGATTGGACTTGTTGACACGGATAGCCCAAATTTGATCTTGGAGGCTTTAGATCTTAATGCTGGCTGGCTTGATTTTTTTTTTTTAGTATACTTCATTGGATGTTTTTCTTTTAAACTAAAGAAACAATTCTTGTTAGAACAAGCTAAACAATATAAAGACATTCACCAAAAAGGCCAACTATCATTTTTTCTTCCTTCCCCAAATTTGATCCCACCCAGTGGCCAAGGTGGCTCAGGGTGCAGCTTTTCCCACTTTTCCCACACTCAGGAACAAGTTTGCACGCACATGTTCAGAAAAATCATGTATTTTCCTTTTTTTTAAGAAAAGTAAGATCACACAATACAATTACTTGGCAAATTGCTTTTTTCCCCTTTTAATCCTTACCCAAGGACATGTTTCCATTGATTTTTAGAGAGGAAGGGAGAGAGAGATGAGAAAGAAACATCAGTCAGTTGCATCCTATACACTCCCCTACTGGGGGATTGAACCTGTAACCTTTTGGTGTATAGAACGATGCTCTAACCAACTGAGCCATCTGGCTAGGGCTGAAATGCTTTTTACTTAAAATGTGTCAAGGGCACTCCTCCAAGTCAATACATATGGATCTACACCGTCTTTTTAGTAGCTACAGAGTGGTTCGCCATATGGGCGTACCATAATCCAACAGCCAGTTGCTGTTGATGGACATGCAGGTTGTTCCCAATCGCTCACAATGTTGAACCAAGCAGGGTAAGCATTTGCACCGATAGCTGGAGCCTATTCCTATAAATTCTTAGAGCAGGAACTCGCCCCACATCTGTGTGACTTGGGGTGTGGGTGGGGTGTCAGGCATGGTGAGAGCTGGGTTTAGGGATTATGGTAACTCAGCCATCTCTCTGCTCATGGACTCATTCCTTTAGCACAAGGTGACTTGGTCTTGCTCCTCCCTTGCCTCAACATCCGTGTGGCCACCCTCCACATGGGTTTGGGGGACTTCAAGCCCTGATCTGGGCTCAAGGAAGCCTCTGGAAGGCTCTCCTGAGGCATCGCAGTGTGGCTTTTTGCAGGCTTCACAGGCAGCCAGTCCTCCACACAGAACAGGGGCGCTGCTTCTGCCACTGACTGTGGTCCATGTCCTCTCAGGGGGCCGGGGTGTCAGCGTGGGCCCCATCCTCAGTAGCAGTGCCTCGGATATCTTCTGTGACAACGAGAATGGGCCCAACTTCCTCTTCCATAACCGGGGCGACGGCACCTTCGTGGACGCAGCTGCCAGCGCTGGTAAGTGTAGCCGCTGCTCTGTGTCCCTCGGTCCGCCAGACCCATAGGGACTCTGGGCTGCCCCGCCTCCTCTAGCATGACCCACAGGCCTCTGAGAGAGCGGGACAGTCATCCTCTGCCCCACACAGGGGTACGTTGCTTGTCATCTCCAATTGCACCCCGCACCCCCACTCCACCCCCTGCCATGGTTCAGGCCACAGGGGTGTTTGCTGCTGGAACTCCTCATCACTCTCCATTTTCCGGCAGCTTGAATAGGCCCATGTCCCTCTGAGCTCTGATTAAGTCTCAGCATCAATTCCCCTCTCTCCACGTCCCCTCCCCACATTTACCTTAAGCATTCAGTTCAATCCAATAACCATTTATTGAGCTCCTGCTAACTGCCAGGCTGGTGCTGAGCTGGGGACACTGACCTGAATGAGGCAAAGGCCACCATACCCCGCCCTATCTTACACACTCACATAAGGCACTGCCATTCTAGCTGGGGACGCAGACAAAGACACAAATAGCTATCATAAGAAACAGGGTAAAATCCACTCAGAATTAGACTCCAGGCTTCTGGTTAGTTCTGCTTCCCTTTCTCCCCCAGGGCCTTGGCACCTGCTGTCCTCTCTGTCCGAAGTGCCCTCTCTCCCTTCTCTATCTGCAGAACTCAGCTCGCGTGTTATCAGGGAAGCCTTTCTGTGCCGCCCGGCAGGGATTGGCACTCCCTCCTCCATGTTCCCACTGCCCTGGCATGTAGCTCTCACTCAGGCTCCTACGTTGCTGTAATAATCTCTGTGTCTATAGGACCCGGCTTACAGGGCTCTACTATTCATT
>NW_006285779.1:6224182-6224482 GCF_000327345.1 Myotis davidii
GTGAATGATAGAATGGACACAGTAACAGTCAATGGATACAATTAGTCTGCCCTCCAGCCACTTCCCCCTGCTCAGGCCCTCCTGCCTTGCCCATGAATGGAAGATTTGCCTTCCCCTCCCTCTTGGTGGCCTAGGGACAATCCCTGGCCTCCAGAAGAAGGGGTGAGCAGGGACCTAGAGTCATAGATCAACGGTCTTACGAGCTCCAGCTCCTGCAGGAGCATCAGATCCCTGCGTCTGTGCCAATTCGTAAGAGTACCTCTCCCCAGCTCTCTGCTCAGAGTCCCCGGTTTGACCACT
>NW_006285779.1:6224505-6234129 GCF_000327345.1 Myotis davidii
ATCCTGCCTCTCCCTCTCCTTCCAGGCAAAGCTAAAGTTGGAGGCAGCTCCCCTGGCCTGTCTTCCCCATCAGCTCGCCCCTCCTAGAGCTGTACACTCTGGCAGCAAATTTTCTCATTGCTGAAAAGCATAAGATGAAAGCGAGGTGGTGGTGGAAAGAACCTAGAGGATTTGATAAGGTGTTAAAGAGATGGAAGCAGAGGTGAGCCAACGAGTTGGAGTGGGAGAAGGTAGCAGGCGGGAGGAGAGAGGAAAGGTGCGAGGCCCCGTAATTGAAAGTCAGAATGATTGCCGGGGTTTAACAAGACATGTCAAGAGGGCATTCATCACCCAAACAGATGCTGCTGTGAAATGCAGCCGGTACCGATTATTCCCGTGAAAGGGAACCAGCTCCTTGTCAAGGTGCCTCTTGGGTAGGAGAGAAATGGGCCAACACAAAAGGCCACTGGCGTTAGGGCTGGGGGTTCTGCAGAGAATTAATGGGTTATTCATCCGAGAGGCTGGAGGCCACCCCCATTTCTTTGCAAACCCTCTTTCTCAAGCTTGGCTCTCCCTGCCTCTTCCCCCGCATCTCCCACCCCCATCCTTCCACCCTCTCTCCCAGAGGATGCTCAGCCTGCAAGGCCCTTGGGTGGGCGGCACCCCCCTTCTCCTGGCTCCCGGCCTCAGTTTCTCTATGTTTGCAGCTGGCAAGAGCTCCCTGTGTCCTCGGTTCTGTGATTCCCACTCCCCATTATATTGATTGTCCTGTCGCCTGCCATCTCTGACGGCCTGATGACCAACAGCAGTTTGCCCCCTGAAAGAGTCAGCGTGGGTATTTAGAGCTGCATCCACCATCTCTCAGCTCCGGGCTTGGCCCGAGGGAACGTGTCTGCCTTGCGCAAGCCAGGCCAGGCTGCCTGGGCAAAACCCCCCTCCACCCTCCCCCAGGATCAGCTCTGTCCCACTGGCCACTGGCAGATTCAAGGGCAGCATGAGCAGGTGACATTGGGCACACCAGCTTCTGCCCCCCAGACCGCACAGGGCACGCTGCGGGCTTCTCTGTCATGGTGCGGTCTTTCCTCTGCTGTCACCAACATCCCCAGTTGCCTCCTGGTGAATTATTTATGCCTCTTTATTTATTCAGTAAGTATTTACTGAAAGCGACTAAGTCACCACAGGCACCGAGACAGATGCCGTGTGAACGCAGGTGAGTACGAAGACGGTCTCTGAGGACCAGGAGGAAAACTGACCCTAAGCAAGCGAAGCCCAGAGGAACGTGATTATGCGTGTGATCTGCACAGCGAAGGAAAAAACCGGGGAGGGGGCTGTCGGGGAGAAGACAGAGTGGGCGGAAGGGCTGTTCTCATGGGAGTGACCAGGGAAGGCTCCCCTGAGGAGGTGACTTGGTGGCTAATCGCAGAAGGAAAACAAGGGAGCCAGGGACCCACGAGCCGGGAAGAGAGCATTCCAGGAGGAGAGACCAGCTTGAGCAAAGACCCAAGAGCTAGAAAGAGCTGGTTCATTTGAGGAACGAAAGGAACATGGAATGGTAGTGCTTATGAGTAAGAGGCAGAGAGCACCAGATAAAGACCAGCCAGGGTGGGCGGGGACCTGTCCTCCCCGCTCCCCAACCCCCCAGGCAGCAACAGCCACTGAGAGACAAGCGGAAGAGTGCTGGTCAACTTAATGTGTCCAAGTGGTAGTATTGGGGTGGCTGGGAGAGCTTCAGTGCTCCAGAATTTTCCCGAGTCTCCCCCAGGCTGCCCCAAAACTGAGTAAAAATAATGTGCCTGCTGGGCAAATGATGCCTGAAGACAAGGTTCTGATTCCTTTGCAGCTGGACGGCCATCCCACCTCCCACCCCTATGGAAAAATTCTGAGACTTGCAACTGTGTCTCCCCATCCCAAGGGGCGGGGGCAGCAGAGAGCCACCACCCTTGCTGCCCATCACGGAGCCCCCCGAAGTTAGTGTCTCTGGAGCCACAGGGGCGCCGCCCTGAGGGTTCCTTCCGTCCCTCCCAGGTGTGGACGACCCCCACCAGCACGGGCGAGGTGTGGCCCTGGCGGACTTCAACCGCGACGGCAAGGTGGACATTGTCTACGGCAACTGGAACGGCCCCCACCGCCTCTATCTGCAGATGAGCGCCCACGGGAAGGTCCGCTTTCGGGTAAGAAGGGGCCTCTCTCTCCGCCACCCTGCAGTCCTGGGATTGCAGCCCCGCCTGTGCCTCCCACCAGGCAGAGCCTGGGAGTGGGGGTGGGGAGCCACAAGAAAGGTAGCATCTGGGGGACAACGATGGACTCTGGCCCTGGCTCCTATAGCATCTCTAGTGGCCGGAGCAGAGAGAGCCAGTAGCAGAGGAGGGAGGGCAGCCCCCCAAGGTGGGCAGAGCAAAGGAGGCTCTGGGTGCGGCAGAAAACCCCATCTGTAGCCCCTGCCTGAGCTTTGCAAAATGAGGTTCCGGCCATGGGTACAGTGGGGAGTGGGGTGGAGGAGGTTGAGGCCACAGATCCAACAGCTGCCCCCTAAGGACAAAGGGCAGAGGGTGGGCAAGCCCCTCTACTCTGTGTGCCCTCTCTGAGCTGCCAGATAGACGGGGATGCCACGAATTCTGTGAAGGTCATGGAGGTGCCACCAGCCTGATGAGCTGGAGTTCGGGGCTTTCTCGAGAAGGGTAGTGGGTGGCTGAAGCTGATCTTGGGGAGTCAGGGTTGCCCTGGAGGTCCCTGGGTCTTGCCAAAAACCCCTAAGGGAGTGAGAAAGTTCCAGCGTTTGCCTGAGGTTCCATGGTCCCAGGGAAGTCTCTAGGCACCTGTGTTGGGGTGACTTCCACCAGCTCCTTACCCGTAGGCAGCCACCCTGGGGTGCTCAGGCCCAGCTGCTCGCTCCCTGCAGAGGCTGAAGAGCCAGCTCGCTGGGTGGGGAGGAGGTGTGCCCTGAACTTGGGCCACTGATCCTGGGATGTGGATGATTTGTATTCAGCTTTTTGTTCTAACTCAGGTTCTCAACCAGTAGCAATGTTGACCCCACCGGAAGACACTGAGCAATGTCTTCCTGGTTGTCACCAATGGCAGAGCGTGCTGCGGGCATCTAGTCTGCAGAGGCCAGGGATGCAAAGAACGGCCCAGCCCCGGTGTCAGTGCCGAGAGTGCCGAACCCTGCCAACCCTCTGATGGCGCCTCCCCAGAGCTCACAGGAGCAATAATAATAATAATAATAATAATAACAACAACAACAGATGCCACATTTATCAAGTGCCTTCCATGGGCCAGGAACTGCACAAAGCACTTTACATACATTATCTTGGAAGCCCAGGCATCCCAGGGGTCAGCCCCACGGGGGCTATGCAGGTTTCCATCTTTACAGGATCAATAGCATAATAACGAGTTGGAGATACTGAGTCCTCTTTGTTCCCCAGCTCTTAAGGCCCTGCACAGCCCTCCCTGGCCAGCTGGCCGGGCTCTTCATCAGCCTCATTACTGAGCTGATGGGGACAGCCTCCCTCCTTGGCCTCCCCACAGCAGGCAGCTCGCCAGCAGTCCCAGGCCGCTCACTCCTGCAGCCAACGGAGAGGGCCTGCAGTACGGGGCCCAGGGGCAGGCCTAGGCAAGGGGCAGAGGGGCACTCCCAGAAACACCACAGTGCCCTGCCCAGCCCTCTCCACGTGGGCCCTGGGATTTAGGCAGCATTCCTCCTATTTCCCAGGCAAGCCCCACACCTGGGACCCTTTTCTAGGCCCTGTCCACACTTTGGGGTCCCAGCTGGGCTATCCAAAGCCTGGGGTCCCCCTGAGCCATGGACAAGCACCTTTGCAACCTTCCAAAGCAAATGTCTTTTTAAAAATGTCAAGAGACGCCCAAGAAACAACATAATCAAACAGAGACAGCAAAACTGCAACCGAAGGCAGCCTCTGCCCCCTTTCATGAGGCTGAGAGCAGGAGCAAGGCCAGGACAGGCTGCCGGAGAGCTAGCCCTGCCCGCTCTGTGCCAGCCGTTTTACACGCAGCCCTCGAACCCGGGCCACTGTTACTACTCCCCGATGCGGAAAGTGGCATCCGATGGGTTTAGTAACTTGCCTTAAGATCACACAGCTCATCAGCGGAGAAGTCTGGATTCCAATTTCTGTATCCACCCAGCTTCTGACTCTCACAAGGAGGAGTAAGGATGTGTCCCAGAAAGGGCACAGCACCTGGAATCAGAAGCCTTGGCTATCGCCCTACTTACTAGCTATGACTATGGGCTCTCCAGGACTCAGTTGCCTCACCTGTAAAATGGGAATGCTAATGTCTGTGCTTCCTCAGGTGAGGGTGAGAAGGCTACATGTGATAGCAATCAGGAAAAGCCCAGCGCTTCACTGATGTGAATTGGAACTATCCCTCTTCCCTCCTTGTTCCACAAGCAGCTTGAGATTTCCGTGGTCCTCAGCACAGCCCCCCAGGTTCCTTACCTGGGAGGTGAGAGAGGAGGCGTTAGGTCGAGCTGCCTCATCTTGGTGCATGCACACCCACACAAGGGGCAGTCGCCCTCTCACCCGCTCCCATTCTCCCACGTATCTGTCTGCTGACCTGAAGCCTCTCTCCTCCCAGGACATCGCCTCACCCAAGTTCTCCATGCCCTCCCCTGTCCGCACAGTCATCGCCGCCGACTTTGACAACGACCAGGAGCTAGAGATCTTCTTCAACAACTTCGCCCACCGAAGCTCCTCAGCCAACCGCCTCTTCCGGTAGACGCTACAATGAGGCTCATGCCCACTCACCTTTGGCAGCTAGGGGGTCAGGAGGAAGGTGCAGGACTCAGAAGGGGCGTCCCAAGGGCTGAGGTGGAAGATGGTACCCTGAAGAAGGAGCAGAGAGGAGGGAAGAACAGAGATTGAGCAAGAGGTTGCAGGCATGGAGGGTGAATGCTGAGTAACAAGTGGGCCTCCTGGTGTAGGGGGGTGGGCGGATAGTGGGCAGAAGGATGTGGCCCAAAGTGTGCCCAGAAAAAAACACAAAAAGCGGTTACAGAGTCAAATCTGTTTAAGTATGCTTGAGTCAAGCAAATACAGGCAGGTTTTTGTTTTTTTTACTGCAGGACTTCTCAGAGCCTTTAACATGACCATAAGTATTTTTATCTCCCAAAAGGTGGATAAAATATTCCAAATAATATTTGACCACAAAATATTTTTTTCAAAGATTTTTCTATTGGGATTGGTGGTCTGCAAGACATCCTTTGAGAAATGCTGGGTGAGACCTTAATGGTAGATGAGTACATGAAGTGACCGAGTGAAAGAAATCTGTAAGCATCTGGGCATTGTGCCTAAGCAGGCAGGACTGGGTTTGTGGAGGCAGCCCTTATCTAAGAGGGGTCAGGAGAATGTTGGCATTGGGTCACCCCGAGTTCTTACTTAAAGTAGAAGCCCAGGGGCCACCTCGATCTCCTGAATCAGAATCTCAGGATGTGAGGCCCAGGAAGCTCAGAATCATGGATCGGCTGCCTCCTGCACGCCCCCTACAGGGGATCGAGCCTGCAATCTTGACTGGATGTGCCCTGACCCGAATCAAACCGTGACCTCCTGGTTCATAGTTCGATGCCCAACCACTGAGCAACACCAGCCAGGTGGAATGTCTAGTTTTAACAAGTGCATTAGGCATCAGGCATAAAGTTTGAGAACCACTGTTGGGGAGCAAGCCTGCGAACCAAGATGGCCCTGTCCTTGGTATGGAACATGCTAATGGGGCTCAGGACCAGGTGGGGAGAAAAGGGTAGGCCAGGGGCCTTGGATTCAGGAAATGGGCCAGATCACCTGCTGGGCTCCCCAAGGTCCCATCCCCTCCTCCAGGAGGGTCCCAACTATTAATAAAAGGTGAGAGCTGTGACTAAGTGCATTTAAAATATAAGTATTAACAAAGCATCAATCTTTGACTGGATGTAATCACCCCCCGGAGGCACCAGATTTACTAATTAGGTGCCTTGCAAAAAGCTTATTCACAACTTCCAGATTAATTGCGGAAGATCAATTACTCGTTAACAGAGACACTGCTTTCCTTCTCAGGCTAATAAAGTGTCGCTTGCCAGGGCCCCTGATCACCAAGGAGCCCAGCGCTCTCATCTCTGAGGTCCAAGAACCCAGACACCTCCTCTACCCACCGGCCTGCCCAAGGGCCAGCTGGCACAGGGCTGTCCTCAGACAGTGTCACCACGCAGTTGCCCCATGAATTCACGTGTTTGAGTCTCTATAGCAGCCATGGAAGTCACTTCCCAGGGACATGGCTGTGCCCCAAACCCCCTGGCAGATGATTGGGTCTTGAGCACCCAAGGCCCCCACACAGCTGGAAACTGGAAATCTAGCCCCGACCCGTCCCTGTCCTGAATGGAACATGGTCTCCGTGTAGGAGGTCCTGGAGCCTCAAAGCTTCACCGGGCTTGCGTCTGCACGTCCTCCAGCAACGCTCAGGGCGACCACAGAATGCAGCACCAGACCGGAAGCTTCATGAGAGCACAAGGGGCCCTGTTAATAACGGCAGGACAGCAGGCACTGACTGGACGTACACGCTCACACCACTTACCCATCTAAACACCACGCCTCTGGTCTGTTCTCATCTCTCCACCCTCTGCCACCCCCACTCTCTCCCTTAGCAGTGGTTCTCAACCTTCCTAATGCCGCGACCCTTTCATACAGTTCTTCATGTTGTGGTGACCCCAACCATAAATGATTTTCGTTGCTACTTTATAACTGTAAATTTGCTACTGTTATGAATCGTCATGTAAATATCTGATATGCGGGATGTATGTTCAGGGGTCGCGACCCACAGGTTGAGAACCGCTGCTAGGGGATTCCTGTGCCCACCTGCAGCCTTCTCCCTGTGTCTAGTCCTGCAGAGCAAGCAGTTGAAAAGGCAAATCTGGCCACGCCCCTCTT
Source organism: Myotis davidii (assembly GCF_000327345.1). Taxonomy (NCBI): domain Eukaryota; kingdom Metazoa; phylum Chordata; class Mammalia; order Chiroptera; family Vespertilionidae; genus Myotis; species Myotis davidii. The sequence continues at coordinate 6,231,390 of NW_006285779.1, forward strand.
CCCCTTGAAACCTTTCAGAAGCCTCCTCTTCAGCACATCCCACACCTACCAGCTTTGTCCCCGGCCTCCACACTCGGACTTCCCCGTTTACCACTAGGCACCAGGCACCCCAGCTCCTCTCCGTTCTGGGCTGTGCCAGCCCCTGACCCTCATGCTGCCCACACCCTCTACTTCGCTCCTGCCTCTACGTCTGAATGCCATGGACTCAGGATGCTTGTCTCAGCTCAGCCCTTCCCCTGGGAAGCCTGCCCCGGTTTCCCAAACCTGGATGAGCTTGCCCAGCTCTGCCCTCCCCTCGCCCCTCTCCCTGTAGGCCTTCGGCACTCTTTCTGCATGAGGTTTCCTGTGGTCATGGGTCCTGAGCTCTTCCCCCCTGATACACAGCATAGCCACAGGCCCCCACGCCATGCCCAGCACACACAAGTTGCTGCAGAAGAACTTGTTCAGCGAATACATACATGCAATGGAACTGCGGGGTTTTATCCTCGGGAACCCTTACCTGCCTGGTCACCTGAACCAAAGGGTGTGTCTGCCCAGATGGGGCAGAGTCGGCAGGACCCAAGTAGTCAAAGGGACAGTGGGTGTTAGCAGGCCAGGGCATGCACACCTCCAGCAGGTGTGCACACAGCCAAGTGCACCCAGGCACGCTGCTCACATGGGTCAGCACAGACGCCCCATGTGGATGGAGGACATCACTCAGGGCATCTGCTCACCCTGCAGGCACCCTGCAGTTGTACCAATGCTCTCTGCCATCCACACCCCATAGGCTCCAGCTCAGGGGACCCAGTCCCCTCCTGAAAGCACTGGCCACAACGCAGCCCTCTGGTGACTCTGTGATTTGGGCGGACAACAGTCACCTGCAATGTGTGTGTGTGTTGGGGGGGGGTAATTAAGAGCCCCCCTAGCCCCCTGTTCGCCCCCAGATTTGTGCCACACATGTAGAGCACCCAAGGTTGGGAGAATCTAACGAGTGAGTAAAATTAGAGAGGAAAGCTCATGGCCATCGGCAGCAGCCAGCTCTGTGGAGAAAGAGCAGGACTTTTGCAGTGGACTTTTCTGGAACAAATATTACTGTGATTCCCAGTCAACACAGACAGAACCCCTGCAACCCAAAGGGCCCCATTTCCTCCCTTTGCCTCTGAAATTCATCTGTGTATCCCACAGACGTGTGCTTGGAGCGCTCTGAGAGCCAGACACGATGTTAGATGCTGTGGGAGATGCAAAGATGAATAATACATGGTCCCAGCCTGCAAAGAGCTCACAGTCTAACCGGGGAGATAAGACACATTCATACAAAGCTTTAACACAAGGCAGGAAGTGATAAAGGCCAGGCAAGTGATAAAGGCAGAGCAGAAAGGCATTGCCTCTAGTGGGACGACCAGGGAGAACTTGGGGGGGCAAGGGGGGGCGGAGTTGAACCCTGGGTACCATCCAGAACTTGAAAACCCAGAGCCACTTGAAGGAAAGGGAAGGGCATTTGAAGGTAGCTGTGTCCTTGTCCCTTCTCCATCCATCAACTGCCTTCCCCAGGCTGTCTATAACTCATCCATTAGGAAAGGAAAAATCCATTTTTACCAATCTAAGTTCAAACCCAAGAAGGGAACAGGCAGGGTGTGGCCAGGGCCTGTGAACCAAGAGTGGCCCCGTAGGCATGCAGGTGGCAGCCCCTGCACAGTGGGACCCGCGATGCTCCAGGGGCCGAGACTGGAGTAAGAAGTAGGTCTCTAGGTCCAGGGGCCGACTCAGGCCTCTGCAGCTAGTTACTCATCCATGAACAGCCTGTCTCTTCTCCTACAGCGTCATCCGCAGGGAACACGGTGACCCCCTCATTGAGGAGCTTAATCCTGGCGATGCCTTGGAGCCTGAGGGCCGGGGAACAGGTGAGGGCACCTCAGGGCTCGGCCTGCATGCCCCTGTCTGAGTGCTTCCCATTGTCTGGGATGAGGGAGGGAAGGATGAGGCAGCCAATCCCACTCTGAGGGCTAAGACCCAAGAGCAGGGGCAAGAGTGGAGGAGGGGGTGGTCCATTCTCCCAGTCCCAGGGCAGCTGGGGGCGGGCCGGCTGAGAATCTGTGGGCAGTAGGTTCTCTGGCGATGCCTTGGGGGTGGGGATAGAAAGGAGGGGCTGGGGTCCTGAAGTCTAGCCCCTCCCCTCTTGGCGCTCAGCCTGGTGTCAGAGACAGAGCGGTCTTGGAAAGGGTACTTGGTCTGGGTCTTGTTCTCCAATCCGTAACATGGGGCCAATTACATCTGCCTTCTCACCTCTCTGGAGTAGTGAGGACCCAAGGAGACCATGTGTATGCAAAGACTTAGTAGATTGATAAAAACTGTGCCAGTATCACAGGCGTGTCTAACACAGAGGCCAGAAGGAAGTCCTCATGGTCTGGATAATAGTGCCCCCCATTCCCGTGCCAAAGCCCCAGCGAAGGAAAGGGAACCGTCTTCCGTGAATTCCTAGCACGAGGTGCCTGATAGAAAGGGGAGGGTGGGGGTGGCAGCCACAGTCCCAGGCCCAGCACCTCCCCACTCGGCTGCCCCGGGGGTCCCCCAGCCGATGGCCAGAGCGCAGTCCGTGTTGTTGCAGGGGGTGTGGTGACAGACTTTGATGGAGATGGGATGCTGGACCTGATCTTGTCCCACGGAGAATCCATGGCTCAGCCGCTGTCCGTCTTCCGCGGGAATCAGGTGTGCATGGACTGGGGGACCCTCAGAGCCCAGCCCGGGGTGGTCCCCTGGGCCT
>NW_006285779.1:6234194-6238636 GCF_000327345.1 Myotis davidii
CCAACCTGTCTGCCTCACTCACCTTCCTGCCGGCCGCCTCCTCTCTCTTTCCTCTGCTTCCTCCTTCTCCCTCTCTCCCTCTCTCCCTCTCCTGCCCTAGGTCCCTGCTCCTCCGCCCACCCCGCTGACGCCTGGCCTGCCTTCCTGCCTCCCTACAGGGCTTCAACAACAACTGGCTTCGAGTGGTCCCACGGACCCGGTTTGGGGCCTTCGCCAGGGGGGCGAAGGTCGTGCTCTACACCAAGCAGAGCGGGGCCCACCTGCGGATCATCGATGGGGGCTCGGGCTACCTGTGCGAGATGGAGCCCGTGGCACACTTTGGCTTGGGTGAGTCGGGGCCAGGGGAGAGGGTGGGCAATGAGCGGCTGACAGGACAGCGGGTCCTGAAACTGCACCCCGCATCATGGTGACCGATGCAGGACTCACAGCTCGAGCGTCTTCCGGGCACCACGGTGCTGGGCCGCGGTGGCGACACCAGCCATTGGAGGCCACCCTGCTCTGAGGTGAGCATGAGCTCAGGAAGGAGGGCCCCGCCTCTTACCGAGGTCCTCACCCCAGTGCCTCTGTGGGAGCATTCACCTTGGGGTCAAAGTATTCAATTCTGCATTTGTCCAGGCTGCAGCCTTGTGCTTCAAACACTGGCCTCCACCAGACTATTTCTCTCCCTGGCCTCTTGAGAGTTGGCTCGGTGACTAAAGTGCCTCACCAAACCCCTGGTGACAACAGCAAACACTGGCAAGAATGCAGAGAAACGATCTCACACATTGCCGGTGGGAATGTACAAAGGCACCGCTATTCTGGAACATACGTTGCCAGTCCTTTTAAAAACAAAAACCTAAACACACAACTACTATCAGATCCAACAATTGTACTCCTGGGTATTTCTCCCAGATGAATGAAAACTTATGTCCACACAAAAATCTATACAAGATTGTTTGTAATAGCTTTATCTGTAATAGGCCAGACTGGAAACAACCTAGATGCCCTGCCATAGGTTAATGGTTCAACAAGCTGTGGTCTGCCCACACCATGGACTATTACTCAGCAATAAAGAGGAATGAAGTATTGACACACACAACAACCTAGATGGCTCTCAAGGGCGTTATGGTGGCGGCAGGGCGGGGGGAGGCGGGGCCAATCTCAGAAAGTCACATACTGTTGATCCCATTTCTATAACATTCACAAAATGACAGAATGGTAGAGATGGAACATAGATCAGTGGTTGCTGGAGGGGGAGGGGGAGAAATGGTGAAAAGGAGAGGGGTGGGTGGGACTGCACGGGGATAGCCCCAGGAGGTCTTGGTGGTGATGGGCGGTCCCGTCTCTCGACTGTGGTTGCGGTTGCACGAATCTGCACACATGATAAAATGGCAGGGAACTACCCACACACCTTGTGCCAACATCCACTTTCTGGTGCTGAGCTTGTGCGATAGTTCCGGGAGATGTAGCCATTGAGGGAAACCAGATGGAAGGTACACAGGATCTCTCTGCACTGTCTTTGCAACTGCCTATGGCTCTATAATTATTTCAAAATACAACATTTTTAAAGAAACACAATTGAGGAAGGGAATTAGGGAAAAAAAACCTCTAAAAAGGCTTCTTGAGGAAGAGGGGCCATCATGGAAAAAATGTTGAGAAACACTGGGGGTGGGGGTGGGGATCCAAGGGTGTCTTTACGAAACACGGTGGTTAGGAAAGCATTTGAGTGACATATACGTAGGCTCAGAAGCAGACATCCTCTCACCTGTGTTAGCATCTCATGAGGTGCTATAATGTTAACATAAAAAGAATAGGCAATATGGCCTCACACGGATAAATATACGTATGTGTTAATATTATTAACACAGCATATCGCATAGAAAAAACTTCAAGAAAACGCAGAAAGTGTGAAGAAAGATTCGAGTCGTTGGACCAATGTGGTAACTGTTACTCCTTGTAGGCACAGAGATACTTCACTCTTCCTCTTCACGCCATCCTCACGACCGCCTGTGAGACGGGTATTATTTATCCCCATTTTACAAATGGGAAAACTGAGGCTCAAACACTTAAGAAACCTCCTCAGTCAAGACCACGTAATAGGTAAATGGCAGAGATAGGATTCAAATCCAGACCTGCCTGAGTATGGGATTTTTATTTTCTTCCATCTGATTTTTATGTGTGTGTGTGTGTGTTTTCCAGTTTTTATAGGAAACACATAATTTGTCTGTAAAAGACGAATAAATATTTAGGGGACCCAAGGCCCGGTTCTATGAGCATGTTCTTGGGCTATTTCACCCTGGGTGGGTTGGCCTCTACTCAGAGGCAGCCACTTGCTATGCTAGTCCTTAATGTACAAGTTGACCTTTTTTTTAAAATATATTTTATTGATTTTTTACAGAGAGGAAGGGAGAGGGATAGAGAGTTAGAAACATCGATCAGCTGCCTCCTGCACACCCCCTACTGGGGATATGCCCGCAACCAAGGTACATGCCCTTGACCAGAATCGAACCTGCGACCCTTGAGTCCGCAGTCCGATGCTCTATCCACTGAGCCAAACCAGTTAGGGCTACAAGTTGACTTTTAAATACATAGTCCTCTCTTACAAAACAGCAATACCGACATGAGCTGAGCACTTAGTATGGGCCGAGCACTGGGCTAAGTGCTTTACTTAAAGTGCCTCATTCATTTCTCACCACAACACGATGAGTCATTAACCCCATTTCACAGATCAGGAAACTGAGGCTGAGATTAAGCAACCTGCCCCAAATTACATCTTGCTGGACCTCCTATAGCTGTCTGTGGGGGGTCGGCCACGGTCCTCCTGCTCTGCCTCTTTCTTCTTGGAGATCCACATCCCTTCAGTTACCAGGTGACCCAAGTGAGATCTCCGAGGCACCAAGGTGACTGCGATGGTATCTTAGGTGGGATGTTCACCAGGTATCCGGCTGGACATCAATCCTCACCCCATTGTACAAAAAGGGAATTGAGACTCACAAAGCAAGTCAGTGGTGAGGCCAGGACTGGGGTTGGTTCTCCTTCCCCACACCCCATGGACTGTCTCTGCTGTTTTAAGACCTGTGTTATGGGTGTCTCTGGCTCTCTGCCCTGGCCAGTATCTGCCCTTCCGAGATAACAATCCTGCTCTTCACCTGGGCAGCCCGGGCCAGGTCATTTGGTGGGATCATGGGGGCCCAAGAGCCTCGGTGCCTCTTCATGACCGTCTGCCTCCCATGCTTGGGAGTATGGACGCCGCACCCAGGTGGGAGCCCCTCCTGACTGCCCATCCTTGCATCTTGCAAGCCCTGGGATTTGTTCTGGGTCTGAACTCTGGCTCAAACTGCTCCACGGGCCCCCTGCACACTCCTCTAATGCCGGGGTCCACTGCCAGGGCGGCACTGAAGGAAGGCTGCTCTTTGAAACGGGCCCTTTGGGTCAGCCATGGGCTTGGCAGTGAGACTCCCCAAGGCAGCTCAGCAGGCGGCAGGCCCAGCAGCCTGGGACACAGTGAGGGGCAAACAGGCTCCATCCCTGCAGCTTGAAGACTCCCACATTCATGAGCGCTTCATGGGCCCAGCAGGGCGCAGGCCCTCCTGACTGGTGGAGGGGCCAGCGATGGGGCAGGACGGGAGGGAGCCAAGGGGAAGGTTGGGCGGAAGGAAGGGTTGAGGACAGAGAACAGGGTGGAGATAAACTGAGACAGGGCCTGGGGGAGACCAAGAGACACAGAGACGGGGAAGGAGGCAGATGAGACGAAGAAGAAAGGCTCCCTGCCCTCCAAGCTCACAGTCCATGAGAGAAGCAGATGGACACAGGGACTCGGTGCAAAGCAGGCTCGGATGAGCCATCATCCTGGCCCAGTGGCTGTGAGAGGACCCGGGAAGGAGACATTCGTTTTGCTCTGGGCAGTTTTCCCAAGAACCTGGGCCTGGAACTAGGTCTAGAAGGATGGTGGGAGTTTAGAGGGTGTGGATGGGGGCTGAGGAGAGCATTCCAGGGGAGTGCTGGCTTGAACAAAGGCCCAGAAAGGAGGGTACTCAGTGTCCACAGAATGGGAATGGTCTGGTGGGAGCAGAGCCTGGAAAGGGAGGCCAGGGTCAGACTGTCGGAGCACCAGGGCCAGGCTGAGGGCAGGTGGGATGGAGCAGGTCTGGAGAACTGGGAAAGCCCAAGCCAGGCTCTGCTGTGCAATGGGGGGAGGGGGGGGGGCTTCGAAGGAGCCCAGGGCCACTAGCAGGACTACCAGGTACAGTATTTGTCATTCTCTGTCTGACTTAGCGTAATACCCTCTAGGCCCATCCATGTGGTCACAAATGGCAAGGCTTCATTCTTTTATACTGCAGAATAATATTCCACGATGTGTGTGTGACACATCATCTTTATTTATTAGCGATTGATGGACATCTAGTTTGCTTCCATCTCTTGGCTATTGTAAATAATGCGCAATGAACATAGGGGTGCATATA
>NW_006285779.1:6238667-6257526 GCF_000327345.1 Myotis davidii
CCGAGGTAGTGTTTTTGTTTTGTTTTCTTAAATACCCAGAAGTGGGATTTCTGGATTGGATGGCAGCTGTTTTAATATTTTGCTGCACAGTATTTCATTGTGTGGAAGCATTCATAATTTATCTAGCAAGTCCCCTACTGATGGATAGTTTGACGTTTCTCAATCCTGAGCAGTTTGTTTTGTGATGTTTGGGGTAAGAAGGAGCATGTCTAGAGCGTGAAGGCAAGAAAGTCCTGCCTTAAAGGTGCAAAGTACCGAGTAGATGTGGGGCTTGAAGCTGTGCTGAAGGCAAAGGTCTCTAAGGGGCGAGGCCTGCAGGAAGCTCCCCTTCCAGCACTCACAACGTGCCTGCTCACCCCACCTGCCCCTGCTTCCTCCCTCCCTCCATGGATCACCCTACCTCCTCCTGACTTTGCAGCCAGGGATGATGAGCATGTGGACATGTATGTGGGTGCATACATGAGCCTCTCAGCAGACAGCCTCTGGGTGCTTCCTTCTCCTCACACCCCCTCTCCCCCGCCCCGCCCTCCCACCAGCACATTCTCCAGCTCATCTCTGCACTGGCAGGAGCTGCAGGCCTTGCTCGGTCAGCCCTGAGCTGTGTGGTTAGAGGACTCAGCTTCTCAGACCCTCCCATGTACTCTCAAATCCAGAGGATCTGGGCTGTGTGGAATCACACCATAAAAAGTCAGGTACCTCGCTGGATCTTTCATTGTTCGGGGGGTTCCCAGAGGGCCCACTCTTGCACAGAGCGCTCTCAGCTTCATCCTACAGAACTGTCCCTTCTGGAGGCATCAGCCTCCACCCCAGCCACCCCTGCTCAGAGGGCCCCTGGCCTGTTTCTCCTCCCCTCCCCACCCTGCCCTGGCCTCTCCCTGCTCCTCCTGGTGCAGAGGGCCCACCAGGCTCATAAATAAGTGTTCCCACTCACAGCCCTTGTTGAGTGCCCCGCTTGCTTCTGCCCACCCACTCCTGCGTATCCCACACACTGGGTCTTCATTTCCTAGCTAGCAGAGGGCTGAGGCAGCTCAACAAAATCCAAAATATGAAAACAAATACCAATAATCTACTCCCCCCCCCCCACCAGCCTCCATTAGGAGCTCCCCGACTCGGCCAGCCCACCTCGGGCATTGAGGGTACCCCACACGCACATACACACTGCCTTCCTTTCAGCGAGTTGTTTGCAAGTGACTCAGAGCTGCCTTCATGCCGGCTGGTGCTCATTTAGGGAAGGAAAATTCAGTGGCCCACATGAAGATTGCTTTATTAAAGTGCAAAGATATTCCGCCAACTGTATTCCCACCATCTGCTTCTCTTGTGATTCTTCTGAAAAGCACAGTTCTCTGTGCCCGCTTGGCCTTTGTCCTTTCAAAGCTGCCAGAGGGCTGTGGCTGGTTAATGGGGCCACCTCTGCTCGCAGACCCACAGGCCTGGCACACAGGCCTGGCACACAGGCCACGTGGGGCAGTCCCCATGCAGTGTCTGGGGGTTGGGGGAACCCTGGCTGTGCAGCTGCATGAAATCGGCAATGTCTGGGGCAGAGGGAACAGCCGGGCCTGAGGGCCAGGGCCTGGGTTTCCAGTCCGAGCGCGGACCCCTGCAGCTCACTTTACTTCGCCAAGCAGGTGTGGGTTTGGGGATCGCACATTCCCTAGGTGGGTAGCTGGGCAATTCACGTCACCTCTCCAAGTCTCAGCTCCCTGCGCTCTAAAGTGGAAATTGTAAAACTAGTACCTTCCTCATGGAGCTGCCATGAGGATCTGAGGTTCTTTCTCAGAGAGTCGCCCGGTAGAGTTTGGGGAACATATTGTCTTGTACTGTTGCCAACAAGTGAAAGCCCTTTGGGAACTGCAAGGTGCCCCCACGTCTGAGATGACGAGGGTGGAGATGCTGAAGGCGACAGCCGGGGCAGGGCTCACATTCCAGGGAAGAACTGTGCTTCCCTGAAGTGCTAGAGCTCAGGTCATACCCCCACCTTACAGATGGAAAAACTGAGGCCCCAGTCAGCAAAATAATCACCGGCAAGTCCCACGGAGATGTGCTCTCCCGGCTTTCTTATCTCAGAGCCCGGCCCCGCCCTGGGCCTGGAGGAAGGAAGGAAGCAGGACTCAGAAATATGTGCAGCAAACCCAGGATGTAAATTTGTGATCATCTATGAATATTCGGCAACTCTTTTGAGTTATTTGTGGCACCTCAGCCCGGCTGGGAGATGTATTCATGGGGCTGTTCTGTTGGCTTAGGTGACAAACAGTTGCTTCTCTTTGTCTCCTTTTTTTTATGGAAAAATGTTTACTTTTTACATAAGGACACTGCACACCCTGCAAATGCCAGGGCCTCCAGAAACTGCTTCAAACCCAAAAGAAGTCTGTCGCTGCCACCCACCCCCATTTGTGCCCCCTTCCCCGAGAGGAGTTATTGTAGAATGAGGGGTGGGGCAGTGGAGGGGTTCTGAGACATGTCTCCAGCTGAATAAAGCAAACCCCGGAACCCGAGGGCGGCCCGGGAGGGAGGATCTGTGTGAGAAGAAGAGCTGCATCGCGCGTGGGCGTCTCTGCTCCTGCTGGGAGCTTCCGGCTGGCACGGCTGCCCACCTGCCCACAGAAGAGGGGCCGCTCGCGTTGACCCTCCCGAGTAGCAGCTGGCCCCTGCCCTCACTTACTGGAAACACAGCAGCTGGGCGGCTGGAAGGTAACAGGGAAACTGGGCCTCCCTGCACCCCACGCGGCCTCAGCCCCACCCCAGAGCCATGGCTGCACGGGAGTCTACACAGCATCTCTCCCCAGAGTCTGGGCATGGCTCCCACGCCTTTTCTGAACCATGGGAGCCCTTTGTATACAGGAAGATGTTTCACAAACTACCCTCTGCCCCAGAGTATCTACCACTGTGAAGTCCCTGGATGGACAAGGCTGACCAAAAGCTACTATCAACTCAAAGGCACTTTTCAGTCCCACCTGTTTTCTCAGTGTCTGTAGACATTAAGGGGAAAGGAGCACCTCCATTGGGTGACACATTATGTATTCAGCCCACGAGTGATGCTGTGGGTGGAGGGAGTGTCTGAGAGTGTGGACTCCTGAGCAGCCGCCCACATCCGGTCAGCGTGGGTGGGTGATAACAAGGGGCTGCGCCCTCTCCACCTCCCTGCAGAGCTCCCTCCTCCCCAGGGAACTGACTAGAACAGCTTCTCTCCGCAGGCAAGGCCCAGCTCCCTCTCCTCTCCACCCCAATCCATCACCATTAGCCTGACCTTGCCACGGCGCCGTAAGCAGGGAGCCGGGCCGGCTCTGACAATGCCTAAACACCTGACAAATCTCTCCAACTTGTTTTCTGCCAATGATGTCATGCACGGCTCCGTGGATGGGTGCGGTGGGTGCAGCGGGAATATTCTCCGAGCTTCTCTGTCAGCTTCTGTCCACGTCTCGGCTTCGCAGCGTGGGCTTGCCCCTGTGCCGGCCACCTTCTGCGTCTTAAGCGCCTCAGCTCTTATTTAGAGCTCAGCTCAGATGCCTTCTCCCCGAGACCCCATCCCTGATGGCCCTGAGCCCAGCCAGCCCCAGGGCCTCTTCACTCCATTTCCCTGTTTTCATTTTCTTCAGAGAACCTGTCAATAGCTGACACCATTTACTTGTTCATCTGTTTGCCTGTCTATCCCAACTAGAGTGGAAGCTCTCTGAAAACCAGGACATTCCCAGTGACAAAAAGAGCCTTGCCCGTAGCAGGCTATAACATAAATATAAGCATAATAAACATAAATCCTATATAATAAAGATGTTATATGCAAATGGTCATTACGCCGTGAAGTGTAACAACCGACCATGTAACGACCAGATCACGGATCAGCAGAAGAGTGTGGCAGCGAGCTACAAGCGGGCAGTGGAGAGCTACAGGAGGGGGCAGGGCAGCAAGCTATGGGGGGGTTGGGAGGAGCTACAGGAGGGCGGGGCAGTGGGCAGAGAGCTACTAGAGGGCAGCAGTGAGCTACTGGCAAGCTACTGGTGCACAGATTCATGCTCAGGGCTACTAGTACAAATATAAAGATAAATATGTGATATGCTCCCGATAATGCAGCAAATCAGCTGCAGAGCTGGGATATGTCCCCAGGTCTCCCAGATAGCCACCCCACCGTGTTCTTTCCAACCTCCCAGGTAAGTGGTATAGCCAGGATTCGAACCCAGGACTCCACAGCCAGCTGCTCATCACTAGGCTTTACCCTCTCCCAAAAACAGCCTCTTGCTGACTGGCCTGTCCACTGAAAGTTCTAGCGTGCCACTGTCCAATAGGGCAGCCACTAGCCGGGGGCGGGGGCTATTTCAGTGTAACTTCATTAAAACTAAACCGAATTTAAAATTCAGTTCCTTCGTACACTAGCCCCACTTCCCTGCTCCACAGCCACATGTGCTAGTGGCCACCGTGCTGGACGGCACAGACGGGACGTCAGCATCACTGCAGTGCTGCTGGACTCTGCACGTTCTAGGCTCCCCCGGCACTGAGAACCATGCTCAGCTCATATTTTTTATTCAATGAATGAGGAAATGAACGAGAACCCCCTCCCGCTGTCCCCTGCTGCTGACCCCTTCTCCTTCTGTCCCTCAGGGAAGGATGAAGCCAGCAGCGTGGAGGTGACGTGGCCAGATGGCAAGGTGGCCAGCCGGAACGTGGCCAGCGGAGAGATGAACTCGGTGCTAGAGATCCCCTACCCCCGGGATGAGGACAGACTTCAGGACCCAGCCCCACTGCAGGTGAGAGGGGCATCTGGGCCTGATGGCCAGAAAAGAGGCCTCATCCACAAACCTATGGGCTGCAGCTGGATTCCCGGGAATCTGCAGACTTTGCCTCTAGAACAGCGGTTCTCAACCTGTGGGTCGCGACCCCTTTGGGGTCGAACAACCCTTTCACAGGGGTCGCCTAAGACCATCGGAAAACACATACATAATTACATATTGTTTTTGTGATTAATCACTATGCTTTAATTATGTTCAATTTGTAACAATAAAAACACATCCTGCATATCAGATATTTACATTACGATTCATCACAGTAGCAACATTACAGTTATGAAGTAGCAACGAAAATAATTTTATGGTTGGGGGTCACCACAACATGAGGAACTGTATTAAAGGGTCGCGGCATGAGGAAGGTTGAGAACCACTGCTCTAGAACGATGGAAATCCTAGCAAAGGGCAGGCTTTATGATGATCCCACCATGTGTAGTTTGCACAATAGTACCACACGCACATCTCTTCTGCTCCTCACAGACATCTGGGGGTATTGGCAGGCCAAGTATTTTTGCACCCATTCTACAGAGGAGGAAAACTGAGACCAAGTGGGAGAACCCACCAGGCTGTGCAACCAGTTGGGAGCAGAGTTAAGAATTGACCCCAGGTCTCCTGTTTCCCTCCCAGCTCTTTCCAAATCTCTGTCAAGCCTTGTGTTCGTTCTGAGGGTGGGGTCCAGCCTCTGGGAGCTCTTGGAGAAAGAGCTCTAGATTCCAACTCTGATGGTGGTCACGTGGTTGCAAATAACAGGAACCCACCTAAATTCACCTCTAAGGAAACCTCTAAGGAGACCTCTAAGGAGACCTCTAAGAAGACTTCTAGGGGAGCTCACAAAGTCCATGGAAAGCTGAGGGTGAGCAGGAACCATGCAGCTCAGTGGCCTCCACCCCAGGAGCTCAAGGATCTTTGTCATTTTGCACTGGCCTGGGGATGAGGAGGTCATTACCCCTCTCTAATAATCCCCACGCCCCACCCTTGTCCCTCGGTGCTGACAGCTGACATTTTCTGTCTTGTGTAGAGTGTTGTTTTGAGTCTCCCTGACCTGCTACCAGTCTGCTGTCCCCGAAACCCCCATATAGACACAGCAAAGCCCCCACAGCCTGGAGTCACCAAATCTGTTTCCAAATCCATCTCAGCCTCAGTTCAGATTCTAGCCACAGCATCTTTGACTCATCCCTCCTGCTGGGATGCCCACCCCTGGCCCAGCTGGCCTTGCCCAGAGAGATGGGGGGGTGGGGGGACTGGCTTGCAGGTGCCACCCCTGTGAGTGGGGCAGGTTCTCAGAGAAGAGGGTGTGGGGAGTGAGCAGACACCTCAGAAAGCTTCTCCCACCCCTCATTACCCTTTGCCTCAAGTGAGACCCAGCCTCAGTCTCAAGGCAAGGCCACAGGAGGGCCCGTTTCTGTTACCTGTCCCCGCTCAGACATGTGGGTCCCACGTGAGGGGAATGAGCAGGAGTTTGGACGGAATCTGTTCTTGACCTCCCCCCAGTGTCTTATTCTCAGTGCCAGGGAAGGAGTCCTGGCAGGGAGGGGCTCCCTCCAGGCCCCGAGCTAAGAACATCCCTCCTGGGGCCGGGGTGACAACTGCCTGTGGCTGTGATAGGGCCTGAGATGCCATCTTCTCAACTCACTAGTGTCTCTGCTTCTGCCCACTTTGCAGTGCGGCCAAGGATTCTCCCAGCAGGAAAATGGCCATTGCATGGGTGAGTTGCCTGCAGGCACCGGGGGATGGAGCAGAGGCCAGAATCTCCCTGGGGACGGTCAACCTGAGTCCTGGCAAGGCTCAGGTTGCCGACAAGGGGTAGAAAGTGGGGAGGGGAGCCTATTGTTTGTCCCCGGGGCTCCAGATGCCAAGACAACCGCCAAGTGACTCACTGAGGTGGGAGCGACATTAGCAACCAGCAGGCTGAATCACCACAGTTCTGGGAATTGGCAGAGCTTCCGTGCCGTGAATACAGAGAGAATGGCCATGAGACACACCACGGCCTGGACAGTGCTCACAGGGAGGCCTGACTGCTGGGGGCGGTGGAGGCTGGGTTGGCACAGGACCCCGTGGAGAGCTGGCATTTTCAGCCTGGCCACCGGTGGAGCAGCAAGGGCACTGGAGCTAACAGGGTGTGGGGTATGGTCTCAGTACAAGGAGGTGGCAGCCTTGAGCAGTATGGGGGGAGGTGGGCAGGTGGCTGTGGCACTGCCAGGAAGGCAGCTCTGGGAAGGTCCGGTGACCTGACAGTCCCCCAGGGACTGGAGTGGGAGGTGGGCAGCCTAGAGGCTCGGCATCCAGAAGGTTCACAGATGTCTTCCATCCCATTGGCTGACAGTAAGGGGTCAGATCAAGATGCCTCCTGCCTTTCAGCCCTCAGGGAGCGTTCTTCCCAAGTCCCCCCTGCAGATGTCCGTCCGCCCAGGCAAATGTGTTTGCTCCTGAGATACAAGAGTAAACACGACAGAGAGTCCCTCACCAGGGCTTAGAGCTCATGGGAGAGGCACACGAGTTCACAGCGATGCCCACAGAGTGTGAGAGGCTGGGGTGGGGGAGGGGAGGGTGGGGGTGGCAAAGAGGTGGGGCCCACACCAGTCTAAGGAGGGTTCAAGAAGACGCCCCAGGAGGTCAAGGTCTAAGCTGAGACCTGAGGGGTGATGAGGAGTTTGCCAGGCCAAGAGAGGGGCCGGAGGGCACTGTGTGGACAAATGACCACAGGTGAGGAAGTGGAGGAGGAGGGCTCTAAGAGGCTTGAGGAGAAAAGGAGTCCCCTCCACTCTCCATGTCCCCACTCTAGCCACTCCAAACGGACGGTGCACACACAGAAATTCCAGCACCTTCCTTGGGCACTGGAAGGTCCCTGTGAGATCACCAATCCAGCCGCCTCTTCCGTTTCACTTTCCAGTGGACATATATGTGCCTCCCCCACACCGGGCCCATGTGGGGAGCTGGGAACGCAGGCCAAGCACCTCCCCTGGAGGGCGTTCATCCTAGTGGGGGGAGGCAGACCATCACTCGTGACCCAATAGCTGGACTAGATGAGTTAAGAACCCATTAAGCAAGGAGCTCTCTGGAGACTGTTCTAGGTAGAGTGGTCATGAAGGGTCTCAGAGGAGGGGACCTTTGAGCTGAGACCTAAAGGATGAGAAGGGCCTGGCCATGGAAATACCTGAGGGAAGAGTGAGGACCACGGGGCAGGTAAAAGGCTTGGAATGTCAGAGGAGCAGGAAGGAGGCCGATGCACCCAGAGAGGACAGAGGAGCCAGATCCAAGTCCGGGAGAGTCTTGACGCCCCGGAAAGGTGTCTGGACTTTGCTCTTAGGGCCCTGCACAGTTTACAGGAGAGTAGCATGACGTGGTCACACTTTCAAAAGATCACGCTGGCTGCCGAATTGCAGATTGGATTGGAGGGAGGCGTGGAAGCCAAGAGGCCAGTCAGGAAGCAGCTGCAGAAATCCAGGCAAGAGACGGTGCTGGCTGGGAATGGCTGGTGGTAGAAGAATGAGAATGGGAAGCAGGTGGGCAGACAAGGGGGATACCGTAGGGGCAGAACTAATGGGATCTGTTGTTACATTGCCTGCAGAGATAAGGAAAAAGAAAGAATTGGGTATCACTGGTTTCTGCTTGAGTTAGGGAAGATGGGAAGAGGGGGCAGAAGAGGTTTGAGGACTAGAGGGAATCTAAAGTTCCATCTGGAACCTACTAAGTTTAAGATGCATTTTAGACACATTCACAAGTCGAGAGCCCCAGGGAGAGGTTGTGGCTGGAGATAGGAAGTCTAGAATCATTCATGTATGAAGGGACCACCTAGGTAAAGTATGGTAGATAGAAGACCCAGGACTGAGCCTGAGCACCCCTAACATGTAGAGGTCAAGCACAGTAGGAGTCAGACAAGGGGCCTGAAGTGAAGAAGTTGAGGCCCAGAGATAAGGGACATGTCCCAGGCACAGAGCGGGTGGAACAGCAGAGCCTGAGCAAGGACCTACGCCCTCCTGAGTGAGTGATTCCCTTCCTTTTCAGACACCAACGAATGCATCCAGTTCCCATTCGTGTGCCCTCGAGACAAGCCCGTGTGTGTCAACACATACGGAAGCTACAGATGTCGGACCAACAAGAAGTGCAGTCGGGGTTACGAGCCCAACGAAGATGGCACAGCCTGTGTGGGTGAGTCAGCCCCGGCCACAGTCCAGTAGCAAAAAGACTTGGCCATCTGCTGGGGAGCTCTGGGGAGGCCCCAGATCAGGGTCCCCAGCCCCTGCCTTCTCCTGGCTGGATGGAGTCTCCTTAGACCCCTGTTGAGTCTCCAGGGAGACATGACAGAGTCTTGGAGAAGCTCAACCACTACCGCCACCAACTGAAGGGCCCCTGGGTGCTGTGCTCTCCGGCCGTTGCTCTTCTGATTTCTCCCTTCTCACATTTTCTAAGACAAATGCTCCTACCTGGAGGCCGGCCCATCCATTCTTACCTGGGGTTTAAACTAGCGCCTACTCCGTATCTTTGTCTGAATTTCTGAACTGGTATTGATTTGTCTTCTTCCTCCCAAACACCTTCCCCCTCCCCGGCCCCACCCCCACCCCTTTTCTCTTTTTCCCATTTTCTATCTCTGCTCCATCCTTTTTGCAGCTCAAGTGGCCTTTTTAGGTGGGTATCCTTCTGCCGCCTTTAGAATCTCAGAGCCTCTCTCTCGGGCCTCATATCTTTCTCTAGGCCTTGGACTTTGCCTTCAGTTCTATGCATTTTAAATTCCAACAATAAAGGAAAAAAAAACCAACAACCTTTGTGGAAAACTAGATTTCTCCTGCTGCCTGTCTCTCTCTCCACGCCCCAAGATTCTGCTGCAAGCTCTCTCTGAATGGACAGCGGGGGCGGCCATCTTTGAAAAGGGAATTTGGAAATACTGATTTGTGTGTAACCTTAGTTGTGTGTGAAGCCTTTCTTTGCATGTTTTCTGAGAAAACAGGGAAGGAAAGTCTCCCCCTCAACCCCAATCCAGCCTCCCTCACTCCAGAAGAATACAGATAGCCCTGTCTCTCCTGTATCCTGAGCGGCTCATTCTGCCCTTCACAAAGATGGCTCTCAGGTGGCGGTGGCTCCGTTGGTTCAATGATGTATCATGTGCCTGCTGGTTTGGCCTGTGCTGTTCTGCTCTGTGCGCCCTGACTTCCTAGTGTAGAGAACGCCTGATGGGGGTTGGTGGTGACAACGGGAGGAGAAAAGGGTGGCCCTTTGGGATTCTTGATAAAAATGTTAAAGTTTCAACTTACTAAGTCTTCCCACCTCTTTCTGGAGAAATTATGCCAATAAACTGTCTGCCTAGCTGGTAGCTGGTAGGGGAAAAAATGTGTCCAGGGCAAAGTCGATGCTGGTTGGAGTGCCAGCTTAGCAGCAGCCCTTCCATCATGTGGTGCTTGGAAAGCCCATCATGGGACAGGGAACGTGTCCCTGGGCACGAACAATGGTTTGGGTACGTGCATCGATGCTCACCTTTGGGCGACGGGGTTTGCACCAGGTTCAGAACGTGGGATAATCAAGATCTAGACATATTCTAGGCCTCTTACCTGGGGAAAGCCAGTTCTCCACTCGGAGCCTCATCGAAGTAAGAATTGGGCTGGTGTGTCCCTAAGACACCTCGGTGTGTGGCTGGACATAGGCATGGCTGGTCTCAGGTTACCCTGAGTTCTAGAAAGAAGCTTGCAACCTGGTCTCCTCTGCAATATGCTTGGAAACTAGAAGCTCCTGTGGCTTTGGGAATGACGCAAAGCCATAGAGTAGTTCCATGGCCAGCCTCGATGTGAAAGTTCATTATAAATCACAGATCTATTCTTCATGGAGAAGAAAAGTCACCCCAAGACATAATAAAATCACACTTAAGAATGCAGAAGCCTTTTAAAAATATATTTAACCAAAAAACTACCATTTTCTGATATAATATTAATACTCCAAGTAAATCACAAACTATGAATGCCTTGTAGCTAGTGCTGTTTTTACACTCAGCACATGAGCTTAAATGAAAAGTTTTCCAATAAAAATAGCTACAATTTCACAGAAAAGCATACATCAACTTAAAAATCACTCCATTTCCGGGAAGCCCGCTCCCGTGTGTTGACATAGAATTAAAATCTCAAAGAGCCCCAGAGATAGGGCTCAGCGCGATGAAGTGCTCTGCCCAAGGTCACAGTGAGCTGGTCTCCGAGCCAGAACCGAGCCCTCTCCCACACACCGTCTTGTCGGGGTGGGCGGGGGAGGGGGCGTGTAACAGACAGCCCTGTCACTGTTCAGACTATTCCCGAGATATCCCGCAAGATGCTGCCTTTTTAGAAACAAACAAATGGACCTAAGATATAAGATAAGTAAAACCCAAAACCCACAGAGGTGATGGCTCCAAATGCAATGGTAAATGACAAGACAATAGTGTCCATTGACTGGCCGCACACACAACACCCGTAAAAGGGACAGGACAGCTAGTGAGGCGGCCTGCCAAGGACGTCCGCAATTCAGGGTGACAGCAAACTCCCGAGGACGGCTTATCGGCAGTAACCACGGATCCCCGCACTTGGAGTTTCTTACAAGAGGGCATGTTTGTGTTGCTTTATCCTACTTGGTCAGTGATGCCAGATGAGTTACTAAGGAGTTCAAAATCCCTCCAGCTCTTAAGAGCACAACCACAGTATCCTGGAGGCTTTTCATTAGATTCATTCATTCACTCACTTATTCACCAAATGTTTGTTGAACACCTACTATGTGCCACGTACTGAGCTAGGCTCTGGCATATGGTGGTAAGTTGCTGTCCCCACACTGCCTTCCTCCAACCATAGCCCAGCACATGGGATAGGAATGGGACTCAGAGGGGCTTTCTAAAAGCTCTAGTGTAGGGGTTGCTATACCAGAAAGCAAGCTCTCTTCATTCGTTCATATATTTATTTCACAAGCATTCATTGAGAACCTCCTGTGTGAAATCATCAGCCTCCATCCCCCTCCCACCCATGAAGAATATGACGAGGTCCCTCCAATGCGTGGCTAAGTCCCCTGACCCCAAGGTGTTTGTGTTGGAAGAAATATGAGGCTAAAAGATATAGAGGACAGGTGGGTAGTGAACCAGCTCAACATGATCTGCTCTGAAATAACAGGCCTCCCCAGTGGCCAGGAGCCCAGCGCCTCAGTCCAGGACATGGACTGGTCTGTGCTGAACCAGTCACAGATGGGTGGGCGCAGAACAGCATCCAAGCTATCAGGCTCAGGATCCCCATCCCCCTCTTTCTTCTAACGCCCCCTCCTCTGAGGCCCTTGGGGGCCCAAACTCTTGCCTTCCCCTTCTAAACACAGACAATTCAGTCTTTCCTTTACCCCCTAGCCCCACTCCTGACATCTTTATTGGCTTATGCTGGATTTGAGTTTGTAACAGAAGTATTGAATGCCTTGGGGCTGACAAGTAATGGAATGGGCCCGGGAGGGCCCATGCCGATGCAGGAGCTGAGCCTCTCTGAAGTGGGCAGCCAGGACTCACTCCAGCAGAGCCGGAAGATGGGCCAGCATTGCCAGAACGTCCCCCCCGCCTTTTTTTTCCCAGGAAAAAACAAATAATAAAAATAATTCCATTTTCATTCTGCCCAAGAATACTGCTCTTCCCAGGAATGTACCCTGTAAAATGACAATAGCTTACATTCGGTGAGCTCGGAGTGTCGGTACCGGTTCTAAACCCTTTACAAGAGTCAACCCGTTTCATCCTCACAACAACCCCCAGAGGCAAGTGCTCTAATGGTCCCGGTTTTGCAGAGATGCTGAGTGGTTTGCCCAGAGTCACACAGCCGGGACAGACAGCGGCAAGGACCAAACAGCGCAGTCCAGCCCCAGCCTGTGCTCTGACCTCTGCTTCTTCCTTCTCCATGTTGGGTGGCTAACTGGTTAGGCAAAAGCCACCATCTCTCAGGCTGCCCAGGATCAAGGGATGGGTTGCGAAGGAAGGAAGGAATGGAGCCCCCGGAGGCCCTGGGATCTGAGACGGTCTCCCCACGGTCTCGTTTGAGCTGCAAGAAGAGATGGCGGTGCCCGGGTTGAGTTCTCTCACTGGGCCAGCTCGGCCAGCCTCCGTGGACACAGGATTGTGAATCACCCGCAGGGCCTCTGCGAGCATCTACTCGGTTGCCAGCCCTGCTCTGGGGAGGTGCCATTCTGAGGGCCAGGAGTTTGGTTATGTGTCACTCTGGCTGCTATGGCCCCCTCCCAGGGTCTGGGCCTCCCACCCTACCAGCACCACCAGACTACAGCGTCCCCAGAGCCGCATGGAGACGGGCAAATGAACTTGATTTTCTCAGGGAGCCAGCTGGGTTTTTCCAGCAGATTCCAGGATGATGCCCCCACCCACACTGTCAGCCAGGAGGCACACCTCCCCAGGGTCAGCCGTTGTCCCTCCCCTTCCGCGTGGGCCAGACCCCAGCCACATTCTGTCCAGACTGATGCTACGTCTCCTTGGCAACAGGCAGCTCGTGTTGGAGAGGAGGGAGAGGGAGGGCGAGGGAGCCTGGGCTGGTTAATTCCACAGATAACACCAGCCCCTCCTTCCACGGCTTGTCCTCTGAAGGAACCACTGGCTGAACAGCAAACTGGTCAAAAGGGTCAACCGTCAGAGAAAAATGAGAAGCAAGAAGAGAAAAAGCAGCCTTCCTCGGGGAAAGAAGCTAACATTCATGGAACGCCTACCATCTGCTAAGAACTTTCCATATGTTTCTCCATTAATCCTCGCATCCATCCTAGGAGAGACATGTTATTAGTCTATGTTATTACCAAAGAAAATAAGGATCAGAAACAAATATGTTGCACAGGTCGCGTGACTAAGTGGCAAGAGCTGTGATTCGAGCCCACAACTCTCTGGCTCCAAAGCCTGTGTTCTTGAGCCTTACGGGCAGCCACCTCCAGTAACTGACACCGGAGCAAGTTATCTGACCAGCTGTCCCTCGGCACACACTGGCTGGCTTGGGACGTACATCTGTGAGCAGCGTGGGCAACGGTTCCTGACGGCTCCGATCACTCGTGGCAGGCACTGGCCAGCACAATAAGTATACGGTGTATCAGGAGGATGTAAGTGCTATTGGGGGCCAGGGAGAGCAGCGTTAAGGCAAGTTGGGAGTGATGGGATAGAGGCCCGGATGCCGTTTTAAATAGGGTGGGTCAGGGCGCTGAGAAGGAGGCCGTTGAGCAAAGACTTCAAGTGGGTGAGCTGTCCTTGAACCTGTTTTCTCATCTGTAAAATGAGGGTGACACCCACCTCCCAGTGACTGTGTGTGCTCAGCTCAGTTCTCGGCCGAGCCATTCCCAGGGAGAACAGTCATAAAACAAGGTACACTGAGCAGGGAGGGCGTGGCATCGATAGCTGATGGAGCAGGAGTCACTGCAGGGAACCAGTCACGTGCCCTGGAGACCCAGCCCTGGGCCATCCCTAAATCCAGAGGCACCTGAAAAGTCTTCTACTCCTGCCCCATCCTTTTCAGATGAGGAAACTGAGCCCCCAAAAGGAGTAGTGACTTCTTGAGGACACAGCCTCGCTGGGAATCCGACTCCTTCCTGCCCCGGGCACCTCCTGGACCGCCCTGCCTCCTGTCCAGAAAGCTCAGTGTCTCCAAAGCACAATGGTGTCACAGCCTCAGGTGCATGGGGGCAGCGCCTGTTCTTCCCCTTGTGCTGATCCAGAATCAGAGTCACGGTCCGTGCCCATCACATGGCCAGAGGAACCATGCCTGGGCCACGGAGCACAGCCAGAAATCCTACTCCCTCCCTCCCTCTCTCCTTCCCCCTCCCCCATCCTTAAAATTATCTCTTCCCACTCTGGCCAGTGTGTTGGTTGAGTGTCATCCCATGCACCAAAAGGTCGCCGGTTCAATTCCCAGTCAGGGCACATGCCCAGGTTGCAGGCAACCAATTGAGGCTTCTCTCTCTCCCCCTCTCTCTCTAAAATCAAATTTTTTAAAAAAGTTATCTCTTCCCTCGAGACTCTGGGATCAGACGGACTCAGCTTTAATCCCAGACACGCTGCCCACGCACTCTGTAAGGGACTCCACATAAGCTGTTTCACTTCTCTGATCCTCAGTTTCTTTCCCCAAAAAGCAGAGCCCTGACAACCTCACAGAGCTGTTGTGAGGTAACCATGTCAGGTGCTCAGTGCAGCGCCTGGGCTGATAAAATGCAGATAATGTTGTAAAATCTGTTCCAGGCCCTTTAACCTCCTGGTTCTGCTTCCAGCAGCGCCTGCTTTGACAAGAACCCATAAGTCACTAACTGGGGCGATGCTGGACCGATAAGAATCCTTCCCGACAAGACACATCCATCACTCAGAGTTACAAATGTGGGGTTCGCTTGGGGACCGGGTTACACAGCATCTTCCCCGTGGAGAGCTCCGGCCCTGTCTTTGGTTCTGCGCTGGGGAGCACAGGGCCCGTCAGTACCCATCCATTCACCTGCCGCTCCAGGGCCTGCGAGCATCCATCTCATGCCAAGCAGCCCTCACGATCACCTCT
This sequence comes from Myotis davidii, assembly GCF_000327345.1. Lineage (NCBI taxonomy): Eukaryota > Metazoa > Chordata > Mammalia > Chiroptera > Vespertilionidae > Myotis > Myotis davidii. Next base: position 6,253,933 of record NW_006285779.1, read on the forward strand.
GACCCATCAGTCATCTTCTGTACCCATCCTCTTATCCACCCATCTATCCATCCATCCATCCGTCTGCCTGTCCATACATCCGCTTATGGTACGTCACTCTCTAGGACTCCAGGCCCAGACTTTCCAGGCAAAACACTCAGCCCCACAAGGATGTACCCACCTCAGAATCATGGTGTTCAGGGAGCGCAGGCAGGGGCTCAGTGGGTGGGACACACGTCCTCCCTGCCCTCCCAGGACAGGTGGGATCATGAGCAGAGCCGCCAGGTCACAGCCCCGGCAACGGTACTGAAAGCAGCTTCCGGCACAGGGGCCGGCCCAGGTCACTGCTGCTACCCTTTCATTGAGGTATTTGGTGACCACCAGCCATTGAATTGGATCACTCAGTGACCACTCACCTGTCGGCACCTGCTAAGCTGTTCTCGGCGGCACAGGGATTCCCCCAGAGCCTGAGGATCACACACCTGAACACGCTTGTCTCTTCCTGCCAGCCCGTGATGGGCTGCCTCTCCCACCCCACCCCACCCCCCATCCCCGCCGAGGGCGAGGCACTGTGACAGGCATGGGCACAGGGCAAGGGCGCTGGTGGAAATGAGTAAGACAGGCTTCCCGACCTCCAAGAGGTTACTGGGGAGCTGGGCACAGAGAGAAGAAGGCCGTCACACACACGCCGTCTTGTAGGCGGTGTGTCACCTCCCTGCAGGGCCTCGCTCAGCACTGCTCTCAGGTGGTAACGGGCCCCCGATCACTTTGCCATTACAGAAACTGATAACTTGAGTTACTCCAAAAAACGAGCCCCGTCGTGGCCCTGCAGAGCTAGTTTTTCTGTGTCGGCGTTTGCCCACATGCTTCCCTTTGGGTGTGAAATCTGTCCGTAGGCGTCAGTCCGGGCAGAGCAGAGTCTTTGACCGTGACACTGGACGAAGGAGAGCGGATCCGGGTCAGACACTTAGGTCCAAGTCTTTGCTCGTCGCTGTGGGCGCTGGTCAAGCTACCTAACCCCCTGGAGCACCAGCATCCTCATCTATAGAGTAAGGACCGGAGCGTAACCACCCAGCAGAGTGTTAGAGAATTAAGTGGAATACTAATGTGCGCAAATATTCCTGGCACATATTAGGGCATCAGCGAACCCTTGGATAAATGCCTGTTTATTCTGTGGAAGGATCCGAAACCTGGCTATAAATCTATATGATGAGGCCGCTGCATAATGAGGGCCCAGTGTAACTTCGGCAATAACAATAATCTCTGACGCTGGAGAAACACACTCCCATCTGTGAAGATGCATTGACATAACACTCTCATTTTACAAATGGCAAAGCCGAGACCCAGGATAGCTACATGAAGTCCTGGGGGTCCGCGATCGGTGCAGCCCCCTGACCGCCTTCGCGCTCGCCCACCTCCTCCGTCATCCCTGACTCGAAAGCGCAAGCCCCAGCACTGCTCCAGGACGCTGCCCGCCAGGCTCAGCCACCCAGCAGGTGCTGAAGAGACAGGCCCGCGTCCGGCCCCTCAGAGGAAGAGCTGTGAGCTCAGCACAGTCTGCCCTGGGCGCTGCCAAGGGAACAGATCCTCCCGCAGTCGCCTGAACAGGGTCCTGTGGGAACCTCAGAGGCCGGACCCTAAGGGGAAGGGAAGAATCTGACACCAGGCACGTTCGCAGCCCGGCTTCACCCACCGTGCAAAACCAGTTGTGTACAGCCTTTTGCTGGGATGGGGGTGGGAGGTTACATACCCCTGATGATCTATCTCCTGAAAGCTGTGGATTCTGTTCCCCAGATAAGGCTGCATCGTTTTGCACACAAGCGCAGGAGAGGAGGGTCACGGTGAAGAGCTCATGGCATAAGCCTGGGCTGTTTTAAGATTTTCTTAAACACTAAGGGCCTTCTCTCTTAGACATCCCACCCCTCATCACATCAAATATTTTCATATCTATCCACAGCCACTCGCCTAAACACACACACATACACGAGTCTATTGAGTTGTAGCTGACTGGCACCATGTTGTCTTCTGTAGATATGTAATAAAACACTTTCAATGTTGTGCTTTCTTTTTCTATTTTTGAGTCAATAAACGTTTTCAGTTAATGACATTGAAATGTATCGGACGTTCAGGAAAAAGACACAGATCCTAAATGAAGAGCTCAATGGATTCTCACGAGCACGCCAGTACAGCACCTAGAAGCCCACCAGGCCCCCTCCCCTCCCCCAAACCCCAGGGCAGCCGCTATCCTGACTTCTAACACCGTAGATTGGTTTCGCCTGTGTTCTAATTCTTTCATGAGCGGGATTGCAGAGTTCACACTCGTTTTGAGTCTGGCCGCTTCCATGGAACCACATTCAGGTGTCAGGCATTGTCAGAGGCCTGTGAACAGCTCCTGGGCTCCGGGTACTGCTCAAACCAGGCGCTCTCGACCTTGCCTTTATTTTTTTTTAAATAATTTTTTGTTTTTCCATTACACTTGGCATGCCATGTTATATTCCTTCCAGGTGTATAACCCAGTGGTGGGACATTATATAACTTACTAAGTGATCGCCCCAATACCCGTAAGTACCCATCTGGCCCAGAACCTCCAGGGGAGCTTTGAAAAACCCTAATGCCCAGGCTGCACCCACACAACAATGAATCAGGGGGTAGGACCGGGCATCGGCAGTTTTTCTTGCCAATTGCAGCCGAGCATGAGCAAGCAGCACTGGTCTAAGCAGTTCTGTGAAGCATTCGTATCCCTGTGTGCACCTGGGGAACCGGGGCCCCAGGAGTCACCACCGCGTGCGAGAGTCATGGAGCCAGATCCCATTCAGATCTGACTCCGAGTGCACGGCCTTCGCCCTTGGTGAGCAGTAGAGCCAAAACCCCGCGGGGTGCCTCCTGCAGGGACCCGCTGCAGCTGTGGCGAAGGGAGGTGGGGTTCCCAGCTACACAGGCCTCCGGGAGAAAGGCAGCACCCCAGGGCTGGCTGTGGGAGACTCACCTCATGGCATCCAGACGCCACCTTTGCCCGGAACCTCTGGAAGCCACAGTAAAGTCTTTGCAGGTGGGACAAGCTGCTGGCTGGGCGTCCTGGGGCAGTGACCCACAGCCGAGTCCTAGCTCTGACCTGGACCTATTTCCGGGCGCCGTGCACCATGCCTCCACTTGGGGGCACCACGAGCTTCTGTAAACTGATTTTTTTCAACACACCCCCTTCCGCCTTTGGCCAAAGGAAGTCAGACAGTGGAGTCGGGATACTGAGGGGGAAGCAGCAGCCAGAGGGCGGGAGGCAGGGCGGGGGAGGTTCTGCTCCCGGGGCCTGATGAAGCCTGTCTCTGGCTGACAAGGAGGATGCAGGCACAAGGCTGCAACCGGACCCAGGAGAGAGGCCACTCCCCCGTAACTAAGCCAGCAGGGGGAAAGCCTGGCTGAAAAAGCACACCAGGTGTGGCGGCTCCAACACTGCCCTTCACCGGGCTGCCCCTGTGGAGGCCCATGAGGAGTGCAGTCCACCCACACTCCTGGCTTGGAGGCACCAGACCTACCTCAGAGTCTGGGCACAGCTCCAAGCCCTTCCCTGGGAACCTGGGAAACCCTAACCTTAGATGGCTGAGGACCTCAAGCTGCTGC
>NW_006285779.1:6258033-6272728 GCF_000327345.1 Myotis davidii
ATCTACCATCTTCCCCACAGTCTGGAACCAGACTGTCTAGATTCAATGCCAAGCACGTCCCAGCTGTGTAACTTTGGGCAGGTTACTTCACTTCTGTGAGCCTCGGTCTCCTCATCTGTAAGATGGGAATAATAGTCCGCAACATAGAGGGTTGTTGTGAGGATTGAACGATGAATTATGTAGAGTCTTAGCCTAGTGCCTAGCACACAGTAAGTGCTAAATAAACGTTAGTTACTATAATTGTATTATTACTAACAATATAAAGAATGTGGTTGCAAACAGGACAGACACAATGAACCTGGAGGAACAGCCTCCATTGTAACAATCCCCACACCCCCCAGGTTTGAGCAGAGGCCGAGAGTCCAGCTTGCCCATGGCTCAGGCAAAGGCCCAGCTGCCCCTCAGAAACAGTATGAGCTTCAAAGCCACCCAGAGTGTTGTCCAGCACAACCCTGAGGGAACCCCTCCCCAGACCTCTACCCAGAGGCTGGAGCTGTTGTTCCCAACGTTGGGTGAGACCCTCTCTTGGCCCAAGCACTTGCGTGTGTGACCCTGCCTCCCACATCCTCAGGCAACTTCCACCTGGGTGCCATCCCCTCGGTGTGAGAGGGAGCACTGGCTCAGGAGACCTCAGTTCTAAACTTGGCATTATCATCATCAAGCAGCTGTGTGACCTGGAGCCACTCACTCACCCTCTCTGGGCCTCTCTTCTACCTCATTTAGATGATCTTGAAATCCCCTCCCAGCTTTAGCATATGGTTTTAGCAAAGTGTGTGGCACACGGTAGGTGTTCAATAAGTGTTATTTTATGAAATCCAAGACACAACTCTGCTAGGTTTCAACACCCACGTACTTGTTTAGTCTTTAGAACTAAACAATGTGCGATCCAACACCTGACGGCCCAACCCAAGGTAAGAGCTCAAGAAATGGGTATCTATTGAGTTAATTCACTACCTACGTTTGACCTGGCTTTCCGTCTAACCTGTTCCCCCACCTAAGACCGCAGTGCCCCATAGAAGCTGCAGATTAGAGGGTCTGGAATGCGGCCTCCCCACTAGACCACAGGCTTAAGATGACAGGGTCCGTCCTGCAGCGTCAGGCCACATTCAGCCCGCCTGGCGTGAGGTGGGTGGGCAGCCTCCCCTCCCCTCCCCTCCCCTCCCCTCCCTGCGATCCTGGGGCAGAGAACTGTCCTCCCTCACAACCAGGAGAAGCAGCACAGAGCCTCAAGCTCAAAAGTCCTTTTATTGGAAAAAGAAATAACAAAACAAAAGGCCGCCGCATCACCTGTGCCCAGCCATCCCACTGGAGAGGCACAGGTGAGACACAAGGCCCAGTCACACCGTGGGCCAGGGTGGGCTCAGGCCGGGGTCGGGGGTCAGGGGGCTGTGGAGGAGCCCACTGGACTGCAGCTCTCTCGGGTGACTCTTGGATCAGAACCCACTTGGGCTCGGGAGCTGGGACACCCTCTCTAGCTCTCTGGGTGGGCATCTCCTTCCAACATGCTGCTCCTGTGTCCGAAGATAATCAGGCACCTCTCCAGGCTCAGAAAGCTGCCTGCGGTGGCTGGTCTCTCCGACGCCTCCTAGCACCTCCTGCCACTGAGGCAGGCAGCCTCCCACGGGCACCTTCAGGGCACCCGGACGGGCAGCTCCTTCCCACAGACACCCTGAGCTGGGCAGCAGGGACATACGGGCTGGATGTTCCTCTTTCCTTTCAAGAAAGGTTTGCCGTTTTCCCTGCGGGTTGCCGGCTCCCTTGAATGTCCAAGAAGCCTCACTTAGTCTTAGAGAATCCCGAAGCGGGGGCGGGCTGAGTATGAGCGTCTGTGGCCCTGCTGCCTTGTCATGGGGGCTGGGACAGGGGCACGGAGGCCCCAGGTGGGCTCTGCTCTCCTAGAACCCCAACTTCTCCTCTGCTAGAAGGTACACAGTAGAGTCAGAAGGTGAGGAGAACCTTTCAGGTAGGGAAAAGGCCTGGAAGAAGGGCCAAGCTAGCAGCCACGGGGCACGGGGCAGGGGCAGGGGCAAGGGGCTTGAGGACATATATTTACAGGGGGCAAGTTGAGCCCACGCAGAGAAGCAGCCACAGCCATCGCCCTGGAAGGTCAGACAGGATGCAGAGAGGGGCGGTCATCGGCCTGGCCGCCAGGGGGAACGGACAGTGCACTCACACACACACGTGCACTCACATGCAGTCAGTCACACACCTACACACACGTGCACCCACGCACATAGTGCACTCACATTCATCCTACATGCGCCCCCACTCGTGCTCACATACATGCGGGCTCTAACCTCGGGAAGTTGGCTTCGCTTCTGGAGGGTTGAGCCCCCAAGGCTGATCTCTCCATGGAGCCTTTCTCCAGACCCCACATCACCCCCCAGAGCGCGAGGCTGTGTCCCAGGCCCCACACCTGGTTGCCTACAGTCTCGGGAGTTGGGTGCTTCTTGGCAAGGCCATGCTGGCCTCAGGCTTTGGGTGGAGGGCAGGGTTCCACAGGTCTGAAGGTGTTCAGGAGGGGACTGAACAGCTAGCTCTCCACCACGGCACCCACGGTCTGACACTCCCATCCACCCAGACCTCAAGTTAGGCAGAGGCAGGATCGCAGACAAGCAGAGGCCTGGGGTGGCATCAGGAAGCACAGACACGGGGAGTCAGCCATGGGGAGCAGGGCCCAAGGGAAGTGTCCTGGGGACTGGGTGAGGAATCATGCAGGATGGGCATTCTCTAAGTAACACACCTGGGCCCTCTTGGGGTATTGAGAGAGCTGCTGCAGAAGAAATGGGTTGTTCAGATTGTGTTGTCCCCACCCCAGCCTCCATGTGACCCAGACCAGCGTTATGGGGAGGAGCCAGGTCAGGAAGGGGACCGTCCTTCCCCAGGGGGCCATGGCAGGGTGTGCGGATGATGGCCTGCAGCAAACACTGGCCAGTCACCCTCCCGCCCACCCTGGGGAGCAGCTGGGCCCACAGAATGACTCAGAAGCGGGTGCTCTGGTAGCGCAGCCGCCGCAGGTCTGCAAGGCCCTCGGTCCGGCCATATACCTCCCGGCAGGGAGTCTCGGCCAGTCACCGGGACCCCGCCCCACCGCCCCCACCACTGCTGCTGCCGCTGGCACTGCTGCTGCTGCCACTGCTGGAGCTGCCACTGCTGCACCGGTCCTCGTAGATGGAGACCTCGATCTGGGGCAGCGTTAAGGAGGGCTGCCCGCAGGGAGACAGGAACCTTTGAGGAGGCCAGCTGGGGAGCAGGGGGCACAGCTGGTCCTGCCTCCTAGAGAGTAAGAACCTGAGAGGAGGGAGCCCCACTGCACACTCAGCTCCGTTATGGAGACGTGCAGGGCCAGGCACTAAGGGTGCACAGAAGGATCAGGAGCTCACTTTATAGTGTCTGATTACTGAATCCCAGGACAGCCCGTGCTGGAGATGTGGTGTTATTATACAGGATGTGTGAGGTCTTTGGTGTCCTGAGTTCAAATTCCACCTCTCTCACTCTAAACCAGTCACTTGTTGCCTGTCCGTTTGCATGTCTGTAAAATGGTATAATAATGCCCTGACCGGTTTGGCTCAGTGGATAGAGCGTTGGCCTGTGGACTTAAGGGTCCCAGGTTCGATTCCAGTCAAAGGCATGTACCTTGGTTTCGGCACATCCCCAGTAGGGGGTGTGCAAGAGGCAGCTGATTGATGTTTCTCTCTCATCGATGTTTCTGACTCTCTATCCCTCTCCCTTCCTCTCTGTAAAAAATAAAATATATATATATTTTTAAAAATGGTATAATAATAGAATCTTGGGATTGTTGTGCGGCTTAAATGAAGTAAAATGCACCGGTGCCGGGCACATAGTCAGGCTCAGTCATAACAAGCGCCTCTCGCTGGGCTTTGTAAACGTGAGGCTCTGGTATTTGCGTTTTCTTTACTCTTTCCATTTTCTATTGAAATTTATTTTTTAACCATTCTCTTCTTGCTGCTGCCGACCAGGGAGGGAAGTGTGCACACTTGACCAGGTGGAGTGAGCAGACCTATAACCCACCCCTCGGCCAGCCACCACCAAGGCCTCATTTTCCTCATCTGTGAAAGGGGGAAAACAGGACCTCCCATGGGGGATTAAGGAGGTTTATATGATACTAGTGACCCCATGCATGGATTTGTGCACATTGAAAGGAAATTAATTAGAAGGTGGCTGGTGGGGCAGGACTGGGTGAGACGTCCCTCCCCAGCATCTGCAAAGTGAGTGCAGTCCCTCCGGCAGGGGGTCGTCCCTCAGCCTGGCCTGCGGGGATCGGGCCAAAACCGGCTCTCCAACATCCCCCGAGGGGTCCTGGAGTGTGAGAGGACACTCTGCAAAGTTGCTGTTGTACAGGGCGTGGAACTGAACGCAAGTGTGCAGTAAACCAGATTCGGGGCCGACAGTGCCCAGCAACAACATACCCCATGGCCAAAGGTGGACAGCATGTGCCAGGCCCTGTGAGGAATCACGCTCCCTCCTCTCTGGTTTCGGGGTGCGTCACCCTGAGAACTGCTACTGCCAAGTCACTGCAGCTCGTCAGCTCCTGAGTTGAGCGTCTGCCCCCTGATGGTCAGTGGCATCATAGCGACGAGTCAGACAGGTGGAGGGACACTTAGCATATTAGCCTTTTATATAGATAGATTGTAAACATGTAAATGTAGTTGGAGATTTGCATATTCCCTGAGGGGCAGTACAGCCTTGCAGTTAAGAGTGGGCCTGGGCTCAAAGCCATGAGTCAGTGACTTAACTTCAGTGTGCTCATCGATAAAGGGACATAAGTTACCCACATATAGGGGTGTTGTGGACCCATAGTTTCAAAGCACTGAATATGCTATCCGGCATGTGCTAAGCACTGAGTAAATGCAGCTCAAAAAATAAACGTAAACCCTGACATTCACAAACACCAATAACTTATGGTGAAGGGAGAGGGTTGGTGACCAGGCACCCTAAAAACTCTAGGGTGGTCCCATTTCCTGGCAGCCTCACCACAGACCCCACTGGTTGGCAGCTCTGTGCCCCCCATACACACACACACACCAGACAGGAAGGATACAACCCTCATCCCACGCTCAACGGGGTCCGTGAGCAGGAGGCCTCGAGGGGCAAAGATCTTTTCATTCTGCTCTTGGATGTAGCGTGTGATCTTCTTGAGAACCTGCAAGGAGAGGGGCCAATTGAGGATGAGGTGCGGCAGGGAGCCCTGGGAAGGGGGTGCCGGGTGGCCAGGGAGGGAGCACCTTCTCGTAGTGGGTCTCCATGCAGAGGAAGATGAAGTAGGCCGTGGCGCAGGCCAGGCAGCCCTCCAAGTAGGAGCTGCCCCCAATCTTCTCTGCTTCTGCGTAGAAGCCGTTGAGGGTCTTCACAGTCTCCTCAAAGAGCTGCCGCTCAATCTGGAGGGAGAGAGGGTCAGAGAGAGAGGCTCAGAAATCCAGGCCAAGGTCAGCCTCCCTGGGGTGTGAACAGTCACCAGCTGTGGTGGGGGGAGTGGTAGGACCACACCAGGGGTGGAGGCAGCACACAGGCAAGACCAAGAGGTTGAGTGCCAGTGGAGCAGAAAGAGGACTGGACTGGAAGTCAGGAGACCTGGCCATCAACTAGCTCTGTGACCTTGGACTAATGATCTAACTACTCTAGCCTCAGTTTCCACATCTATAAAATGGGAATGAAAATGCTACTTGGGCCCTAGCTGGTTTGGCTCAATGGATAGAGTGTTGGTCTGTGGACCGAAGGATCCCAGGTTCAATTCCGGTTAAGGGCACATGCCCAGGTTGTGGACTCGATCCTCATTGATGTTTCTCTCTCTCCCTCTCCCTTCCTCTCTGAAATCAATATAAATAAATAAATAAATAAATAAATAAATAAATAAATAAATAATATTTAAAACAAATAAATAAATAAAGATTTTTTTTTAAAAAAAAATCCTACTTGGCTTCCTTGGAAACAGGAAACTCCCACAGTATCCTAGTTGTGAATGCATTAGACAAGAACCCCCGTGACTGTGTCACCCCACCCCTGTTTTTATGGCTGAGAGAGAGCTCAAGACCTAATTGGTAGGGGCTCCCCATGTTTCGAAGGGACTTCAACGGCATGAGAATCATTGGGTGAGACCTCAGAAGTGTCTTTCCAGGAAGGGGCACTTCCTTCTAGACAAGAGTTCACGCAGAACACGACAGTCCTGTGTGTTCAGACCACTGGGAAGCTGTCCCACCTGCATCCGTAATCATCACAGCTAATATTTACTCGGCACTGTCTCCGTGCCAGGCTTTTTAAATGTATTTCCTGTGACCCTCATCCTTCCCTCAGAGAAGCAGGACTATCATCCGCTTCCACAAGGGAGGACTGATGGGAGCTCCAGCCTCCTAACTGGTTTCCTTGCCCCCAGCCCTGCCAGTGCAGCTCTGATCAAGGTTCCCCAAGCCTTCCATCTATTTCCAGGCAGGACCCAGGCGGTCCTCCAGTGCCTGGCCCTGCATCTCCTACTCTGCTCCTCACTCCGGCTCCACACCAGCCGTACCCATCACCATGCTGCCGTGTCCTGAACACTCTGCTGCAGACTCTCCTGCCAGTCACCCCACTGTCCCCTGCCCCCACTCCCTTACTTCCCTCAGGTCTCACCTTGTCCAACAGGCCACCCCCCACGATGCCCTACCTCTAGCTCTCTCTATCCATCTTGCCCCCCCCCCTTATTTTTCTAGTATTTGTGATCACCTGGGCTACTATATATTTACTTGTGTGTTTGTTTTTACTTTTGTACCCTCTGGTAGAAAATAAACTCCATCCGTTTGCTCCTACATCCCCAGTGCCTGGTGCATAGTAGATGCTCCATAAATACTTGCTGAATGCTGAGTGGACTTGTCCAAGGTTACACAGCTCTGACCCGAGTCTAGCTCTTCCCTGGGCCACCTTACATTGGGACACCTGGGTTGGAAGGTCATGCTCCAAACCCAGCAGGTGTCCAAGTGTCTGTCACCCCATTTTTATACTCTACAGAGCACCCTGTTCCCCCCTCACCCCCACAGGGCTAGAACTGCCCATCACACAGGTTAGGAACCTCCCACAGATAGAAGCTTTGGGGTTCCCAGCCACTGTCCCTACACAGACCTGGAGTGAACACAGATAAAATTCTGTCCATCTGGCCGCTGACCTAAGCCCTACTGCTCTACCCCAGAGTCACCCCACCCCAAAGAACAGGCATGCTAAGATAAGGAGACCCACATGGCTCCCCAAAAGCTGGTTAGGGGGTCAGATCAGCAAAAGCCAGGCCTGTCTCACCTTCTCAAACCCACTTAGATCTGCCTGGCTGCTGGATGAAAGGGTCAGGGTCTGCCCTCTGACCTCCCCCAAACCCAGGCCAGTTCTAAGCACCCTGGGATGGAGGCTACACACACGCCCAGAACCAGGAGCAAAACTCCGCCAAAAGAGCTGATGCCTTGCAGGGAACAGAGTCTGCAGGGAGGGCTGTGGGAACAGCCCGGGTCTGGGGTCTTTGAGGGCTCCCCAGAAAATGCTAATGTGGGTGAGAAATGCTGCTAAAAAGTGGAGGTTCCTGAACCCAGTCCAAACACGGAGCCGGCCTCTCTGATGACACCTAATACCATCCACCAGGACTTGGAAATTTACATTTAACAAGCTCTCCCAGCGGTTCTCGTGCTACTGAAACTTGAGAGCTGCTGGACTAGAAACTGAGGTTTCTTCCATGCTGACTCTCAGTGAAACGACAGCGAGGCCATGTTAAGAACATCTTTTGTTTTTAATTCTCTCATGTGAAGTGGCGGAGTAAGTATGTCATATATCCTGGGGGGGTGGGGAATACACTTGAATAAGCCCCTCAGTTCAATCCTGGCCCGTGTTCCCAGCTCAGAAATAGACGTCCTTACCCGGCCGTCCAGCTCTGGGGGGAACTTGGTCTGGAACTGACAGATGGTGCCGTCGCTGTAGTCTCTCTGGATGAAGATCTTGGTGGCCAGGGACGCGCTCCGTCGCAGCTCCTGCAGATTGTGCACCTGGGCAGATGCAGAGAAGGTGCGAGCAGGGTGACCATCCTTCCCGGTCTGTCCGACACTGAGGGGGTTTGGGGATGGGGTCTTCCAGCGCTAAATTCAGGGACCTTTCTGGGAAACTGGGACAAGTTGGCCCCCACATGTGCTCCAGGAAGGTCACGGGGAAGCAGGACTGTAGAGTTCACCCCAGGAGATGCTCTGAGCAATCCCAGGAAAATCTAGAAAAAGCCTGAAGCAGAGCCAACACTGAGCCAAAATGAAAGGTTCTGGAACTGTCAACAGAACCAGAAACAAAATTTAACAAAAGGAAAAGACTTCCTGGTGGCTGGCCCAACCCCTCTTCCCTCCCCACCCCCCACCAGGCCTTCCATACTTTCATTCATTAAGCAAGCATCAAATGATCACTTGTCAGGCCCTGGCTTAGAGGACCCACTACTGAACAAGACTGAAGTGTCCAACGCTGAGTGGAGCTTACAGCAGGTCTGGGAGAGGGTCGTGTGTGGGGCAGAGAAGTACCTGATATGCCCTTGAACTCAGGGAGATTCGGGTTCAGGCCAAGTCAAGTTATGGCCTGGGTAGGAGAGCACCATGAATGGTTTTCAGGTCCAGCACTTCTCACCATAGGAAAGGGGAGTCCCACAAATGCCCAAGCCCCCAGAGAAAATTGTGGGAAAAGTGGGCTAAAGCCAGAAACAGAAGAAATTCCTTGCCCTGGTAGGAAGGAGGGGGTGACTTCTGTCCCCTGTCCACACCTGCAGACTTGACATCGATACTAGCACCTGTGGGAAGTGGACTCGACTCCACAGAAGAACAGGACCCCTTTCTTCCACTTGCAGCCTCTCATCCACGTTCCAGACAAGCAACCCGCTGGGTGAAATAAGCCAGACATGAGAGCCACGTGGAGACCGAGCCCCAAAGGCAGAGTGATCACAACCAGTTCAGCCCGTGTAATTAAAGTGACTCCATCCAGTCACTCAGCTTCCACTTATTGAGTCCTTACTATTGCCCGGCTCCGGGGATGCTGAGCAGAAGACAGTCTGAGCCACAGGGAGGGAGACAGGTAAATATATAATGAATTCGACTGTGATAAATGCTACAGAGAAGTAACCTCTTACCCAGAAGCACTGACTCAGAAAGCCTTCCTGGAATCCTGTTGAGTCAAAAAGGAAGGCCCAGAGTTACCAGTGGCAGGGGCAGGGGAGGGGCAGGGGCAGGGGAGGGGCAGGGAAGGGGCAGGGGCAGAGGCAGGGACAGGGGCAGGGGAGGGACAGGGAAGGGGGGAATAATAGGGAGGAAGAGGCAACCCAGACAGAGGGAGAAGCTTGTGCAAAGTAATGGAGATAGCAGAGAAGGCGGCCTATGCCAATGAGTAGACTTCACTGGAGGCAGATTTCAGCAAGTATGGAGTTGGTTTGAAAATCAGACAAGAACACTGGGAATAGTATAAAAAGAATTAGATTTTTTAAAAAATTACTAGAGGGGTTTTGGAGGGGAGGATTTAAGATGGGAAAGGGTTGCTTAAATGCTGGGGAAAGAATAAGTAACATGAAAAAGATTGCCAATATGGTAGTAGGAGCAGATAATTGGTCTCTCAACAAATCAGAGACTGACCATTATTCAAGACCTTCCTAAATCCAGATGAGCCTTGTTCTGCCTAAGAGACATGATCCCAAAGGATTGGAATTGGATTAAATAATGTATAAATACTCCTCTAGTCTTAATAGTTCTTGATTCCTCTAACCAAGGTTTCCATTGAGTAAGTCTCCTTGACATCTACCAGGATTCTGTGATGACTTTGAACAATAAAGAAGGCTTTGCTTATATAAATAAGTTACTCATTGTGGTGTCTGCTCTAGCTGGTTACGGTTTTATACTGTTTTATTTTTTAAAGAAAAGGGTGGTGGCCTTTTCCCACCTTCCTAACCCAGCTGACATGTGCCAGCCCATCTTGAGGATGGACTCCCCTCCCCTGGAAGGATCATTCTGGAAATGTGGTGAGTGGTGCACAGGAAGTGGGCATGACTGGGGTAGGGGGCCTCTTGGAAGGCTGACTAAAGTGGGTCCAATTCCAGAAAAATGTGGTGAAAATGGAAAGAAAAGGAAATGCCTGTGCTTCAGCCATTCTGACATGGACTCAGCCTCCTCCCCTCCAACATCCTCCTCTGTCTGAATTCACACACATGCCCTGTGAGCTACCAGGAAGGCATGTGTCTCCAAGGACTGGCTAGCTGTTGGCCACAGCCACCTCTTCTTCCTCCTCGGCGCACAGCTAGATTAAGTCCCAGCCTCCCTGGCAGTTAGGTAGGTGTGGCCATGGGACTGAATGAAATGTGAGTGGAAGTGATAAATGTCATTTATAGGCTTGGCTCATAAAGACCAGCCATTCCCCTGCGGCCTTTCCCCTTCCACAGAAACCAAAGGAGTCTCGTGTGGAAATGAAGATGGCGGAACCACAGTTGGAAAGAGCCTGAGTCCCTGAATCGCAGCCTAGAGGAGATCCACCTGCTCGCTGACCAGGAACACGGGTCTCAGACTTCACCCAGTGGGAAATAAACTCCTACTGTATCACGCCATTGAGATTTTAGGGTGCTACCTTACGTAATGCAGTCTCATTTTCTCTTGGCTTTCACCCACAGGTTCTCAAAGTTGCCATAGTGGGAGGGGCCAACACCTTTCCAGCCCTAACCATGTCCTCAGCTTTAGGACACTGTCCTGGCCTTGGGGGACCAGGGATCCCCTTCCCTCCCTGGAGAGTGTTTGTGGGGTCTTGAGGAGTTGCTGGAGGACAGTATCAGATACTCTTTACACGGCAGAGCCTTCGTTTCCAAGATCTACTTAAAGCACACACGTCACAAACTCGTCTGTAGTTGGTGAAGAGGGGGATGCAAGGCAAGGCGGTGTCTCCTGGCCTCTCCAGCCCTGGTGGCTCAGTTGTGAGACAACAAAAAGCTCTGATGGAAGATGGGCCACTGGGCCAGGAGCAGGAAACCAGGTGCTCGTCCTGGCCACACAAATCTAGAAAGTCTTTCCTTCTCCAGGCCTCCATTGCTTCAACTAGAAACTGAAGAGGTTGGAACCAGATGTAATCATTAAAGCCCCTTCCAGCTCTCACATTCCAGATGCCTCATCAGGGATTATGAATGCAAATGTTTCGGGGACTAAGCATGTAAGTGGGCCAGGTGGGGACTGTGGCTAATTGGAGAACTCATGTCCTCATGTCTCACAAAAACACCTGATCATTGCCATGTGAAGGTGTGCCTGGGTTGTGATTCTGATTTTTAAAGAAAAGCCATAAATCCAGACACCCTTAACATCAAATAGCATGATTTTTAAATATTTCAAAGAAATGTTTTACATTTATAAGCACTAAGCAGACCGAATAAGGCACACCTGGGAACCAGCATCATTCCTAGAGCTGCCAGTTCAGGACTTCTGAGTAAGGAATCCCATGGCAGGGGGCCCTTGGGCCAGAGCAAGAGCCAGGTGTCCAGCCACTTGCCAGCTTTCAGGAGGCGGGCAAGGGTTTTTAGCCCAGATCCTGATGCTCTGAAAGCCCACAAGAGGTCCCAGAACATGCACACACCTCTCCCGGGGGTCACAGCTTCTGTGTCTCTCCTGGGCGGTCCCCCTGGACACTGACCCAGAGACCAGGGCTTCTCATCCACTTCTTATCTTCTTCAACCCTCCCCTCTCTCCCATCACTGTTCCCAATAGAGTCAACCTGGTGCAGGTGGGAAGGAGCAAGCACTGAGTACAGATAAGCACTCCCCGGCCTGGTCTGCCCTGGACACACCGGAGGCCCCTTCTGGCCCACAGCTCTATCCTCATTGAAAACAGCCAATTCTGAGGATGCTTTTGAAGCTCAACTCCGGAATCAGGAAATGCAGCGGATGAGCCAACAGCGTGCTCCCTGGCCGGGCTGTGGGGGAGTGAGGACCGTGAGTCACAGGCAGCCAAGTGGGGCCTCAGGATGGAAACCTGGGCACAAGGCCTTCCTGCTTCTCAGACGACAGCAGAGCCCAAGCCAGTCCATTGCCTGCTGGTCGTTAATTCCATGCCTCGGAGATCACACCTTGGGTAGTGCTACTTGGACGCATTTTAAAGTCTCCCAGGAGCCTAACTCCACCTCTCGGAGAAGCCCCTTTCAGCCAGGCATTCCTTGCTGCCTTGGCCACCTGCTCCCAGTGAGTGACACACATTCACAGAGATTTGGCGCTCAGGATATGGGCTCGTTACCGTTTCCAAATGAGGTCAGTGTATCACTCAGGAGGCGTCTCCCTCCTCTGAGTTCCTTACACACACCCCTCTCTTAATGCTGACTCCTAAACAGAAATTAGGGAGCAAAAGGGTCCTGTTTCCATGCCTTCTTCCAGGGATCCAGGGACAGCCAATATTGCAAATCTCTCTCTTCTCTCTCTCTCTCTCTCTCTCTCTCTCTCTCTTTCTCTCTCTCTCTCTTTCTCCCCCCACCCCCTTCTCCTCCCCTCACAACACCTTCTGCTGGAGCTAAGGACTTCCACTTCAGAATCCTAAGGGAATGGTCACAGGAGGTTGGCATGAGGTTTCCTTCTCCCAACAGGTTTTTCCTGGTAATCTTAACTCCCTCCTAACATTAAAAACAGCCCGGGGAGGATGACTCACTCTGCAGCCCAGATAATGTGCACGTCCTGTGCCTTGGCAGGGCTAAGGCTTCCTCCCTCGGTGCTGCCATCAGAGTCCACCCAAGGCAAAACTGGGCAATGAGCAATGTTTGCCCTCAGCTCCCCCTCCCTTCTGAGCATTCCTCTGTCCCTCTGCCCTCAAGCTGACCCAGCCAGGCCGGTTCCCACACTCCGGCCATTCCTGAACTCCTTTGCACCCATCAAAGCTTCATGTTAAGACCCCCTAAGTGCCCACCTCTCTATTGGGCAACACAGCTGGCTAATTGATACACCTGGATACAGCCAAGAACTCACTGGCCACGGAGACAGAAGACTCAAGCTTTAGTCCTGACCCTGCTAATTTTTAGCCATATTTTCTTGGATAAGCCTCAGCTCTCCAGTTGCATCATCTGTAAAATGAGATAATGATGCCTTCCTTGGCTCCTTCACAGGGACCAGGCAAGCTTCTGAGTCTCCACTGTCTCATCCTGTTAATTGGGGATAATAACACCATTCCTGCCCACTTCACAGGGTTGCTCTCAGACTCGAAGGAAACCACGCATGTGATAGTGCTTTGAACACGGGGAAGTGCTAGATTCAAGAAGTGTGATGGGGAGAATCACACATGCCTAAGAGCAGCCTCTTGGAGACAGTGCCTCGACCTGGAGAGGTGAGCCTGCGGTTTGGAGTCTGGGAACCTTAGACCTGAGAGGGAGGTGTGCTGGGCAGGCGGGCCTCTTGGAATCTGTCAGGTGGCATCACAGATGCAGCTGTCTTCTCTGCCCATACCCCTGGCCCAGTGGTGCCCACGTGGCTGAGGTTTCCTGCCTGCCTGACACCAGCAGCCTCCACTGCAGTCTGACAGCCCTATCTGGAAGGTGACCTGCTCCTTGTCCATTTCTCCTTGTTCTTCCTGCTCTTCCCAGTGTCTTCAGCACTTTCTGAGCATTCTGCATCCCTCCACCCTAGAAAGCAAGCTCCATGGGTCTGCTCAGGGCTCGCCCCTCACAGGGTCCTGGGGGCAAGCTCTCCTAGCTGAGCCTGAGCCTGGCCGGAAACCTGAGTGATGCTGAGCAACTGCACCTGGTTCTGTGGTGGTGACAACAGCAGACTGACAACAACACTTAGTATTGATGTCACGCCGCCCACCAGGGTGCCCGGAGGCACTGCACAGAGCCCTTCCAAACCTCCTGCTGTCCCCATGGCTTACGTCCCAGCTGTGTCGGAAATGGGAAAACACCACAAAAGAAGCTGACAACAGAACCGGGTGTCCTGGGTTCCACTCCAAAAATCCAAAGAAAGAAACGTTCAGCTCTACTGCTGACATGCTGTGTGAGTTTCAAGTAGATCCTCCCCTTCTCTATGTGCTACTTAAGTGGGGACATAAAGAGCTCCATTTCCCTGGTGAAATGAGGGGCTAGAGGAGGTAATTCCTGACCTCTTACGCATTGCACATAGATTCTGACCTCAGCCAACAGGTCCCTTGGTTCAACTTTCAAGTCCCTTGAAAGTAACACACCTATAGGCACACCTTGAGGAAGGCAAGCTCCCCTCATCAGACACATGGGAGAAATGCGGACACCCTGGTGCAGGAAACTCGAGTGTGGAGGAAAAAAGCAACCAAGGGCAGCTCGTTAAAACCAGCCATTTGGGGTTTGGGCTTGGAGATTCCTCGTCTTCCTCTGGCCCCTGAAGGAAATGCCATCCCTTAGCCAGGTTTGTTGGCTCGGAAGCTGGATGGCTGCACCGCATAGCAACAGCTCCAGCCGCATTCCCTCTCCCGGGCTCATTTCCAACCCTCCAGGGTAGGCAAGCGGCTGCGGGACTTGCAGTCTTAGGGGAAGGGGAAACCCCAGCTGAAGTGCCGGAGCAACCCTGGCGCTACTGCCAACAAGTGGCCCGCACAGCTGCAGGACTCAAATGGGGCAGATTGACAAGCCAGGGGTGAGAAGAGCCCCTCTCTTCCCCTCTGCCACTGCACCATCCACCCCTTCCGTCCCCACCGACCCTGGAAACCACCTTACCCACCTCGCCCTTACCCTCCCA
>NW_006285779.1:6273246-6284138 GCF_000327345.1 Myotis davidii
AGTTCTGGGGCAGGACTCTCCGCTTGCAGAGGCTAAGGGTCGTCCTCGGCTCCCTTCCTCTCCTACACCCTTTCCCCTCCAGCCCTCCCCACCGTGGTCCCGGCTGCCTGTTCTGTATATTTTTCTTCTTCCTTTCCGGTTCCTTCTCTGTGCCCCCTCCCTCTTCCCCCGTTCTCTCCTTTGCACCGCCTTGGAACCTATTAGCTAGAGGAGGAGATGCAGACCGCAGAGAATCATTTTTCTTTAAATACGTTCCCGAGTTTCCTCCCCTGATACCCTGGTCCCTTTTTTTCAGGGAGCTCCAGCATGGAAGCCAGTCTCTCCCTGGCCCTGGCCCCGCCCCGCTTTCCTCTGGCCTCTGCATCCCCAGAGTTTACACACACACACACACACACACACACAAAAAAAAAAACAATTGCAAAATGGCCACTCAAAAACCACAAGCTGGTGGTGCCAAACTGGTAGGCCCACTCTCTAAGGAGGGCAGGCCTGGCTCTGGTGTTGCTTCGCATTTTCGACACCGCACTTTCCAACCAGATGGCCTATTGGCTTCATAAACCAAAAGGAGACACCAACACAGGTGCCGGTTTACCCACTCTTCCTGCACCTTGTCTGTTTGAGGGGGAGCTGGGCGTTCCTCCGCTGCTCGCTGCTGCCTGAGGGTCCACAGCAGCAAGCAAAGGAGAGAGGGGCAGCCAGGAGAACTGGGCTCTGACTCAGGCCTCACCAGCTGAATGACCTCAGGCAAATGCTTCACATCTGAGCCTATTCCTGTAAAACGTGTGGGACTTAGCGAGACTATTTGTAGTGGTTTTATTTCTCCCTTCAGCCTTGTGTTTTGAAATTTTCAAACATACAGGGAAGTGGAAAGAATAATACGATACACTGAACTGTCTATCTAGCTTCAATAGTTGTTAACATCTCACCATATTTGCTTCATAGACATTAGTATAGAACAGTGATGGCGCACTCATTTTTTGGTTGATTTTTCTTTGTTAAATGGCATTTAAATATATAAAATAAATATCAAAAATATAAATCTTTGTTTTACTATGGTTGCAAATATCAAAAAATTTCTATATGTGACACGGCACCAGAGTTAAGTTAGGGTTTTTCAAAATGCTGACACGCTGAGCTCAAAAGGTTCGCCATCACTGGTATAGAAACATGGAGGTACATTTCACTAGATTACTAGAAAGACTGACATTATGAGGCTTTATTCGTAAGTACTTCACCATGTGTCTCCTAAGAATAAGGAAATTCTTCTACACAATCACAATATTACTAACACACCTTGAAAGATTTCGTATCATCTAATATTCTAGCTTATTGCTCCTAAAACACATTACTAGCAATGATCCCCTCAAAACTTCCCCCAGAACTTTTCATTTTTAATAGCTAACATGTATTGAGCACTTACTATGTGCCAGACCATATGTGATGTACTTTACGTGTATTACCATATATGTAATCCTCACAATTATTATTTGAATTTAAATAGTATTGAATTATTAAATATTTAACAATAAATAATTAAGGGATTTATTATTCTTTTGTTATTCCCACTTTACAAAGGAGGAGACTGAGTAAGTTGCCCAAAGTCGTGTGGCTTGTGAGGAATGGAAGCAAGAGTCAAAGATAGGCAGTCAAGCT
The DNA here is from genome assembly GCF_000327345.1 of Myotis davidii. NCBI lineage: Eukaryota > Metazoa > Chordata > Mammalia > Chiroptera > Vespertilionidae > Myotis > Myotis davidii. Next base: position 6,274,900 of record NW_006285779.1, read on the forward strand.
CCAGGATCTGAGTGGTGGTACTGCCTCCCTCCAGCACCTTGTAGACCATAAAGTAGCCAAGCAGTAATCACATCTCCAACTGCCTATTTCACAGATAAACACCCTGAGTCCCCAAGGATAGGTGACATGCCAAAGTAGTGACAGGCAGGTGTTTTGTTCTGCCTTAGAATTTGACAAATGAGTTGACACTAAGGAACAACCCGAAAATAACTGTGAATACCATGGTGGTCACTGGTACTAAATAAATGCATAATCCGATTATCTCTACGCATAACTCTCCTGGTTCCTTACACTTGATTTTGATCATACTAATTAGACAAATGTCTGGAAACCACTCTCTTCACTTGATGACAAAAGACCTAGATGAGTTTATTCAGTAAATCCATTCATTCAACATATGTTTGTCGAGCACTTACTATGCATCAGGCACTCTTCTAGGAACATGGGATACAACAATGGCTAAATGCACAAAGACTGCTCTTTTGAACTTACATATTAATGTGGTTAACAATCAATAACACTTAGCAAATAGTAAAAAATATGTCCAGGTATGATCACTGGTAGGAAGAAAAATAAAGCATAGTAATGAGAGAGAGTATGTGTATGACAAAGGAGGGGTTATTTTAGAAAGAATAGCCACAGATTTTTTTTGAGAAGGTGAAATTTGGGCAGAGGCCTGAAGGAAGTGAGAGAACTTACCATGCAGATACAGAGGAAAGGGTGATAAGGTCTAGAGGACAGAGTGCAAGGGCCCTGAGGCAGGAATGGGTTTAGCATCTTCAAAGAGTATCAGGGAAACCAGTATCTAGACTGGTGTGTGGGAAAGGGGAGGAGGGTGGGAGCTGAGATCACAAAGGTAGCTGAAACCAGGTCTTAGAGGGCTGGTCGGCCTTGATAAGGTCTTAGGGTTTCATTCAGTGAGTGAGGTGGCAAGCCTTAGGAGATTTAAAGTGGAGGCATGGCATTAGCTAATGGCAGTTTCTTAAAAGATTACTCTGGATACTAGTGTTGGGGAAGGCAAGGATAGAAGCAGTGAGACCAATTAGGAGACTGATAGCATCATCCAGGCAAGATATGGTGGTGGCTTGGACTAGAGTGGAAGTGGTGAGAAGCAATCATACTCTAGATATAATTTGAATGAAATGCTGACAGATTAGGGGGTGTTGTATAAAAGAGAGTCAATAATGATTCCAAGTTTTGAAATCCGAGCCACTGAAAATTTGAGCAGGGAAGACAAAGGGCTGAGTTCAGATGGAGAATACAGAGTTTTGGATGTGTTTAGTTGATTTGGGTTTGAAGTTTGGTATGCATGTTATACATCTACGTAGAATAGGCAGGTGAGGTTCAGGGGAGAGGTAGAGGGTTGGAAATATAACTTCAGGAGTCATCAGTATGTGAATGATCTTTAAAACCATGGGACTCAATGAGATCATCTAAAGAGTGGGTATAGCTAGGAAATTTGTCCAAGAACTGATCCCGGGCACTTTGTTACTTACAGGTTGGGAAGACAAAGGGAGACTGAGAGGAGTGGCCAGAGAGGTAGGAGAAGACCCAAGAGAGAGTGGTATCCTGGAGCCAAGCAAGACACCTGGTAACAGAGCCTTACCAGCTGTGCAGAGTGGTTGGTGCTCACATGTAGAATAAGACGAGGACTGGAAATGACCATTGAATGCCCTGCCTACGAAAAAGTCTTATAAGAGTTTATTTGATGGGAAATGCAAGGAAGCAAAATCTCAACTAACTGAGAAAAATTGCTCTGGAGAATGGCAGTTTTGCAGCTTATTTTATACATAGGATCAAAGGACGAAACCTAAGTAGGATTCCATGAAATTCATTGGTGGTAGATTAAGGAGGCGGGAGAAAGCAAAGCAGGGGAATCTCAGCAAAGTGAAGAGACACGTACTTCTTTTCCACTGGTGGGCACAGAATGGCTAACATTTACAGCACATAGAGATGTATTCGGGCAACAAGATAACAATGTGCACTCTGGTTATCTTCTGCTGTGTCTTTGAGGGGTCTGGAAAAGACAATTACTCTGACATTTCAAAGGTTTGTTATCTTAGATGCACAAAGACAAGTGACAATTTCAAAAATAAAGCTTAACCTTTGTCAAGAAAGCTACAGGCCTAGGACGAGACTACCCACCGCCATGACCTGCTTCTAATTAGGGAGCGTTACATTCAGACCACACTGTGTGGCTCCTTTCCATCTCTGAGCTTGTCAGGTTTAGCATGTGGCCCCTCTTCCAACTACAGCAGCAACAAGGTCACTGGTGAGCTTGATAAGAGCTGTTTTAGTGGGAAGAGAGGATGGGATCCTCATTAAGGTAGGTTTGGATCAGAATGAAGAAGAGGAAGCAGAAATGCCGAGAGTGTAGACAGCACTTTAGAGACATTTTGCTGTAAAAGGAGCAAAGAGTAGGATGGCGGCTTGAGGGAAAGGTAGAAGCGAGGCAGGCTCTTTTAAGATGGGAGACGTCAGAGCTTGTTTGTATGCTGATAGGAATAATCTATTATAGAGGGAAACATGGATGGTTCAGAAAAGAGAAGGTTAATTGCAGAATCAAGCCCTTAATAAGTCAGCAGATCATGGAATCTAGGGCAAACATGGAGGGGATGGCTTTGTAGAGGAGCACAGACAGTTTTCCCATCATGGTAGAAGCAGAATAAATGGCCAGAGATGTGAGTTAGGATGTTGTGTTGTATAAGCAAAGACTTAAGCTCTACTCTTTCCTCCACTTCAACTAGTCAGAGACTTCATACCTCATGACCTTCATCAATAAGTACATTCAGGCATCATATATGGAAAGTTTGCTATGTGCCAGGCATGGGCTGGCACTTTCCTGAGTCACCCAAAGAGAGTCCTCCTGCTTGTAATTGAAATTACAAGCCTAAGACAAGAATCTTGACATGATCCACACAAGGATGAATGGTCCTCCCTAGTCAGTTTGGCTCAGTGGGTGGAGCGTCAGCCCTTTTACGGAAGGGTCCCAGGTTGTCAGTTGCAGGCTCAGTGTGTGGGAGATGTGTCTCTCTTACACTGATGTTGCTCTCTGTCTCTCCCCCTCCCTTCCACTCTCTCCAAAAATCAATGGAAGATATCCTCGGGTAAGGATTAACAAAAACAAACGAACAAACAAAAGGATGATGATCCCTTTTAACATCCAGCTCCCCTGACTGGAGAGAGACCTTTACAGCTTCAGCTTTTTGCCACCACATTGCCTCCAGGGCTGTTATAACAATCTCAACAGACCTCGAGGCTTGGAGGCATCCCAGTGGAGGCCATGCAGCAAGGCCCACATTTGGGGCGGGAAGAGTTTCACACTGTGCTGCCTGCGGCCGTGGTGGGATGCTGCCGGATGGAATGTTCCCACACTCCAGTCATTGGGACTTTAACTTTTTAGGCAGGAGGAGATGTTGAGATTTAATCTGACTAATCATTATTACCCAGCACCTTGGAACCAACCAGTCCTGTGCGAGAGCCTAGCTCTTTGATGTTTTTGTCATAAATCAATGAGCTCGCCTACAAAGTAACATCAAAGAAGATCCACTAATGAATTCATCGTTATCATTCTCCAATCTACGGCTGCCTTGCAAAGTCTCCACAACCACCACCACCACCACCCCCAAAAAGGACCACAGCCAGAGGAAGAAACCAACGGAAGGATTTGGAAATCATGATATCTGGAAAGAGATGAGAGAAAAATGAACTCCTGCAAACTGCAGAAAAGACAGGAAAAGATCCAGCAAATCTGAGGGAAATGAAGAAAAAGCAGGGAGCCAGGGACATTCTCAGCACTTGTGTCTGGAAGGAAAACAATTGCATGAATGCTTGAGGGGGAAACTGTGGTCTGGAAAGTTAAATGGTGTCTTCTCAGAGCGCATTGCCGGGACCACGAGGAAGTGTGTGGTGGGAAACAGTGTCGCTGGAGTCAGATGACATGGGTTGCAACCTCTCGCCCTGCTATTCACTATGTGAATACAAGTCTCAATCTCTCTGAGCCTCAGTTCTGTCTCATCAATAAAACGATGGCAATAATGCTCCCTCCCTAGATAGGATCCCTCCCAGCACGGGGAGCTTTGTCTGGATGTTACCTGACTTTCCCAAATCTGGTCTTTCAAGAGGAAAACGGGAAAGGAGTTGTAGAGATGACTAGCTGGAGATCTTCCCACAGAGACATTTCTTTCAGGCTCAGCAAGATTTCCTAACTTTCTAACGTCAAAGTTTCCAAACATGCTTCATTTAGCTCAGTGAGCACCTACTGTATGCCAGTCAGAAAGATGACCACGGGGTGTTTCCAACTCCCCAAGGATAACACAATATAATTGAGCGATGATCAGGCTCTGTGGTAAGTGCTAAGGTGGAAATAGTTGCCTCAGAGTTGGGATTCTTTTCTGAAAAGGTTTTACAACTGCCTGATGTTTGAGCTTGAACTTCAAGGACTAGTATCATACACCCAGACAACAGATACAGAGACAGGTGTGCATAGCCAAGAAGGCATGAAAATTGCCTGGAAACGCAGAACCTCTGGAACCTCAAACTCAAGAAAGCAGCTTCCGGGCAGCAATAGGGATGATTGCAAAGGCCCCAGAAACATGAATGAAGGGAACCCACCCTGAAAAACAGTATCAGAGCAGCAGACCATGACACATGTCTGGAAGTGGAGTCATGGAGGTGTCTAAGCTATGGGGTGGGGGGCTGCCTCCCTTTCTTTATTCATAGTCTCTCTCTCTCTCTCTCTCTCTCTCTCTCTCTCTCTTCCAGAGGAAGTGGAGTGGGAGGCAAGTTTCTATAAGAATTCACAGCCACACCAGGAGAAACTGCAGATACTGGCATGACAACAGGGAACTCTTAGCCAAAAACCTACCTGTCATTACAGCAGCCACTGTGCTGGATGCCAGGGAGAGTACCCAAAGGCATAGGCCCCTGTTCTAACAGTGGCTCCAGAGTAACAATCATCAAATGATTGACGGCAGGGTCTCACTTCCATACCAAACAAACTGGCACAAAACACCAGTCACTTCAAACCATAGCCTACTGGGGGGAAACCGCAAGGCTGCTGATTCAATGATGGAAATTCTTTGAGAAAGTATATATAGGCATGGGCATAAAGGGTAATGGGTGCTTATAAAGCATCATTAATTATGAGAGCCAAAAGGGAGCAGGGAGCCCAAACCAATTTCACCTGCAGAATCCTTTGTTCAAACAAAATCTTGCATGAAAGTCAGATTTATAAAACAAATAAAAGAAAGTGGGTTTGAATGAAGGGATGCAGAACTTACCTGCTCTACCACCCCCTCACTCCCTACAAAAGCCTCGAGACACACACACCCTCCATGGGCTCCCTAGGGCTCAATAGAACGTATTTTTGTTTAATTATCAAAGTAACACATGCCTATGATTTTAGAGACATACCAAAAGGCTTACAATAAAACACAAGAGTCCCCTGCCTACTCTACCTGCACCTTCCTACCTTCAGTCATTTCTCCCTAGGAGAAATGCCTTTCCACTCTTCTGGCTGTTTCTGCTTTAAATTCTCCCGATAGTTATCTTTACGTTGCTCATGATATGTGTGTAGTTGTATTTCTTGACTTTTTAACTTTAGAAACCTTGTCCTGTTTTCTGTAAGGACAGAAAAGAACTGAGCTCACCCTGCCACCACCACCCCCCTTATAGTTACAGCACTGTTTGAATTTAATTTTTATCCAAGTAATACATGAAATTCGTTTGAAAGTCCAACCAGGACCAAGGGCTTATAAAGAAAAACAGCAGCCCTTCCTAGTTCTCCCTTCCCTCTCATTCTCCCCATCCTTCTTCCCTCTAAAGTAGGCTGGCTGGTGGGAATATCGAACGTCTCTGCTTACTTCCCCTTCTTGTTCTTCTTCTATAGCAATCGTCACGTTTTCTGGCAAACAATGTCACTTATTCTGTCTCCCGCTTTGTCTTGCCTGCTACAGTGTAAGCTCGGGCAGGGAGTTTGTTATGTTCACTGATGGATCCCAAATGTCTAGAATAATGTCGGGCTCAATCAATATTTGTTGAATTAAAGCAAAACTCTCTGGAAAAGGGAGAGAAGGAAGCAAGGTTCCTTTGAACCCTGTTAAAACCAATCATTTTACATCTGATTTGTTCTATGGGAAGGAATGTATATAAGCAAACATTTTATTTTGTAGAAGATACACAATTCTTCAGGACAGTGGGAGAGGCACTATAATAAAGACCTCAGTTCAAACTTATTGGCTTTGGACAAGCTGGTCCAATTGCCTTGTAAGGAAAGCAGCTGGGTAGGAAATGAATGTTGAGGAAATGGCCCTTGTCAACCCCGCTCTCCCAAGGACAGCTCCTGCTGTGGAAGGAGAGGCCCAGGTGCTTCCTCCAGGGGCAACAGCCACCATGACACCCAGAGCCAGAGGCCATTGGCCAAGGCCTGGGCACTGGGCACTGGGCACTGGTGGGAAGGATCATGCGCCGTCCTGAGCCCAGCCCACCTTCCAGAGGCATCTCACAACCCATCCACCCCAGGAACCCTTTCTTGAACCATCCTATTCCCAACACAAGGTTTTGTAGGCGCCTTTCTTATGGCCTTTCTCTTACCGTGCTGAGTGGCAACCTCCTATAGAGCTTTTGAAATTCCTGACCAAGGCAAGGTCACAGGGCAGGTTCCGTGATTGGAATGTCTCCATAGTCTTCGGAGTTCTGTGAGCTACTGCACCATTCCCTGCCTCTGGGTCATCTATTGCTGCTTCTGGCCCCCTGCTGTCTCCCTGTACCTATAGCTTCCTTCCCTAAAGCTAAAGCATATAGCTCTCTCTTCACCAAGGCCACACCCCCCGGGCTCCTATTGTTCCAGAGATCCAGCCCATCTGGCCCCTGCCTATCACCCCCAGGCCCTTCTCACCACTTCTCTCCCTCACACCCTCTAAGCCAGCACAGCCACACTGGACTTCTGCGTCTCCACCCTCAGGTGTGTCACGCTCTGTATCACTTTCTAGCCTTCCTTCATATGTGCTCTGTCTGGATGTTCTTCCCTCCTCTTCACCTGGATAAATCTCTTCAGATTCCAATGTAAAATTTACTTCCTTGAGTAAGTACAGTTTTTTCTCTTTTTTCCCTATAGCTTGTTTATTCTGATTATATTTATTAAAATGTTACTATTTGTTGAAACTATAATAAAATTGAGACTTGTAAAAAATAAAATAATAAAATTTACTTCCTTGGGGAAGCCTTCCCTGGCATGTTAGCTGCGGTTAGGTGCCCCTTTTATGAGCACCCTATGAGTGCCCTACAAAATAATCATATTTTCCAAAATTTATGTCTGTCTTCCCTTATTAGAACACTAGAGGCCCAGTGCACGAATTCATGCACAGGTGGGGTCCGGCCGCCCAGGGTTGAAGGAGGGCCGATAGTGGGCAGGGCTGGCCAGGAGGAGGGGAGGTTGGCGGGCCAGCCCTGCCCCCTAGTCCAACTCCCGGCCAAGGGGACAATTTTCTTTTTAGCCTTTTGTTATATAGGATAAGCCCCTCAAAGGCAGGAAGTGTGTTTCCTTAACTGCATTCCCAGTGCTCAGAATAGTTCCTGGAACATAGTAGGTGTTCAATTAATATTGGTACAGGAAAGTGGGTGTATTTACAGGAAAGGGAATGACTCCATTCAGTTCTCCAAACTTGAGCCTCATGCAAGGAGAGGCATGGCCCCAATCCTAAAGGACTTTCAGTCTTGTTTGGGAAACGCAGATAAAACAGGACACAATGAACAACTGACAGGTGCCCCAGTGACCCATAGAGACAATGAGTGTTGAGGGAAAGCTGAGAAGGGAGAGGTCCCCTGGTCTGGTGACAGAGTCGTCCCTGGCCCAAGGGACCAGAGGAAGTTTCTGAAAGATGAGGTGTTTGATACTTAGAGGCTAATAAGCAGGGATGGACAAATGGGCAGCTGGAAGTTAAGGAAGGTATATGTGAAACAGCAGACCATGCTGGCTGACTTGAACTACTCCATAGAGAAACCAGGCTGCAGTCAGATAATGAAAAGCCATTAAAGAGAGACAATGGGGGCCTGCAAGGGAGCCAAACCAGTGAGGGCACAAGGAAAGCAGTCTACTGGAACAGGTCACCTGGGAGCACCCCGGGATGGGTTGGAGGGGAGGGGCTGAAGCAGGAAGAGCAGGAAGAAAGCTACTGTGTTCGCCCAGGTGGTGGGAATGGGAGGCGCAGGTCACTGCCTAGGAATGAGGGCAAAGGAACAGCCTCAAGAGACATTTTAAATGGAATTGCCACAGGCTGCTGCTTCCAACTGAGCACAGGAGATGAAGAAGGGAGGGGAGGACACAGAGGATGCAGGACTGTCCATCCATCTCTGTGGCTGGGAGATGCTCTGGTCAGAAATCACAAGGGCAAACCAGGAAACTCTATTTATGCCAGATATAAAGGGCAGGAGAAGCTTCCGTGATTTTTTAGAGATAAAAGGACTGCAAGACTCTAAGTCAAGACCTGAGAGGTCTCTCTAAAAAGTAATAGTTAATGCCATAAGAAGGGGTCTCTTGACCTTGGGAGCTGGGAGAAATGGACCAACGCGGTCTAGCCTTGGGCAAGATGGTGCAATTGAAGTCAGACACCTCAGATCACATCCCAGTGAGTCACTTACTAAGGGAACACCCTTGGGCAAGTTAATTAACCCTGCAGAGCCGAGGTTCCACATCTGTAAAGTTGGGATGATAATGCCTAAGTTGAAGGGTTTTTTTGTGAGGAGCAAATAAAATAACCTCTGGAAACAGCCATGTTTGACTCCTCGTCCGCAGCAGGCATTCAGCCAGGGCAGCTGATGGTGAGAAGTCAGTGCAAGAGGGAGAGAAGGTGGCAGGTGGAGACCCAAGACCCTGGAGAATTCATCACAGAAGCCCAAGGAAGCACAGTCACTGGAAGGTGGATGGATGGTGTCAAGTATTATAGAAAATTCAAGAGCAATGGAGTGGCAGCAATCACGTTACCAAGTGAATACAGAGTGCAATTTGGAGAAGTACGAGAGGCGCTAATGAACAGAATAATAATAATTAAAAAAAAAGGAAGAAAAAAATCTACACAAAGATAGTCTACCAGTCAGATGTTTGGGTTGCAAAAAGATTATCCTACTAACATGGTTTGAGCGATAAAGACATTTAATTAACAGGAAGTCTGGTGAGGAGGGTCTCGGGTTTAGCTCAGTAGCTCAGCCATGGCCACAAGAACCCAGGTTTTTTTCATCCT
>NW_006285779.1:6284194-6285686 GCF_000327345.1 Myotis davidii
TATTGCCTCATAGTTGCAAGTGGCTGATGCAGCTCCAAACATCCATGGCAGGAAGGAAGGGGGAAAGCCTACTTCCTTTTCTCAGGAGATAAGTCTTCGAGAAAATTTCCCAGAAGCCCCTTAACAGACTTCCTGTTATGTCTCATTGGCCAGAACTCAGTCACATGGCCTCTTCTAGCTGCAAGGGAAACCGGGAAAGCATCTAGCATTTTCAGACTCTCAAGCCAGAGGGAGGCAAGGAAGAAGAGGTTGAAAATAGCCAGAGATTAGATGTGACCAAAACTTTCTACCATAAACTCATTTATGAAACCTGGAAATCACAAGCAGAGGAATGCTGAAGATGATAAGAAGGCATAGAAGGGGAGGGATCATAGAGGAGAGAGGACAGGACCAGGTCTGAGAGAGGACGAAGATTATATTCTCTGACATAGGCAAGAAGGGTAGAGGTAGGCATGAAAAAAAGATTCTGACGAGAAGAGAGTAAATAACCTCAACTTCAGCAAAGCCAAAAGTGGCTGCTTTGGGGAATACACCAGAAAATCAAGGGAAATACAGTGAGATACCACCTTCTAGATTAGACTTACAAAGACTCTCAAGGCAGGCATTGGGCAGGCTGTGGAGCAATGCAAGCATTTCTATAATGCAGATGGGAGTATCAGTAGGCACAGTTGCTTTAGAAAATACTTTAGCACAATCCCATATGATTCCAGCAATTTCACTCCTAGATTTACACCACTGCGTATGTGTGTTCAGTTATGAACAGGAATGTTTATAGCAGTGCTGCTTGTACAAGAAAAAAAACAAAACAACCCAACTATCCTTAGGCTGAAGAATGAACAATTAAATCATGATCTATTCTGTGACATCAGCCCAGCCTATGCCCACTAGCAGTCCGTGAGCCCTTGGGGGATGTCAGACTGACGGGAAGTGGGAGAGGCTCCTGCCACCACTGCTGCACTACAATGGAATACTATATAGCAGTAAAAACATGCACAAATTATAGAAAAATAATGTTGAGTTAAAAAGGCAAGTGGCCCAGCTTCTAGCTGAGTGGCACTCCCCCTGTGGGAGCACAGGGGGCAACTCCTATATTGAGTGTCTGCCCCCTGGTGATCAGTGCGCATCATAGCAACTGATCATTCTGCTGTTTGGTCAATTTGCATATTAGCCTTTTATTATATAGGATATATATATGGTGTTTCCTTTTATATAAAGTTTCAAAACATGCAAAAACTAAAACAATGTTACTTAGGTATATACACAAGTGGCAAATTATTAAGAAAAGCAAATATATACATTTCAGGAAAATGGTTAGCTCTAGGGAAGGGAAGGGACCAGCATACAGGAGACTCCAAATGAGAGGCAGCATTCTTATTCTTACATTGACTGGTGGTACACCGACATTTACTATGTGCTTATTCTTTATACTTTACACATATTCCAGAAGTTATTTTCATACCTGCTGAATAATTAATTAAAACAATATAAAGAT
>NW_006285779.1:6286369-6298321 GCF_000327345.1 Myotis davidii
CTTTCCCTGACAGAGTCCTCACACCTTCCGGTCTCAGCTTCATGCCCCTGCTCAGAGGCCTCCGGGACCCCTCACTCCAGGTGGCCCCTCTCACTCTCCTTCCCTGAACTCCAGCCTCCTTGCACTTCACCTGCTCATCTCCCTCTGTTGCTTTGCTTGTTTCTTGTCTGTCTCAAGTAGCAGAACATAAACTCCTTGAGGACAGGCACAATATGCCTCTTGTCCACCACTGTATCCCAGTGCCTAGCTCTAGGTCTGACATGCAGTGGGCATTTAATAAACGTTTGTTGACTGAATAAAAACCTGGACCAGGGTGGTGAGAAGAGGCTGAGAAGGGAGACATGGAGACAGATTCAAACCCACATCCCTGCTCAGAGAGGGCTCTGTCCACACTCTGTACCGGGAAGGTGGGGGGCATTGGTAAGCCCCCTCTGCCTTCAGCCTGGTGTCTGGGCAGCCTGGCTATTCAGGAAGAGAGAAGAGAAGACCTTCCAGATGGCCCTGTTATGGGCAGCCTGGGCACAACTCTGCCCCAGGGGGTGGGGGGGGGCCTCCCTTCCTCTATCTGCTCCTAATGAGATCTTTCCTGACTGCATCACGGGGTTCTTGGCAACCTCTGTTCCAGAAAGATACCCTGAAATCGGAGGCTGTTCAGAGATGAAATATCTGAAACCATGCAGGACAAGGGGAATAGAATAATTATAACAAATGAAAGGACCCACACCCTGGGCTTGGCCAAGTGGAGCAGAATAGGATAATTGCATGCAAGCGTGTGAAGCCCTCCAGGGCGGAGCACTTGGGATGACCTGAGGGGATGTGATTGTGTGAATGGAATCGATGAATCCCTGGGAATCTAGGCTTAAGTGGCAGGAACTATTTCTTCCTAGTGAAAGCAGTTTCTAATTGAAGGGAGTGAGTGCCATCCCTAAAGGCATTTAAACCCATCTTACACCAAGCCCAGCAGATCCTAAAGTATGATGGCCTTGTTCTAGAAGGCTGGGGTCAGGTCCTGGAGAGGAAGGTGGCCGTGTGGCGCAATGGTTAGTTGCATAGTCTCTGAGGTGAGAGAGGGCTGGAGTTCAGCCCCAGTGTCCTGGCTGTGGGGTGCAGTGGAGAGAGCAGTGGATGAGGAGCCAGGAAACCCGGGGTTGAATCCCAGCTCAGGGTCTGACGAGCTGTGTGACATTTGACAGGTACCTCTCTGGACCTCAGGTTCTCCATCATTTAAAAGAGGGGGGGGGGGCCTCATGACCCTAGGGGCTCTCCCAGGCGTGGCACCCTGGGGTCTGCAAAGTCTGTCTTACAGCTGCTCAGATGTGTCTGGATTTCCTTCCCTCTCTCTTTAAAAAAAATCTTTCAGGAGGTTTTCCTGACACTGAAGTCACTTAGTGTCAGAAGGATCCGTCCAACACATGAGCAGGGCTTCCTCATGAGCTCCAGGGTGGCCCACCCACCAGAGGCCCCGCCTAGTCAGGCAGAAAGGACCAGGTGGAGGTGGTGGCCTCCCCCTCAGGACCCCACTTCTGCATAGAGAGCCACAGCTCGTCAGAAGCTAGTCCCTGCAGGGAGCCCTGGCCTCGTGCCCTGGATAGGGACTAGGGGGGCAGGGTTGATTGGACAGGCTGGGATGGCGGGACTCAGCGCTCTGTGGGAGGGGGACAGACCCGCCTCCTGTAGCAGCAGTGGCGCTCTCATTAGCTGAGACCTCATGCTGCGCCCCAAGCCGAGGGCCTCATATCCATCATCTCATTTAATCCTCACAGCCACCCTAAGAGGAAGGTGGTACCTTGGCTACACCAGGATTTCAGGTGGGCAAGCAGCTTGCCCAAGGCGACACAGCTAAGTAAACAAGTCAGGATGCCAACCCTGGTCTATCTGCATGCAGATCTCGTCCTCTTTCCAGTGAGTCTCTGCTCCCCTGGAGGGAATTCAGAGACTGAAGGCCAGTCTATCCCAGAATCTCACCCCTGCCAGCCTGCAGGTCCAGGAGCCACACCTGGGAATGAAAGGTATTATCTCAAGGTCCCAGAGGGGACACAATAAACAGGAAATGTGTTAGACTGTCAGCCACTCCCACAGGCCATAGCAAATGGGATGGGAGCTATCGGTAGGGAAGGGGAGGGGACCTTACACACACCAGGCTGTGCCAGGCGCCCCCTGACCAGGGGCTGAGTTTGAATGGACTGACAGAGCTGAGTGTCTTGTCTTGGTTCTATTTCCCTCAAAAGATACCAAAACCCTTTTGGCACGGGAATCCCAAAAGCATGATGCCCGACATCTGTTTCCTCAGCGGCTCCCAGGACGCCATTGGTCCAGGTTCTGTGGTGGCTGCCAAGGCAACTGACTGAGCTTCGTGGTCCTGGTCTCCTGAGGTTGCCGTTTGATCTTCATCTACTGTCACCATGTCAGGAGTTGCCAAAGGCTAGAAAGCTGGGCTGACAACATTTAGGATAGGGGAAGCTGGGATACTTTTAGCCCCAGCCCTCTGAGGTCAGCACCACAGAATCATAGAGCTGAAGAGTCGACACAGGGGCCATGTCACTCAGAGCTCCAAGCCCCACCCCTGGGGGGCCCACTCAGTAGGTTGGGGGGACTTTGGGGGTTGTATTATTGACAAACTCCTCAGGAGTCCTGAAGCCCGCTCAGTGGGGAATCCCTTCCTCCTCGTCCTCACAGAAGAGCATTCATTCAGGGACAGGGCACTCACTACCTCACAAAGTAATAGATGTCCTGGCGCGGGACGTGCAGGCCTGAAACCAGCTTTCTCTGGGACACAGTCAAATGTCTCTGCTCCCCCGGGGACACTCATCGGGCGCTACCCAAGCTCACCCTGCGGACCCAGCCTCCCGGGGCTGCCACTGGCCGGCAGGCTCCCTTGTCTACTGGTCCTGAGCAAGGAGCGATTCTCCTTGCCGAGCACACAGGGCTCCAGAGGTGGGCGACTGCTCCTCCGGTCCCCCACCCCCTAGCACACACCCCTGGGGTGATGTGGGATGGCGAGGCACCCATCGCACTATAATGTGCCAGAATCAAAAATGGGACTACTGCACAGGACCTCAGCACTCACCTAGTTCAACTTCTCCTCTTACCCAGAGAGGGGCAGGCACTCCTCCCAGGCCACCCAGCATGTGTAGCTCACCCTGGCTCAGTCTGCCCAGCAGAAACCCCCAATACACCCCACCCCCCAGACGGCAGGGACGCTGACAACATCATAGCTGAGAGGGGGACTCCCAGGGGCCCCGGGATCACTGTAACTCCAACTACCAGGAGTTGGCGGCCCTCCCAGCATCCCTGGCCCTGGCTCCTGGTCGGAGTCAGGTAGCTCTGCCCTGACGTCCAGGAAGCCCAGGGCCTCGGTGCCGGCCACCTGCTCCCAGAGTGTGGAGGTCGGGCGGACAGCCCCCATCCCTCCTCCAGGTTATTTATAAAGTGTTTTCGGGTGAGTCAGGTGCCCAGGCCAGCAGAGACTGTTCCCTCGGAGATGCTATAAATGACCTGGGCTCTGCAGTCCCACCCAACCCTCAAGAGCTCCTGGTGGAAAGGCTGAGCCAGGGAGCTGGGACCAGCAGGGGCCTGTGGGCTGTCCTGGTGCCCCTACTAGTGGTCTGAGCCCAGGCAGGCTAGTCCTGTGGGGGGACAGGTGGGAGAACGCCAGGCAGGGAAAGGAGGACCTGACCAGGTCCCTTCGACCACACGTCCCTTGCCAGCCAGTGCAACTCCCCTGCACCTTCCCAAAACAGACTGACAGACAGACAAGCCCAAGAAGACAGCTCCCACCCCCGCGCCCAGGCGCTGTGCTCCCACCTCTCTTCCTGTGTGTACTGCTCGCCACCTCCGCCAACAGACCAGCTATTTATATCGTCTGCAAAGGGAGCGCAGGCTCCACGCCTCTCCCTCTTCCTGCTCCTGGCGGCACTCTAATTACTTCCTCAGCTGGGTGCCACCTGCCACGGGCACCCTGGCTGGGCCACATAAATAACTGCCCCTGAGCTCACACCCGGCTTCCCTCCGAGGCCAGAGGCCCAGATGGCCCCGCAGGGGGCAGGAGCCTGACCAGCCAGCAGGGCCTGGCCCCCTGAGAAGATGCACGTCCTTTCTGAGCCTGAACTGAGGGCATGTGGGGGTCTCTGGAGCCCACCCCCTCCTCTGTGGCCCCAGCCACAGCCCTGGAGGAGCCACGTGTGTGCCTGGCACGCTCCACAGGAGTAGGGAGGGCAACAAAAGCATAAGCCCTGTCCGCCCTCAAGGGAGACAAACACATAAACAACTCATTATGCAGCCAGAAGAATGAAGTAAGTGCTAAATAAAGATACAAGCTGTGCACTGGGCCTTTGGGGCCTCAATTCTTCCCTGCTTCGTTTTTCTTATTACAAAAGCAATTCATATTCATTCTACAAAAAAAAAATTATAGACGCAGATAACAAAAGGAAAACGACAATGCATTCGTTGTCCAGCCACCCACGGACAGCCTGTCACTACCTGAAGCTGACTTTTAAAACAGTCCAAGGTCAGCCCTCAGAGCTCAAGGTCCCAGGCCCCTCAGCCTGCCTCCAGCACAATCGCTGGAATGATCAAAACTTACAAGAAAGGAGAGGAAGATTTCAGAGCAAGGTAACATGGATAGTACGGCAGATTTATGTAAAAAAAATTCAAATCCTATATAAATGCCTAGAAAATGTCTGAAAGGATATAGACCAAATGGTTAGCACTCGTCAGCTGCAGGGGAAGGAGTAGGATGAAACACACAAGAGACTTCTTTTTCTTCTAGAAATTTCTTTAGTTGAACTGTTAGAATAAACAGACACAATTTTAAAAATTACCTTAAAACAAACAATTGCTCAATAAATAATTTCCAAATTATGGTATTGTATTATCTTTGCACTTAGAATAACATCATCTTCAAACTAAAGGGAGGTATAGTGGCTGTAGAAAACAGTTTGGCAGTTTTTCAAAAGTTAAACATAAAATCACCCTATGACCCAGCAATTCCACTCCTAGGTTATATGCTCAAAAGAAATGAAACCAGGGACTCACGCAGACACGTGTTCCCGAACGGTCATAACAGCGCCCTCCACAGCTGTCCAAAGGTGGGAACGGCCCACTGTCCATCTGGGGGCGAATGGGTCAAGAAGCTACTATATGCATACAATTAGAAGGGGCTGAGTGCTCATTCACGCTGCAACTCGGATGAACCTCAAAAACACGTTAAGGCAGCGGTTCTCAACCTGTGGGTCGCGACCCCTTTGGGGGTCGAACGACCCTTTCACAGGGGTTGCCTAAGACCATCAGAAAACACATATATAATTACATATTGTTTTTGTGATTAATCACTATGCTTTAATTATGTTCAATTTGTAACAATGAAATTGGGGGTCACCACAACATGAGGAACTGTATTAAAGGGTTGCGGCATGAGGAAGGTTGAGAACCACTGCCTTAAGTGGAAGAAGCCAGTCGCAAAAGGTCACACATTGTATGGTCCCTATTATAAGAAGTGAGTGGAATAGGCAAATCCATGGGAAGGGAAAACAGATTCGTGGTTGCTGGGAGGTGGGGGTTTGGGGGAAGGGAGGGAAGGAACGTGATTACTTAATAGACACAGGTGTTCTTGGAGGGAGAGCGATTTAGAAACTAGAGAAGGGTGGCGGTTACACAGCACTGTGACTGCACTAAATGCCACTGAATGGTATGCTTTAAAATGGTCAATTGTGTCGTGTGAATTTCACCTCAATTTAAAACACACACACCAGTGAAACACTTAACCTCAGTCTCACTGTGCCCTCACCCGGGCCCTCCTCTCCCACCGGCACCGCCTGAGGGTCGTGAAGGAGAATCCTGCCCCTGCCCCCTGGCAATGCAGAGCCACAGCTCCCAGGCCATGATGAGGCAGAGGAAGGTGTGCTGGATGAACAAATGTCGCTGAGTGAGAGAGGGGACAGCAGGCTCAGGAGCAGGAGGTCAGAGAGAGAGAGACAGAGCAACTCGGCATCCCATGTCAGCACATTATTAAAAACTGCCCTGCTCCAGAGCCTTGGGACCGCCACCAGAGGTCAGTACCAGTCCCCCATTCTTCAGACAAGGAAACGAGGTTCTCTGTGAGTCAGCGCAGGGCTACGACTCCGCCTGTGGAGCAGTCAGGGGACCAGGGCACAGCCCCGGAGGCACCCCTCCCCTCCAGCTGGCCGGGTAAGGACATGGGGATGGAGAAGGGGGTGGGTGAGGGTGATGCAGGGATGCCCTGCCTGGGTGGAAGGTGGAAGGACTTGTCCTGTGTTCATAGCCCCACCTCCCCTCCTGTGGAGCCCAGTGTAACCTGCTGCTGGCTGAGACCTTCCCTGTACTTCGTGGTGAGGGTCATGTTTAAGGCTTGGGCTCCGCTCTGGTCTTCCTGGGTCTAAACTCTGACTCAGTGGGTTAATGGCTCTGTCGTGTGGGGCTTCCATTTCCTTAAATGTTAACTGGACATGATGATATGAGCTCCAGCCAGGTGAGTCTGATAAATGAGAAGAGGCTCCAAAACGGTTTAGCACCATCATAGCCATACTTTTCTTCTAGCCAAGCACCTGCTGGGAATACCAGAGCCCCCTGGGGCTCATGGGCAGAGGCCCTCAGTCCATGGGCATGAGGGAGCCCCCTGGTTCCCTCAGATGCCAGCAAACTTGCCTGGAGGCCGTGAGTGCCGTGCCTGGAGGCACGAGCTCACTGATGTTTCTGGGCCCCACCTACTCTGGCTCCTACCCTGCCTTTCCTCGAAGCCGCTATGTGTGGCATTTTCTTTTTCTCTTGAGAATCAAATAGTTCAAATCCAGATGCCTGGCTCTTTATAAGGATTCAGACAGTCTAATTTCTAACAATTAAGATCTAACGACACCTGTACCAGGTTTTACAGTCTACAAAGCACTTTTCCAGATATTATCTCACTTGGTTCTTACCAAAACCCAATGAAGCAAAGACCACGGGTCCCTATATTGTAGATACAGATTAGATATAGATATAGATCATCCAGGTAAAGTGCTTTGTTCTACAATCTACTTTGTCTGATACTGGAATGCAGCCATTCCAGCTTTATTTTGAGGAGTGTTAGCATGGTATATGTTTTCCATCCTTTCACTTTTAATACATTTGTGTCTTTATATTTAAAGTAGGTTTCTTGAAAACAACAAAAACGGAAAGACAACCTATGAATATTTGCAAACCAGGTATATATAAACCAGGGGTTAATATCCAAAATACATGACAATCTCTAAACGATGTTTAGACCATTTACGTTTAATGTGATTATTGATATGGTGAGGCTTGAGTCTCTCATCTTGCTACTTTTTCCTATTTGTTCCATCTGTTTTTTATTCCCTTTTCTCACCTTCTTTTAGATTATTTATGATGATTCAATTTTTATATCCTTCGTTGGCTCTAATCTTCTGCCATTTGAGTGGTTGCTTTTGCATTTATAACATATATCTTTAACTTATCACTCGAATCTACCTTCAAGTGCTGTTGTACCACTTCACATCAAGTATGAGACCCTTACTGCAGTCCACTTCCTTTTCTCCCCTCCTGGCCTTCGCCCCTCTCCCTCTGCCATGACCTGGGAACTCTCATAGGCAGTGAGCAGAGATAATCCATGATCTGGGGTCACTAAATTTTGTGGCCTATGTCCAATGTCTTGAAAAGCATAGTTTCGTGTATTTGGCCAGTTTGTTTGTTTTTAATTGTTTCAGGTGAAAGAGTAAATCCAGTCCCTGCAACCCCTGTTGGACAGAAGCAGAAGTCCCCAGTGTGTCTGTGAGGAGACCAGGACTCAGGGGCCAAGCCCCTCACCCGAGTGAGTGGCCAAACAGGAGTCCAAACAGGCAGGTCTCCCCACACGAGACCTGATGGTCTCTCCCTGCCCCGCTGCTCCTGCAGGAACCGCCCTGAAAACGCAGAAGGAGCTGGCAGCAGAACCCAGCGAGCTGCCACCACTGCAAAAACTGCCGCCAGGGTGGGAGCCGTGTGACATTCCTTTGCATACAGTTACCTAATAAATAGAAACTTTCAGCATCTTTCAAGCCTCACCTCAAATGCTCCCTCTGCCTCTCCAGAACCTCTGTGATGTTTCTGGGCTTTTCCTGGTATGTCTGTCTGCCCGCCCAGAAGGGAGGGTCTGCCAGGACGCTGGGACCAGGTACCCACAAAATCACCCAGTAATCCAAAACATGATGTGACAGGCTGACAGGCTCCTCCACTTACCCTTCCGTGAGTATTTTCTGGTTGAATCCAATGGCCTAGTTCAGTGGTCGGCAAACTCATTAGTCAACAGAGCCAAATATCAACAGTACTTCTTCAAAATAGACTCGCCCAGGCCGAAAACCGACTTCTGCGCATGGGCCACGAAGTTTCAATCGCACTGTACGTGCGCGCCTGCACATGGTATTTTGTGGAAGAGCCACACTCAAGGGGCCAAAGAGCCGCATGTGGCTCGAGAGCCGACCACAGACCTCGTTGGTAGAATTGCAGCAACTCTGGGATGCACATGTGTGAATGTGCGTGTTGATTTGGAAGCGGGGGAGGGGAGTTGGGGGGGGGCTCTTTTTAATCACACTATTCAACTTGCTTTAGGTTCAGGAATCTATTTAGCTTAAAAGAGAGGGAGAGAGAAACTGGTACTTTCTTTCTTTAAAATCACTTGGGGCCACTGGCTCAGGCCAGACTCCAACCAGAATCTGATGAGAGAGGAGGAACCAGAATAGCCTTTACTCCTACCCTCCTCTGTCCTGCTGGCCGAGAGGAGCTGGGAGCTCGATTTTTTGCAAAGCCAGCTTCTCCACCAGCCGACTCCAGAAACGCTTTGTTTGAAAAATTAGTCTGAAAACAACGGTACTGCCTTCATTCCTACCCTGACTTGTGACATTCGCGTCTCACGTGTCAATTTCACTTATGGCTCTGCCATCTCACAGCGCCTCCACATAGACGACATCCACATCGTCAGTGTGGCCAAGACTCGGGAGGGGTCCTTGTCTGCAAACTGAGCCTGGGAACATTCCCCTCCCGGGGTTGGTTGTTAAATAACAAGATGCGCCTGGCACCGACTGGGAGCTTGAATCTAGGCTTTCTTTCCACTCTCCTCCTGTCCCATCCGCTGTGGGCTAGGTTTTCCTGTATTGCCCGTGGAATCGACGCCGTGCGTGGTAGTCTGAAAACCAATGAGAGGGAAACCGGTAAACAGCCTGCCCTGCACAGTCTAGATCAGAGGTTCTCACACTTTGCTGCACACTGGGATCCCTGGGGAGCTTTTAAAAACCCCAAAGGCAGGCTGCACCCCAGGTCAATTAAATCAGAACCTCTGGGGGTGGGGCCTAGACGACACGAGTTTGTAAAGCTTCCCAAGGCAGGGGTCCTCAAACTATGGCCTACGGGCCATAGGCAACCCGTCGAAAACATTTATCCGGCCCGCCGGGTGTTTTTGCCGCCGCCGCCTGTCCTGCTTAGCAGCCAACTCGTCCCAGGCCCACAGTGCGCATGTGTGGAGTGTCTGAGGGACAGTGAACTGGCCCCTGTTTAAAAAGTTTGAGGACCTCTGTTCCAGGGGTTTCCCATGTTCAGCAAAGGCTGAGAACCAGTGGTCTCATCCTGGAGACAAGAATGCTCTCGCCCAGCCAGCGTGGCTCAGTTGTCGAGCGTTGACCTACGAACCAGGAGGTCACAGTTCGATTCTGATCAGAGCACATGCCTGGGCTGTGGGCTTGATTCCCAGTGGGGTTCGGGCAGGAGGCAGCCAATCAATGATTCTCTCTCATCATTGATGTTCCTCTTTCTCCCTTCCTCTCTGAAATCAATAAAAATATATTTTAAAGAAAAAGAGTGTCTCCGATGCCTCACCCTCCCCTCCTTTGCTTGCAATCCTGGCACATCTCACAGACCCCCTAGGGCAGCGGTTCTCAACCTATGGGTCGCGACCACTTTGGGCGACCATCGGAAAACACATATATAATTACATATTGTTTTTGTGATTAATCACTATGCTTTAATTATGTTCAATTTGTAACAATGAAATTGGGGGTCACCACAACATGAGGAACTGTATGAAAGGGTCTCGGCCTTAGGAAGGTTGAGAACCACTGCCCTAGGGGAAGGCAAGTGAGATGACATTGAAGGAGGCTCTCGCTCAGGTTCTTGCAAGTGCTAGGTGGCCTCACAGTTTGTTCCCTAGGCTCCTCTCTCAGCAGGCACTCACGCTCAAGGTCACTCCCCTTTACTTGCAAGACCCTGAGAATGAGTGCTCCCTTGTCACTCCCCACAGCCTGGCCGCTGCCCTGGCCACCCCAGCAGACACCTCCCACCACCACAGCGGAAGGCTCCAGAGGGAAAAGCAGGCCAGGGCCCTTACTCTGCCCCCAACTCAGGACAGCTGCTTCTCCTTGAACAAACCACCAAATCATCCTCCTCCCCTGCACAGGGCCATGGTCCAGCCCCTGGCCAGAACCCAGCAGCTGTCAGGCCACCTGACTGAGAGGGTGAAGGGGAGACAAGGTGGCCCTTACCTGCCCGCCAGCCACTGTCCCACTCCCTGGAGTTGGCCCCCTGCCCAGGGCACGGTTCAGAGATTCAGGGAAATGGCAGGGCTTGGCAAAGGCCAGAGTGACCTTTCCTCCAGGTGCAGGGGTGGGGCAGAGAGGCTGGAGAAGATGTTTCCTGTGCCCTTAGGGTTGTGAGGGCCCCCGCTGTGCTCAGAAGGGGGGTGTTCACAAGGCCCCGTATGCAGGCAGGAAGATGGAGGGGGTTCCCAGCCTTGCCCTAGAGGCCATGCTTTCTGTCTGATCTCACTGCCCTCTACGCCCCAGCCTCCTCTTCTTTGTGGTGCTCGAATTTGAATGACCTCAGCAATTACCTGGGCTCGCCCCAGATTCCGTGGTAGGTCAGCATTTTGAACAGAATGGGGCTCTGATCCTGGTGGCCCATACTTTGAGAACCTCTCCCACGTGCCTAAGTGGATCACCTCAGCATCTACACTCCCACTCACCCCCCCACCCCCCGTGGCTGGGTCTCCCCGGCTGGGCCCGCTCCCCCCCCCCCCCCCCCCCCCCCCCCCGCCCTGCCCCCAGCACAGCTGTGAATCGTCTCTCAGGAAAGGGTCTGATGAGCTCAGCCACCCTCAGGAGAGGAACTGAGAAGACTGGAGGGGACCTCACTCCAACAGGAGATCAAGACCACGGCCCTCCTCCGTGAAGCCTGCCTGATTCCTCCCATCCAACTAGCTTCAGTGTCTGCAGGGGCCAGGCGGAGAAGTACTGAGTGAAGAAGACCAGGCACGATGCCACAGGGAGTGGTGCAGGGGCAAAAGCCATCAGAGTCTCACAGCGGCCCAGGAATGGGAGGACAGGCCCATCTGGGGCCACTGGAGGTATTCACATGTCCTGGGACATCTCCTGCTAAAGGAGAACTATCTGAGGGTTCTGCCCATCTCAGGGGACATAGGTGATGTGCCAGAAGGAGGAAGCTCTGCCCATCAGAAGGCTGATAGGCTGCCTGAAATTGATCAGAAAAAAAGAGAAATAGAAGTGAAGGTATTGAGGGGACAATGTGAGGTTCAGGGTATATAAGGCCACCTCATATGAAATTCAAGGACAGTTTATGAGTGGTGTGAGGACAAGTTGGGTCAATGGGGTGGGGACAGAGCAGAGGGCCTGTTGGGTAGTGATGGGCAGGAGGACGAGAAAGCCTCCTGGGGTGATGGAAATGTTTTATATCCTGATCTGGATGGTATTTACACAGGAGTATACCTATGGAAAAATACCACACCGCACACATAAAAATGTGTGGCCTTCACTGTGTATAAATTTTACCTCAACAGTAAAGGAAAACAATAGTAACGGAAGAACAGAGAGAAAAGACCTCTCACTGATACCCACAAGTCTAGAGGCTGGCGACCTGGCACCAGCTCTTTGGAAAAGCTTAAAAAGAGGCAAAAAAGAC
>NW_006285779.1:6300043-6301462 GCF_000327345.1 Myotis davidii
TGTATGTTCTAAATGCTATTCAGGAGTGTGGCTTTCAGATGGAGGGTTGGATAACAAAGGAAGGAAGAATAGATCATCGAAAGGCCTTGGAAGCTAGGGACCAGTTCAGATCTACAGTGGGGCCTTGACTTACGAGTTTAATTCGTTCTGAGACCGAGCTCGTTAAGGAGCTCGTTAACTCAAATTATTCTGTCAACTCAATGCAAAAAATCGGTGAGAGACAGCTGGTATCTCAAAAAACTCGTTAGTCTGGACATTCATAAGTCAAGGCCCCGCTGTATAGTATTTCAAGTTTGTAAATGTATTCTCTTTGATATAAAATGAGTATGTTTGTCCATAAATATATGTGTCTCTATATATTTCATATTAGGTAGGAACAGTGTCAATTTTAAGAATAACATCAAGAATAATATTAACCAATGTTTCTTTTGGCTGCTCACTATGTGTCTGCCAGTCCCTGTGCTAAGCGGCAGAGGTTCTGATGTAGACATGACTATTATGTGGGAAGGCAGGATTTGGCATTACGATTAAGAATACAGGCTTCTCTGCCCGGCTGGTGTGGCTCAGTGGTTGAGCGTTGACCCATGAACCATGAACCATGAGGTCATGGTTCACTTCCCAGTCAGGGCACATGCCGGGGTTGCAAGCTCGATCCCCAGTGTGGGGAGTGCAGGAGGCAGCCAATTGATGGTTCTCTCTCATTATTGATGTTTCTATCCCTCTCTCCCTCTCCCTTCCTCTCTCTGAAATCAATAAAAATATATATTTTTAAAATTAAAAATAAAGGTAAGATAAAATGATTTTTTTTAAAAGAATACAGACCCTGAGGTCATATCCCAGCTCTACCACTTGATGTTGTGTGATTTAGGTAAGTCCTGAACTTCTCTAAGCCTGTTTCTCTATCTGTGAGATGGTGATCATAATATAGCTCTGGCTTTGGGGGTCTAGCCAACCTCAGTTTCAAATCCCAGCTCTGGCGCAAACTAGTGTAACATTAGGAAAGTCTCTTTGCCTCTTTGGGCCTATATTTCCTCATCTGTAAAACTGAGATAATAAAGCCAACCTTATCAGATTGTTGGGAGGATTCGATGAAGATACACAGAAGTCCACAGCACAGAGTCAGCATTCAGGAGAGCAAAGTGAATAGAGATTATCCTATCTAATAATAGACAAACATGGTAATTAACCATACTTCCATCACACTTCCCATTGGCTAATCAGGGCGATATGCAAATTAACTGCCAACCAAGATAGCGGCCGGCAGCCAGGCAGCTGAAGTGGCTGGCTTGCTCCAGTGATGGAGGAAGCCAAGGTTCTCCGCCTGCTGCTGCTGGCCTCTGTGCTGCACTCTAAGAAACAATGTTGCAATTATAGAAGCTAAACAAACCCCAGAAACCTGCTTTCAGCCAGCTGGGCCTC